>NC_089276.1:1757444-2088437 GCF_963678975.1 Dysidea avara | reverse complement strand
TTTATAAAAAGTTGTCGGGTGCAGACAGACAGCCACATAAACAAATTGATTTTCATCTTCCTTAAGAAATTTGTTGTGGCCATTGCTATATCTATACACCATAAAGCTTCAAAGACAATTCATGCAAACTTGTGTATATACATTGTACACTTACCCTTGGCTTGATGATATCTTTATTGTGAGATACAGAGGCTCCTTGCTGTTTAGACCAAGGATGAACAGGAGGTGGTAGAGGTTTCCTCTGATCAGCCATCAATGTAGTGTGCTATAATAAACCAGTACATACAGTCAGAAATAAACAAAATGAGAGCATTATTTAATACAGAAGTGCTTGCAGTAATTGAGATTTCAGATGACAGTGACACACACACACACACATCAAGACCAGCCTAACATTACACAGTAGTGGTTTACAAAACAAAGCCCAAGTGCATGTTATATATTCCCCAGAATGACACACACAGTGTGTATCTATGAATCATTTTTGTTACTTTATACCAACTGAAGTTGCATTACACTATAGGCAGTAGTTAAGTTATTGGTTAGACAAGGTGGACTATAAGTTAAGGAGATAAATACAATTAAACCAAGTAAGCATCATGGACTGACCTTTCATATATGAAATTAAAGTGTTCCCTTCATTATCTGCTATAGATTAACACATTTTGCTGTGCAAATTTGATGGTAGAAATGACTGTTCTATTAGAGTATTTACATTCTATTAGAGTAATTGAACAGGGCTATGTATATTAAATTATTTTATCTGATTATTTCAATATCTAAATGCACTCAGGGCCCACTGAGTTTGAGTTGAAGAGGGACTACTGTACTTGGTTGAAGGAATCAGTTCATTTTATAAACTTCTGTCAAGTACCGAAAAAAAAATTGAGTACATGTGTGGATGTGATTATATTATACCAACCACTACTGCCATATTGTGAAGCTGCTAAGTTGATATTTTATATTTTGGCAGGATATGACATCATTCATGATCCCTAGCTATAGCTAGCATGAATGATGTCATATCCTGCCAAAATATCAGTTGTAGGGTCTTATTATAATAGATCAGTTGTAGGGTCAGTTGTAGGGTCAGTTGTAGGGTCTTACTATACAGTTGTTATGGTAATATAGAACAATGAATCTGCTAGACAATTAACAGAGGAGTTGCAGTCTAAGACCATACTACCATAATTCACTTATTTCTGTGTAAAAAATGTTCTTGATAAAATTTTGGCTAAAATATTTTCGTATGATTTATGTGTGTGACTGCTCTATTAGAATAGTTCAATCTTGTGTAAAAATTTTTGTGCAACAAATTTTTGTACAAGTTTAGCATATGAAAAGTAAAAAAAGAGAGCAAGTTACGGTATAAGGATTGCATAATTAGGATTGTGTCATTAGTGGTAGCTAAATGGCTAACCTGCAAATGTTGATTTTCAGCTTTAAGTCGAGTAACTTCTAACTCAAGTCTGTTATTCTGTACATTCAAACCATCAACTTCCACCTTCAGACCATTGTTCTCCACCTTCAGACCATTGTTCTCCACCTTCAGACCATTGTTCTCCACCTTCAGACCATTGTTCTCTACCTTCAGACCATCAACCTCTACTTTCAGACTATCATTCTCTCTTTTCAGCCCCTCATTACATATTGTCATCTCCTCTAGTTGGCTGGTCAGTGAAGTCACCTGTACCACAATATAATTCTGTTACTCTTATTGTTGAATTATAGTACATCTGGTCAGTATAATACTGTAACTTCATCAGAATAAATTATCATACAAATAAAAAGCAATGAAACAGGAGAGGTCATTTACACCTGCAGCTACTGTATATTACAGTATAGCCATACAAAATATCTACTAGTATAGCTGCAGGTGTCTCTTATTTCAGTGCTTTTGTTTCTATGATTCTCTATAAAAGTTCTTAAACTAAGTTTGGTTTTTTTTGCAACATAATGATTGGTGAATGGTGAACTAATGCATACCACATCAAAGTAATCAATGGCACTGGCCAAACATATTATAAAAATCAATATAGCGATTTAACATGCTCAGACAATCAATCACTGGAAAAGATGTGGTCATTATCAGCTTTGTGCTCCTCATTATAGTATTACAAATAAAGAACAGTACTGGAAGTGTCTCTGCATCAGCGTTGAAACCGGGTCACTACTGCTGACCCGGATGACCCGGATTAATTAAAGCCGAGACGTGCGATAAGAACTATGTTTCGGGTAGTCTCGAACAAGCGAGACTACGTTTTGAGCATTCAATTCGTGTTGAGTAAATGAGTAGTTATGTGATAACTAAGCTGGTAAGTTTATAATTTAAAATCAGTCAGTGGGTTTTGGTTCCACGTAGCTACTGCGAGTTTACAGACAGCAATTGGGTGTGGCTTTGTGCATACCCAGTATTACAATTTCCTGATATATTGAAGTGGGTGTGGCTCACACAAGTACTTATCCTGCTGCAAGACTTGACTATATACAACTCTTACAATAATCGATTAGTGGGCGTGGCTCCACATAAGCTTGCAGACAGCCAACGGACACAGTTTCGTGCTACAGACTGCATTTACTACTAAATGGGCATGTGTTTGTAATGTGATAAGTGGGTGTGGCTCATGAAAGAGCTATGTGATAGCGTTTATAAGTTTACACGTCGTCAAACAAACAATTTCGTTTCTCACGTGATCCAATCTGGGGATAATTTGTAAACCGGGTCGGACCCGGATGACCCGGAGAGAATGTGACCCGGTTGACCTGACCAGGTTTCAACGCTGCTCTGCATTCAATTCAGTCACTACCACAATTGCAAGTATACGTGACCCTAATTACTGACAAGTGAAGTGGCCATTTTGCTTCATTCACACATATTGCTACCAGTTATACAGAGTGTATTACAAACAAAAAAACAGTATGAGAACTGCCTCTGCAATAAATCCAGCCACTACAGAAATTTAATTTTTGTGATCACAGCCATCTGCGCTGAAGCTAACACATGTTACAATATACACCCACATGATAGTGATGAAGGAACTGAGACACAAAATAGGAAAAAGGTAAGTCTATGATGCATGTACTTTAGCTACTACAGTTGGCAACAGACACATCTCACTCCAAAGAACATCAAACATTTACAAAATCAAGCCTGCACTGTTAACCAAAATGTTGACTGGAGGCATTATTGGTTAATTAGTCAGTTAGTAAAAATATGAACACCATGTTCATACCACAAAACAGATGAACACCATGTTCATACCACAAAACAGTTCGTAACACACCCATTCAACTTGTATCTGGTTTGGAACAGCAGCCCTCAAGCATTGTATTTATGAATCAGATACAAACCTCATGGGTGTGTTTTAACTGTTTATGATTGAATAGGACATTATCATTGGTAGATATAAAAATGAAATTAACCAAGCACAGTAGTGACCTAACTGTCATTTTCAGCTAGAAGTTGCAGTAATGGAACAACAAAACTACAACTAGGGTAAGAAATTATGAGAACGGAATGGAAAGCGATAATGGGAATGGTCAACAGAAGCTTTATTCAAGTAATGTAAACAGAGCATGTGCCTGTTTAGAGGCCACTGTAATTGAACAGTTGTTTGGCATTCAGTGTTTCAGATAAGGCTAACATTATTTTATTTCATGCTTCCCTTCACCACCAAATAATTTTTAGGTAACTTCACCAGATTATTGATTACATACCACTTGAATGCACTATTTCATGATGGAGGGAGACACAGAATGACCAAGTGTTAAGATAAATGCAATAGCTGTACACAGTATTGGGGCAATTACTTTTTAAAAGTAACTAGTTACATATTACTTGCAACTGAATTATTTAGTTACAGTTACATATTACCCATAGAATAAAGGAGCTATAATAATATTACATATTATATTACTTTGCGTCCACAGCCTTAAGCTGTCACATGTGAAACTACCACGTGACATGATTGCGTTGTTGGACAAATCCAGGACAATGTGCAAATCTTGGTTATAAGTAAGAAGCTGGTGAATAATCTACATTCAGTAGGCTTTGCTACTTCATTCTGGCTAGGCATTACTCAGTGGATAATTAACGAGATTAGTAACTTCGTTACTTGTTGTAATAATATTACATAATATTAGACTCGTTACAGTAACTGTATTACTTACGTAACGCGTTACAGTAAGTAAAGTAACAAGTTATATTACCTGTTTTTATAGCATATTTCATTATATTACTTAGTTACCACAAAATTAATACGTAATGCATTACCCCAAACACTGGCTGTACATATAAACAAACAATGTAGTAGAAGGGATTGGAGTCCCTCCTCAACAGGGTCCTAACACCTTTCAAGATTGAGATACTCTAATACAGCAGTCATGTACTCAAACAAACCAGTCAAGTGTATATACAACCAGTGGCGTAGCCAGAAAAAAATTTTTACCGAAGCAAATTAAGTTATACATTGACGTAATTGAGAGGGTCTGCTTGTGACTCAACTGATTCACAAACACTTTCAAGCATGGGTGGTACAGCATTTGCAGGTTGATTCTCTGGTTGGATGGAAGAAATTGTTTCAGAAGACTCTGAGTACTTTTCTACATGTCATGCTCCAGCTTAGTTAATGCAACAGTATACCATGACTAGTTTAATTATACTCAACACAAAAAAACTGACTTACTCTGGAGATATTTTGAGTGGTCAGGCCATCCATGGACTGCAACAGAGGTCATAGTCATGCACACTATACTTTTTATTGATCCGATATGATATTTAAGTCAGAGATATCTCTTCCATGAAATAATCAACTACATGTGCTAAGTATGTCAAGCTAGGGAGTCTGGGGGCATGCTCCCTCAAGGAAATTTAAAATATATGCTTTGAAATGGCATGTGGAGGCTATTTTCATGATATACATGATCAATGGGCTTTATGCAATGCCATGCAGTTAATTCATTGGAACATTTTTGAAAAGTAATTTAAAGACAATTAACAATGTAAATGATTTAGACCAAGCAGTGTAAGAGCACTGGCTATAATTTACACCGAATACTCTATTAGAGTATATTACGATGACTGCTCTATTAGAGTATCTCGATCTTTTTCCGCATACAAATTCAAGTACTGTAGCTGAAAAGTGGTCCAGGACTGTGTCACCATGGGCTCCGGCCTGCTTAGTACTACAACCATAGATTCTATTGTGTGTGGTACAGTAATGCTGTATAGTAACATTTGAGTAGAATATTCAAGGTGCCAAAACTCGGGCCTGCTCAGTGCTAAGCCTGAATTGTTGAGTATTTTTTTTACCGAGGCAGCTGCCTCGGTTGCCTCAATGGTAGCTACATCCCTGACAACTAATAAATATCAGTTTTTGTTGTACTAGGTAATGGGAGAAGAGCAATAAAATGATGAGGGCCTAATCAACTCTTCACTATAATACTTTATTACTGCAAATTGTGACAACATGCTAACCTGTTGTTGTGATGATGACTGACCAGATACCTCAGCCCACCATAAAATGGGACACATCCCATCACGACCAGTCTGTTGACTACAAACATCTTTTATCCTCTTGATTTCTGTACAGACTTGTGTGATCATGGGACGTTTTCCTGGATTGCCATTCAAGCATGACGATACTATTGGCATTAATTCTGCAGCAGTTCCAATGAACATGTCAAGATATTTTCGACGTCTTGTCACCTCTGATACCATCTCCCATTGGTCAGTGACAGTGTTGAGCTGCACCTGGTCAGTTGGTTTAGGCCATTGCTGGGTAATGACATTGAGGACTACCCCACCATAGGAGAATACATCTAATGAAGGACCATACACTGGCTTCTGAGTAATCGATTCAGGGGGCATAAAATCTGGTGTTCCTGGGACTTTAGTCATTGAAGATTTACCATCAGTCTGCATCACTTTAGCAACACCAAGGTCAGTGATCTTGGCTTCAAGATGACCTCCCAGTAATATGTTATTAGGGGTGAGGTCACGGTGTACAATTGGTGGATTCCTACTATGGAGGTACCTAAGACCGAGGCACACTTCATCCAATATGGACAATTTCACGTTTAGTGGTATGTTGGCATACTTCTCCACCAGACCCCTCAGGCTGTGTTGCATCTTCTCCATTACCATAACAGGTAGTCTGTACTGGTCACGTGCTGGATAGTACACTCCTGTAGTTGTACAAGACATAGTTTCATCACGTGACACAATGCCGGCCATACCTAGAAACTGAACGACGCAAGGATGACGAATGGTACTCCAAATGTGACACTCGTTAAGAAAGTCGGTTGTGATCTTACGAAGCGCTTCGCCTTGTGAATATTGTAGCAGTAACTCGTGTACCTCTTTTGCGGCGCACAGTGTCCCCTGATAGTCGACTTCAAAGACTCTCCCATAAGCACCACGACCAATTTCCTCTCCTGTGGGATTCACATCATGGAGGATAAGATCAGTAGCAACTCTAGTAGCCATGACGGAATTTATTGATTAAAGCTGAACATGGGCGTGTCTCATGCGCATAAACTGATCTAATGAAGATCCAACGCAGCCAGTCCCAGCACATGCAACAGCAAGTGAGTTGTACTGACTGGAAGGAATTAACCATATTAATGGATACACAGGTGCAGCATTTAAGATTTAATGTTTACAAAGCATTACAAACAAATTTGTTGATCAGTAGAGGTCCTTCACATTATTGCTACATATTTTCTGCATCCAGCATAGTTTTCAGTTACAGGTTTCTGACTCCCCGCTGCTCACAGGCTTACTGTTAGCCTCCTTGCAGGTCCCTAAAGGGATAGCTAGTTGTCAAAAAATAAATATGGCTAAATCCTGGTGCTCCGGTTTTGCAAATGATGTTAAGTTTTAAGTGGACAAGGTACTGAGCCACCTAGTGTCCTAGTATATAATTGGGGGCTCCAAGCCTACAAAATCTATTCACCACAAGTTCCTGTTAGCTACAAGCCTCAAAGGGTAAATTGTGTATGGTCTGCACTTTACACAACACAACCAATGAACCTGGGTAGCTCCTTTAACGAAGGAAAATGGCCCATGAAAGCTCAATATTATAATTAAGTCAGCAACTCTATCATTCCCCAGTTGTATAGGAATAAAAGGCTTCATAAGAACAAAGGGTTGTTTTCATAAATTATATAGTGGGGCATAGGGATTATGGGCTATATTTCGGATTCAAAGTTGGCTAAAGAATATTTACAGCATAGGTCTTTATGCAACACCATGGAGCTGTACAGCCACATCGGAGATGATCTCATGAGGATGATGGTCTCCAGACAAGCAGAGTTTATAGTGGGGTGTCTTGATGGAGTGGGGACTGGAATGGTGGAATGGAATGGTAATTAGATAATTTCACTCAGTGCATGTTCACCTCTTTATAAGACCACAAGACCACCTCTTTATAAACATCATTTAACTTAAAATTATTTAATTGCTGCTATCTTGTTTTAGCATGTATCCCCACATTTAGGATGGTCTTATTGATCAGTTGTGTGCCATGTACCTAGAAAAATCAGAGTGATATCTGATTTATGATGCTGCAATACTCCCATGCTAAAACAGCTTGGTTGTACAAAATGTCCATGAAACTAAAGGTAACTGGAAAATGAATGTTAATACTGGCAACTAGCTATAATTTATTTTAAATTAATTTGGTCCTTTGTTATTTCGTGCAGTCTTGCTGCCTAACCAATTTTCCTGTAACTTTAATTGGCTAGTAATTTGTCTACATTTTTCATAATTTACGATGACTATTGAAAAATTGTACCAAATTACTAGCCAATTGGGAATGCAGTCAGACTGCATGAGTCAATGATAAAGGATCATAAATTTTTTTGTAAATTGTAGTTAGTTTCCAGTATTAACATTCATTTCTTGGCCTCACCAGATATTAGCTCCTTTAGTTGCCAGTTATTTTTAGTTTCATGGACACAACTTTTTTGTCCAAGCTGTTTTTGTATGGGGGTATTACTGTATCATAAATCAGATATCACTTTGGCTTTTCTAGGCATAACATGTGGTACACAACTCACTGTCCTACAAGGATATGTACACCCTAAAACAACAATTTAGACATTAATGTGGTCTTTGTTAGAAGGTGGTCTTTTATAAAGAGGTGACCACTAAGTGAAATTACCTAATTGCAGTTCCATTTCACCATTCCAGTCCACTAATCCAGATGCATGTCTTGTGTACTGTGCATGTGTTCTTGTGTTTACACATTTGCATATCTATATGTTTCCTCTCCACAGGTGGAACACCCTCCTACTTTAACACTTGAAACAATAAACCCATTCCATTATCCTATTCACTGCTACAGGTGTATGTACATATCGGGGATGCCTGGTACAGGGAAGACAGGCACAGTACTGGAAAAGAGACTGAGTTGGAGGAGATAGTGATATGCCAGCATTTGAGTTTGTGTATCTCACTCTATGGCTTGAAATTAACCAATCCACAACAAGTATTTCAAATTATTTTAAAGGTAGGTGTGTGTGTGTGTGTGTGTGTGTGTGTGTGTGTGTGTGTGTGTGTGTGTGTGTGTGTGTGTGTGTGTGTGTGTGTGTGTGTGTGTGTGTTGTAGTAAGCAGTTATATTTATGTGTTGTAATATTACGCATATAAATGTTTAGTGTGTGCTATTTACTCCATACACTGCATATCAAAAGGCTTCATATTTAACAATATTTCCACTACACATGAAATATTTCAACCTGAAGGTCTTCACTGAAGAAGCTTCACATGTGTTACTAAGTAGTAAGGAATGTGTCGTGTACAAGTATAGACACTTCATGTATTCATTTAGGAATAGGATATCAGAGACAGCTCATGACTGACCATGAAGAGTTCATCAGTACAGTGAATCCCTTTTAACCCTTAGAGGTGCATGAGCAACTAGTGGCTGTATGAAGAAGGGAAAAAAAAACGAACGCATGATGTTTACGCAACAACTGTTTTAGTAACAAAACTTTTATATACTAGTGGTAAAGCTGTTAGTAGTGTTTCTCTATACTTGTCTTCTTTGCCTGATTTCAGTTGAAAATTTGTCCTTGATCGACAAGAATTGACATTAGCTGTTTTGAAGGCTCCACTAGTAAAGATGATACAACAAGGCAACCAATCTTGAGAGACTTGCTGACAGCAATGCTGTTTGAACAGTGCCACAGTGGACCATATCAAATAGTAGATTGACAAATAAACTTTCCATGTGACTAGAGTCCACAGAGTTAATTGTCAATCAATGAATATCATTAGCCATGATATTGGCTTATGCAGACATGGTGTATGGGTTCTATAAAGTTTTATGCGGCTTTAAAGGTTTATGAAATCACCTCAGTGACTATGTCACTATTATCAATTACAGTAGGTCCCAAATGTCTTCTTGACCTCATTAATAAGACCACCTCAATATATTTGCTCCTATTATAGGTGGTTACATTGGGTTGTCAATGCTCTCTTCACCACAAACCAGTTTAGTTCATTTCAGTGACAGGATAAGCACAATTTGGCTATATGCACTTCTAATCAAGTACTTGTAGCACAAATTGTGTTGTTTCTTTTAACAAATTTGGCTCTTATTTAAGTGATACAATGTGTTGTACAAAAATTAGACTAAATTTGTAGAACTTGAAGTTTGTCAAATGTCTGCATGTAGTATACATCCATCATGGGAGCATACACTAGGACCATCTTTCAATTTATTGCATACCAAAATAGTGTAAAAATATAATAAATATTTTGTTCCCGGGTTAGATGGAATGCCCTTACCAAAAATAAAATAAATGGATTTTTTTATTGCCACTTATGCCGATATTTAGGAAATGGACAATCAGCAATCAATAAGTCCAAACAGTCTTGTAACATATAACCAGCCAATGTGACGTACATTGTTATAATGACAGTAATTGTGGTGTGTTTATGTCCTTAAAGCAATATCCTGCTACATTTAAAGAGTGAATTGTGTTTATTATACTAAATGAAGTGTTCAATAAGGAAGGTCGTTTATTAAGTACAAAATCATGTAGCATTGTAAGGATATGAGTCATTAAGAGAATAAATTATGTCACAATTAATGTAGCATATTTTTCATTTAACTTGTTCACACATGTTTGTATATTTTGTATTCAGCATACAGTATGGTAGTAGTGTATATTAGGGATCACGGAGGTTTGCTCTCTCCCACAAAAATATCACCCTAAAACCAGCCCCACAATATAGTTACACTGTAGTTCTTTCATAAGCAAGCCAGCTCCAATAGGGTGCTGCTGTAAATATCCTTTTACCAGTTTTGAGCCCTGAAGATAGCCTATAAGCCTTATGCCCCTCTTTGTAATTTTGAAACACCATTTGCCCTCCCCACAGGTCTTTGTGCAGTAAGTACCACAGAGCTGTACAGCCACATTATGTTGGCCAGGACTCCTAGTTCTCAGACCTGGGCTTGGCCAACAAAAGCAGTCATTTTTACTCTCAATAGTGAAATATGATAGCGTAGTCATGCAAATCAAATGTGCTGTCATGGGAAACAAGACTTGTTTTCTGAAACTTAATCATATTTTGTGTGTGCGTGTGTGTGTGTGTGTGTATGTGTGTGTGTGTGTGTGTGTGTGTGTGTGTGTGTGTGTGTGTGTGTGTGTGTGTGTGTGTGTGTGTGTGTGTGATGTGGCTAGTGGTAGCATCCCTGACTCTGCCATGTGGTGGAGACCAGGACCAGGCACAGTCAGGGGATTCCCTTGTATGCAAGCCAACAAGAGGGCTTTACACTATGCATACACTATGCTGTGCATGAGGCAGACCAAGTCTCTGATTCGGGTCCCTGCAATTGAATATGTTCTATCCACCCTCAATCCTGGGGGTCTGGCCTATAGCTTGTAAAGTAGGTGCCTGGCTAGATGTGTTCTCTTTCCTAGACTAAATCAATGGCTTGTAACCCCTGGCTGGGTGAATGTGTACCTTCCATGTAGTGGAAATGATCTCACAAGAGAAGACAAGCAGAAGTGTGTGTGTTGTGTGTATGTTCCTGCGTTTATACCTTTGCATGTCTAAATGTCTGTATATTTCCTCTGCCCATGTGGATACAACATCTTCCTGCTTACATGCTTGTAACAGCAAACTCATTCCATTATCCTATTCACTGCTACAGGTGTATATACATATCAGGGATGCCTGGTACAGGGAAGACAGCCACAGTGCTGGAAGTAGTTAAAGAGTTGGAGGGGTCATCCAGTGATGGTGATATGCCAGCATTTAAGTTTGTACACCTCAATGGCTTGAATTTGACCAATCCACAACAAGTATTCCAAGCTATTTTAAAGGTGTGTGCGTGTGTGTGTTGTTATGTGCATGGGTGTATGCGTGTGTGTATGTGTGTGCGTAGTAGTAGTAGTAGTAAACAGTTATGCATGTGTGTACTGTAATCTTGTGTTATTTGCTCCATACCAGCACTACATATCAAAGGCTTCACATTTACCAATAATGCCTTATCTGTCACCAAATAGCAACTTACTGGGAAGAAGTCATCACCTGCCAATGCACTAGAGGCACTCAACCAACACTTCTCCATGGTTGTAGTACGTTGTAGTATGTATATGTATGTACGCGTGTGCACATACGTGATACTGTGTCCAATCAAAAGTTCAGTGTGTGATGTGCATGTGTGAGGCAACTGTAACCAAATAACTGAAGCACTGACCTGGCAATTAATTGAAGGTCCCGATGCCCAGATACTGTTGTTGCTTCCTTGAACAAGAAACTTTCTCCATTTACTCAGCTGAGACTCTGGTGTTAACTACAGGTGTATATAAGGAGCAACCTTCCCCAGCCATATTAACTATGAAAGCAGATGTTTACTCACAAAACTGGCGAGGAACTTCAAGTGGCCACGCATTCACCTGGAAGACATGGTACAACCTTGTACCAGGAGGATTTTCCTGCACTGACTAGTAGGCACCTGAGACAGTCTAGTGTTTCACTTTGCAGCAGAAGACATTGCTTTGTTTTCATGTGTGTCTTTGATCACGTGGTGTGGATTGGGCAAGGCCAAGGGCTCTTTTGTTAGTGTTACAAGCCTATGCATATACTTCATGCTTTTAGCATAAGATGGAGCTACCATACAGCGTAATAATTTGACGGGGGGAAAGTTGACGAATTTAACGAAATGCTTGCCATTCGTCAAAATTTTCCCCATCAAAGCTCACGTCACTACTTAATTAGAATACTTCTGGTGCAGGACATTCATCAATATTTTCCTCGTCAATATTCAAGAGATAGAGAATTCGTCAAAAATTTCCCCTGTCAAACTATTACGCTGTATGGTACTGACTAGACCAAATCATTGGCCCTGTTACTGTCCAGCTGAATTTGGGAACATCACCAGACATACAGTCCTGTGGATGTGGTGTAGTATACAAGTGTAGTGTAGTAGATGTACATGTCATTGATGAGAACAAGTGGACACAGTCATAGTACAGACTATATACAGTAGTAACACAATATCACAAGTAGGTGTGATAAACCTCAATGCACACTTTATGGTAGACGATCCTCCCACATTATGGGATAGTGTCTGGTGTGACTTAACACTATGTCATCTAATGTCACACTATAATAACTGGTAGTGTAAATGGTATTGAACTACAGCGGTTCTAAAAGACCTGAGTCCCCTTGCGCGACAATAAAAACAAGTGAGATCACGTGCACAAGATTTCATCCAATCAAATTGATTCATTTTTGAAGTTTAAACTATAATTACCACAGGTGACGTCTTGTTGTTACGCGAGGTCTCTTAGAACTGCTGTATGTGAAATTTATGAAGTTGTAAAGTCCATAGTCCATACAGTACAAGTGAATTTCATTGAAATACTGTAACTTGGAATGTAAACTGTTTCAAAAATTACTTACGTAGACACCAATGTAATTGCACTGTATAAACACTGTGGCTAAATGCTAAAAAGACTGTAGACACCACTTGATATTTGTTATAATTATTCTATTTTGTTGTTTCCCTTGAATCTCAATGCATGCGTTATTATAGTCCTGAATAATGAGCTCATTATACACGCACATATATAAGTGTTACTAATGCTGAGGCTTAAATGCAATAATGTAGTAGTGTAGCTTCCCATTAGGGATGAGCCTATTTTGCTTTTTTTTTCCACTTATTTTTCTTTCCAGCAATTCTTTTATTTTTTACCTATTTTACTCAATATTTTGCTCTAAATTTTTCTATTTTGCTGAGCATCAGTAAAAATTAATTGCAGTATCTCTAGCTTACAAGTATGTGTGACTGCTCTATTAGAATATTTCGTACGTAATGACTGCTCTATTAGAGTATCTCGATCTTTAGTCACCATTTCCTATGAGCATATGTTGTCCTAATACTATGCGTGACTGTTCTATTAGAGTATCTCGATCTTTATCATACAAAATGTGCCAAGTTGCCATTCCTTGGTGCCCATTTTTCCTATTTTCCACCTATTTTTCCAGCATTTTGCTCTTTGCTTTTACCAACGTAGTTTTCCAAAAATTTAGCCGGCAAAATCGGCGCATCCCTACTTCCCATAAGTGGTATTTTGGCTAATCTGAGATTTGGATCAGTAGTATGAAATCTGTCACATATACTCTGCTATGTTTGAGGTAAAAAATTTATACTAAAAAGCAACTTAAGATTTTATCAAAAGTGATGAATTGTTATTTATGATAGATGAGATGATAACACATTGACTACATCATCATACAATAATAGTGGGATAGTATTTAATAAATAAATGTGTTACAATGGGGCGTCAGGATTCAGCGGAATGGACTGGAATGGTAATTAGATAATTTCACCTAGTGGTTACCTCTTTATAAGACCATTTCTTAACAAAGACCACCTCTTTATAAAGACCATTATACTTTAATGTCTAAATTGCTGCTATCTTGTTTTAGAGTGTATCTCCATAGTACGGTGACTATGGTCTTATTGATTAATTGTGTACCACATGCCTAAAGATGTCATATTTGATTTGTAATATAGCAATAACAGCTTGGCTGTACAAAAAAGATGTGTCCACAAAACTAAAAGTAACTGATGACTAAAGGAGCTGATATCTGGTGAGGTCAAGAATGAATGTTAATACTGACAACTAACTATAGCTAGTGTACAAAAATATGGTCCTTTATCATTGACTTGTGCAGTCTTTCTGCGTTCCTAATTAATTCTAATTGGCTAGTAATTTGGCCACCTTTTAATTTTTCTCCTCTACAATGACTATTGAAATAGGCAGAGTTGGGGGTAACGCGTTACAAATGTAATGCGTTATGTCTTTTGCAGTAATGAATAATATAACGCGTTACATGACGGAGTAGCGAGTAATATATAACAGAAATTACATCCGGAAATTGTAACGACTATAGCATGTTACTTCTTGTTAAAGCTCATTGTATAGGCCAGACATGTAATTGGTTTCATTTTGGGCCTAGACAGCACTGGAGACAGCATTGCAGACATGAACAAAGGGTGATAGTGTATGGGGAGTGCCCTTGAGGTTAAGATACTACAACAAATATATGGCTGAACTACACCAGAGAAACTGTCTTGCTTGTAGTTGTAGGCTGGTAGAATAGAAGGTTGGACTTACTAACTTGTAACAACAATATGTATCATTATTACTAGTTATAGCCCTTAGAGCTACGAGTAACAAGTAATATGTAACTCGTTGCTTTTTCTGTGAGTAATGCAACTGTAGCACATTACATTGTGTAGAAGTAACGAGTTACATTTTTAGAGTAGCGACCCCAACTCTGGAAATAGGCTCCAAATTACTAGCCAATTATAGGTAAAGGGAATTACTTAGGAATGCAGCCAGATTGCACGAGTCAATGATAAAGGATCAATGTTATATAAATTATAGTTAGTTGCTTGTATTAACGTTTATTTCTTGGCATCACCAGATGTTAGCTAGCTCCTTTATTTCATGGACACATCCTTTTTGAACAGTCTAGGCATGTGGCACACAATTAAGACCATCCTATAAGGATGCACTCTAAAACAACAAGATAGCAGCAATTTAGGCATTGAAGTAAATGGTCTTTATAAAGAGGTGGTCTTTGTTAGAGGAATTATTTAATTACTATTCCATTCCACTGCATCCAGACGTCCTGTACAATGTGTGGTGTACAACTAACCATGTGTCCTGTAGCTCCAGTAAGCTACATGTGATTGTCCTTTATGAAAGGCACTAATTGCTGAGTACTGCAATCTGTACCGCCAACTTGTAGCAAGTTGCATGATTTAGGAATTACAAAACATTGTAGCTGTTTGCTTGATTTCATTTTCATGTAATGTTGCAATATTTGTGTGGGCACACATTCACTCCTATATAGTTTAGCTAGTTGATGATCCTGAGGTTATGAAGGTTGAAGTAAACATCAGATCCAGAATCACCAGTATTGAAATTACTGTCATCTGCCACTATACTACCCTGTAGATTATTACTAGTGGAATGTGTGAACTGCTAATGAGTGTTTACTCCCTTGGGGCTCCCCCTCTAGTGCATATGGGTTGGTATCATACAGTACAGTAATAAATTAGGTATCATGAAGGTTTGCCAGAAACCAGCTTCACAAATCAATACCTTCATGGCACCTTAGTTGGGTATAACTACAAATATAGGAAGCCACCATGCAATAGCTACCATGAATTGACTCCTTGCGATGTCAGCAGGAAAAATAGGAGAACAAAGGTAAGTCCATGACACATACGTATTGTACATACTGTAGACGCACCTGTTGGGCTGAAGTAATGTCTAACAGTGAAAATTCAAGCCTGTAGCCCCAGCTGTTAGCAAGTTATGCTTGCCTGAAGGCATCAGTCAGTCAGTTAGTCAGCCAGTAGACAAAATAAATCTTACATATTTTGCGGTAACCTATTGGAAGCATTTTGGGTCATACTGAAGGAACACTTATAGGTTTGTAGTTAATGGGATTGATTATGGGGTGCTTCTCATAATGTTCTTGGTTTGTAGTACTGTTTAACGGGTTGAGCATAGCTTAAAACAAAGCATAATGGCGTGATAGATGGGGTGTGCGTTCAGACGAAAACATTATGTATGGCGTCTTCTTTTTTTTTGATGCAGTATGTGCTGGTTCACTAGTCATAATTGTGTTACAAAAGAAGTAAACTAACACTAACAAGTCAAGTACAAAGAAAAATTAGGAATTTTAGGGATCCTATCCATGAAACAAGGGAGGCCACCTACACCTGCAGATATACCAGTGAACATTTAATCCCTACTTAAGTCATGGGTATAGACTGAAGTATTCCATCAGTATATCTGCAGGTGTAGGTGACCTCCCTTGTTTTATGGCTACGATTCCTTAAATTTCTAATTTTCCTTGTAGCATATAAACTGAGGTTGTGGCTAACAGATTTAAGTGACAAACTAAAAAGTGTGAAGATTCTTTACTTA
Organism: Dysidea avara; assembly: GCF_963678975.1. Taxonomy (NCBI): domain Eukaryota; kingdom Metazoa; phylum Porifera; class Demospongiae; order Dictyoceratida; family Dysideidae; genus Dysidea; species Dysidea avara. The sequence continues at coordinate 2,071,962 of NC_089276.1, read as the reverse complement.
CTATATTATCTATGGGTATTATTGCTTGTCCAGCTGTCAAAAACTTCAGGGGACAGTGTGATAGAATTCTTCAAGAGTAGATAAAATTTAGTGATTAAAAATTTGCCTCAATGCATGCCCAGTTTTTGTATCCCCTGCTTTGAAAATCTGTTGCCCAGTTACAGAATTTTGCTAAATCAGCTTACCCACAATAAAATTAGTGATGTGCAATAATATCGATAGTATGATAATCGTATCACAGTGGTTCATTATTGTGATATGATAATAGCTTGTGATTATCGTGAGCACTATAATATTAGACAATCTTACCTCGCCGGAATTACTTGAACAATTTAAGCATTCATTTGTTTATTCAATTATGTATTCTAATTGTTTTCTGAGATTGAACTTTGCTGTATTTTGGCATGACATATAATCATTTAGGTGAGGTGCCTCTACCCATATTCATAGTAAATAAGTAAAATTAGTGCTACATTACACATCTTATCATTTGGATTTACTATCGTGATAACTATCGTATCGTGATGCAATTATCGTGATTAATCGATATAGTTGCAAACTTATTATCGCACGTCCCTAAATAAAATCAACATCTGGTTTACCAGTTGTAAAATTGTTATCAATTGAATACAAGTATATACTTTATCAGTTATAACACAAGTCATAACCCGCTATAACAAATGTACCAGTCAAACACACAACAGAATTTGATCAAGACAAAATTGTGTTAGGTTATGATAAGATTTTTATCTGCTGATTAAGCCAGTCACAATATTGGGATTAAGATGACCAGTGTTATTAATAACTAATGATTAAACACCAGCTGTTTTTATAGTGTGGTGAAATTTACCTCAAATATCTTTGTAATAGAAAAATCCTCCCAAACTGTGGCTCTTTGCTAATTCATAATTATACTTCTTTGAGAATGCTGTAATTTCATACCTGTAGTATTCATATTAGTAGTTTATGTAACCAAGGACTTCTTCAAAACTAGAACCAAAATACAGTAGGTTTTTTGCCCCAGGGAATTTGACAGAATGAATGTACACATCTTGACAATAAGAACACTCCTCCATAGCCCCACGAGTGTACATACATTTAAAAGACTGAAATCAGGACACCTTACTATTAAGTGACTTGTAAATGGAGCCATGGATGAGCGTCCAAATTATCAAGGCATCCTTATTAGTGAGGTGTCCTGATTTTAGTTATCTTTTATGTACTGATACAGTATATGCATGTCAATTTATACAACCATTCTACTTGTTAAGTGTGTTTTTGGCAGTACTAGAAACAACTAAAACATATAAACAATTAGAACTGTGTCCATCTATTGTATACATGTAGTAGTACTGTATATGTACCTATACACTTGAAATGTGTAGATACATGTAATATTATGTGATTCATGGAATACAAGATCATACATAGTAGGGACCACAAAGGAGTAGGTGTGGCCCATGAAAAAACATCACCCAAAAATCAGCCTTACTTTTCCCAGACGATGATGAGGCAGCATTGGTTAGGCAAAATGAAGCCCAAACAAGCCTTCACATCAACCCGAAATGCTTTCAACAAGTTGCTACAGAATTTTTAATAATATATATATATTTAATGGAATTTTCTACTGACTGACTGATGCTTTCAGACAAGCGTAACTCGACAACGGCTATGGCTACGGCTTGGATTTTTCACTGTTCAATGCCACTTCGGTCAGAGAGGTGCCTTTTGGCATACCACAATTCTTCATGGACTTACCAGTGTCCTCCTTTTTGTCCCAGTCATTTTTGCTGACAGCAAAAGTGTCAATTTGGCAGTAGCACGTGATGGCTTCCCTTTTAAATGGAAATCATCTGTATTTTACATAGTGGCTACTTTGATTGCAGAAGTGCTTTTCGAACAGTTCTTGATTTGTACTGCATGCTGTGTAATGGGTTGAACATAGCCGACAACAAAGCATAATGGATGCTTCACTTTTCAGACGATAATTGATATAGCTACGATGTACGACGCCATTACTTTCTTTTGATGCAGTATGCATGGGTTCACCAGTCATAATAATTATATATGTACAATAAAAGGTAACAAAAAATGTACACAAAAAAATTGGAATTTTCAACTAGAGTAGGAACCATAGCACATTGATAAAAAGTACTGAAACAAGCTGGAGTAGTGCATGATATTAAATCATAGTAAAACAATAAGAAGTGTTATATCCCTACTGTGCATTTCCGTTATGGTATCTTGAGCACAGTAGGGATATAACACTTCTTATTGTTTTACTGTGAATTAATATCATGCACTACTCCAGCTTGTTTCGGTACTATTTATCGATGTGCTATGGTCCCTACTCTAGTTGAAATTCCAAAATTTTTTGTGTACTTGTCATTAGTAGTGTCAACATGTAATCAAGACACACGGTAGTGTGTCGTGCGGCCCAAGAAGCCAGCACGCAACACCCGTGAATATATTGACAGGAAGAAAGAAAATGCAATTTTTGCACCTCCGTAGCTCTGTGCTGCCTTGATGAAACAAGACAATTTTTTCTGTGGACATGCCCTCCAACTTCAGCACTCCACATTCCAAATTTGAGCGAAATCGCTTCAAGCATTCCCGAGATATGCGACTTCAAAAATTGGCTTAGTTTCTTAATTTTTTTCTTATTTTTCTTCCTCTTGTCGCACACTTACAAAAACTGCTATAAAACGCGAACGCCATATCCGATTGCCTTGAAATGTGGCACACAGAAGGGGGTATAAAGGCGCATCTCTGTACCAACTTTAGCTGGAATACGATAAACAGGCAAAGAGTTATGAGCGATTATTCACGAAAAATAACACCAATATGTTGTCACGCCTACAGGGTAAACCATGTATGGGAAGAAGCTGAAAATTGGTTGGTGAATAGGTTAACTATTGAACCTCAAACCTTTTGTGGTTTAAAAGAAATCGAGCTAAAAACCAGGAAGATACAACGAAAAAACCAACAGTGTGTAACAATTACGCAATCGAGATTAGCTAATAAAAATCGATTACTTGTCACGGCTACCAGAAAAACCGCTTGGGGTAATGCTTTGAAAATCACTGTACAGATGGAGTAATCATCTTAGAAAGCTAGGCTCTTCAATGGTGTAGAAGAATCAGACTTAAAGCCACGGAGTTATAACACGAAATCCAACTTGGTGTAGCAAGTGCAAGATCGAGATACTCTAATAGAGCAGTCACCCTAATAGAGCAGTCACCCTGAAGAGAGTTCAAGAGATCAACTAGAAACAAGTAACCTGTATAGAGATCAGCTAGAAACAAGTCACCCTGTAGAGAGATCAGCTACAAACAATTCACCCTGTAGAAAGATCAGCTAGAAGAAGTTACCTTGTAGATCGTTCAGCTACAAACAAATCACCCTGTAGAAAGAGCAGTTAGAAGAAGTCACCTTGTAGAGTGTTCAGTTACAAAGAAACCACCATGGAGAGTTCTGTAATAAATATATGTATTATATTATAATTTGTACATTTACTGATAAAATCAGAAATATTTAAAGTATTTAAAATCTTCTTCATCTTTTCTTCTTCCTGTGGTAAAGAAAAAAAGATAGGTTAAAAAAGTCCCAAAGCTGGCCATAGGCCAGCTTTGGGGTATACAAATACAAAAAGAAGTGAAATCTAATCCAAAACAGCCAAACTGTAAAAAAAAGTGTGCGGCCCTCAAAAAGGCTATGGTGAAAAAAGATGTGAAATCCAAGGTGGCGGCCAAGAAATGGCTGTAATGGTAGGTTAATGGTAAAAATTTTAATAACGACAATTCAGGTGAATTTTGTGCCAAGACCAAGCGGCACAATAATTCACCTGAATTGTCGTTATTAAAATTTTTACCATTAACCTACCATCACAGCCATTTCTTGGCCACCACCTTGGATTTCACATCTTTTTTCACTATAGCCTTTTTGAGGACCGCACTCTTTTTTTACAGCTTGGCTGTTTTGGATTAGATAGTATGTGTATTGTATGAACACTTGTGTGTGAACATTTGATAGTGTCAATTACTGAGAAGAATTTAAACACTTAAAATAGTTTTATATGACACAACACTGAATACAGTCATTGTGATGTCATAACACATCATCAACTGTACAGTGTCTAAATGTATGGTATTTACTGGGTTGGTATGATCATATCTTAGGATTTCATTCTGTTGGATTCCTGAAGTGGATCTTTAGTGATCTTTCATAACATTTGGCACCCAACGTGGGGCCCAAGATTCTGACAGACTTTGATTCGACCTGGCCCAAACTTAGAATTTTTTATTTATTTATTTTTTTGACGCTTATAATCTCTTCTTCTTTTTTTTTTTTTTTTTTACATACATGAAGTCACGACCACATTAAACAGATACAAAATAAAATAAACACATTAAACAGATGAGTCAAGCTGAATCTCTGCCAGGCGCAGTTCAGCAGAGGTAGTGGGGCACTCCACATGTACAGGTCTCATGGTCCTACTGCCCCGGATAGCCAAGATGGCAGAACGGAGTAAAGAAAAAGAGATGGAACATTCCATTAGTGAAAGTGTCTTGGTATAGGGTGTGCCATGTTTCTTAGAGAGTAAATCAGCTAAGCGGCTATAGAATATAGTTGCCCCCCTACCAAGTCCACCAAATGTAGAAAAAACAAACTCAGAATCCTTGGTGCCAGGCAGTAAATGGCACTCGTAGAGGTGATTAATCGTATCATTGTATGAGCCGTTGTTGTTTTTTGTGCAACCCCCCTCAGTCGCATGTACTATTGAGATGTCTCTGTCTGCTGAAGAGAGAAAGGAGAAGTGTGACCGCTCCAAGGCAGTTCGACGGGCGCATCGTGGAGTAACTACTAAGCTCATTAAAGAAGTTGACGAGATAATTGGAACTGACCCCACCGTTAGTGAAGCAGTAGCTTGTCTGAAGGTGATTCATCAGCAATTAGACAGTAAGATGTGTTTTTAAAATAAGGTTGATGAAGAAATTTTGTCGCTATGTGAAATAAGTGAAATTGAGCGCAAGGTAGAAGAGTCGGAGATCACTACTGCAAAAATCATAGAGTGTAAACGTAGAGTTGATGACAGTTTAAGGGGCAGTAGTGCAACCCCACCTCTAATTCCTTCTGCTACAGAAACTCTTGCTCGAACTCATTTACCAAAACTAGTATTGCCCAAGTTTAAAGGCGATGTCACAAAATGGACAGGGTTTTGGGAATTGTTTGATTCAGCTGTCAACCAAAATCGAGACATCTCCAAGGTAGATAAGTTCAATTATCTCCATTCATTATTAGAAGGGACAGCTGCAAGTGCAATTCAAGGCTTAACTCTGTCTGAGGCTAATTACGACACGGCAATTGAGTTGCTGAAGGGCAGATTTGGGAAACCACAAACAATTATCTGTGCCCACATGGACAAGCTGTTGAAGGTACCAGCTTGTACTAATGATCGCCCTGCCTCCCTACGATCAGTATATGACAGAATCAATGTCCATATTAGTGGGCTTTCCACACTTGGAATTGAATCAGAGCAGTACGGTTCTCTCCTCATCCCTGTGATTATAACTAAACTCCCTGATAATATCCGATTGCGTATCGCTAGAGAAACAAAAGGTGATGTATTTTTATTTTATTTTTTGTTTTAACGTAACCCAATAGAAACAACAAATTAAACATACAAAGAAAGGAGGGAAAAAATACAATAAGAGTTACTGCTTAAGTAATGGGAGTCTTGACTCTACTTGAATGAGGTCAATTGGTGCTGATCCTAAAGAGTGGCCAAAGGAGCCCTTTGAGGATCTAGAACCCCTCAGACATCTAATTGCTGACCTCAGAAGTGAAAAGGACAAGCAGCACCGGATCCACCCCATTACAGCAGCATAATTTGAATCCCATTTATCTGAAAGCAAGGAAGCAAGGCATTTGTAAAACATGGTTGCTTCGTAAGCCATTCCTCCTGTGGCTGAAAAGATTAAAGGAGTAAAGGAACTCTGTTCAACTTCACGCATGCGAGCTTCATATGAACGCTTCTTACACAATTCATGTTTTCTGTAAATGGCACTGGCACTGGTGGTACGATTACTAGGAGCGTGTGGGTTAAAGACTTTAACATCAATGTAAGTTTTCTCACAACGGCCACCCCAAAAACCATTGGCTGAAATATCTAGTCGAGCACCATCTTCGATGTTTGAAGAGGCTAAGGTGAACTGCTCACCAGTAATAGGTTGTAAATGTGGTTCAACATCCACCTCATGGCAGACCTCAGTAAGTAAGGTTGCTGTTAAGTCACAGATCTCGTTGTGACGGATAGAAGGGAAGCCACCCTTGGGACAAGTAAAGGAATGTTCAACAGTGAACTTAGTTCCACAGGCGCAATGTTGAGGAAGCCTGGCAGGATCCCATCCATATCTAAGCGCAACAGCGTCGTGGAAGGCAGTTTTGTGAAGAGAAAAATTGTACTCCTGCAAAGGCAGAACAGATAACCAATTTGAAGCTCCGTTTTCAGAAGCTAGTTCAATTGATCTCTTTAGACTAGTTGTAGCCCCTTCTAGTAAAGATGCTTTGTTAGAAGATGTCATGGAAAATTTCATGCGATATATTTCATTTTTTATTAAAAGTTGTTCACCACGAATATCACTTGAGAAAGTGCTGGTTTGAGATAACAGAAGGGATTGCAGAGGCTTGGTAACTTTGTTAGAGGCGGTAAACTCAAAAGCACACACTCTGATAGGGTTGATAATACCCATACCGCCAATCCTAGTGGGAAGAGCCAAAAAGTCTCTATCTAAATCACTGGGTGGTAGATGGCCAGTTACTGCAGGAATGAAGCTGTGTCTAATACAATCCTCAAGTGGGTGAAAAAGATCATCAACATTAGGTATAGTACGAGCAACAAATAACCATTTACTGACTAGTCCATGTGTAAAGGCAGAGTAAGCCACATGGGGCTGGGTAATGGCAAAAGATGATAACAACTTTAATTCACTAATCCAAGTGGTGATTTTATTAGAAACATACTGTGCAACAAAAGCAGTAGATCCAATAGCAGCCCCGAGATGAGGCCGTCCGTCTGTGGTTACATTGACACAAGTATTGGCAAAAAGCAATTGAGCATGATTCAGGTACTGTTCTTTGACAACAAGCCAAGTCTTAGATGCGTTTGGAAAATAGCCAAAATGTGGTCCAAGTAATGAAAGCTGGTCCCACCACAGACGCAGATGTGAAACTTCACCACAAGCACTTGCATCATCTGCATACCATGCCTGAGTGACATTGTTAGGTAATCTACGAATAAGAGGTATTATAGACAAGGCGTAAAAAGGCATAGCAAGGGGGTCCCCTTGAGTAGTCCCTTCGTTGGAATAAATAACATCACCATCAACATATAATGGTGCTGGAAAACGATATGTGTTGATTAGAATGGTCGAAAAAGCAGGGCATGTATACTGGATGTTTTGCAATGCTACTGCCCTGTTAAGTGAATTAAAAGCATTACTGGCATCAACAAGTAAAAAACTTCAGATTTCTCATCATCAAAAATGGACCTCATGGAATGGATTGCAGCTTCAACACCACAAGTTTGGCCAGCACAAAGCTGTAGAGGACCAGCAGCACATTGAATATCAGGTCCAATAATTTGACAGAACAGCCTTGGAAATAATGCGTCTAACTACCTCTCCTACACCAATAGGGCGGACACCAGGATTTTTATCCAAAGCAATAAGTCTACACGACACAAGTGGCAAAACAATTTCAGGATCAACAAATGATGTACACAGACGACAAGCTAAAATAGCAATGGAACAGCAAAGTTCAGGAGAGGCAGATTTTAAGGATGAACACAAGCGTCTCCAACCATAAGCATCCAGACCAGAAGGTCCTGCAGATCCTGAGGTACGAAGAGCGGCTGCACGAATTACAGAACCATCCAAGGCTTCAAAAATAACTGGGTGATATACCAAAGAGTAATCAGTATTAGTATCCAAACATTCAGGGTAAAGTGGAGCAGCAGAAGGATGTTATTTTCAAGCACATCTCGTACTGTTGTATTTTCTTTAGCATCAGTAACCTCAGACAAGTGGAGAAGCCTACCCTTTCCCTGTCATGAAAGTATGTCCAAAGCGTGCTTGGTTTTTCCATTAAACATAAGCTTGGCAAAAGAGTAAGCTAATCTACCATCTGGATCAGAACAGTTGGAACGTGGCTGCTTATTACTGAGTCTTTGTTGAATAGCTCGCCCCTCTAGTACTAAATCATTCAAAGGTGATGTATGGAAACTCGACGATCTAATGAAAGTAATAAGGGATGAGGTTGAGGCACGGGAGGCAAGTGAAGGTACCAAAGTTACCCAAGCAGGGGCGTAGCCAGCCAATATTTGATGGTTGGGCATAACATCAACTCAACTACACACACAAGAAACACGCTCACTTTCATGTGAGACATTATCAATGAAAAATGTATGCACACAGGGCCTACAGCTACCTATGCTATAGTGTAAACAAACACTGCTTGCATGCATGCGAACATTTACTAGCTATATGCTATTCTATTAAAATTGTAGGGCATGCATCCACCGACGATCGTCGTAGCTGAGCATCATGTGACATCAAACTGCTGAACCTACAAGAACTAACAGTGTAAATAGTTCATCACATATTTACAACAATCAGCTGGCAGTATAGCTTTCAGACCAACCACCACAGCGATATGCAGTACTTTTTAGGCCACTCCAAATGAGACTGTAGTTTCCCGTCCTGGTGCTTTCGTTATTCGATGCGGGTGGGAGGCTTATTATCATTATTCATTATTAGAGGTGTGACTGCTCTATTAGAGTATCTCAATCTTCAGAGGATTTCAAGGTCATGAAAATGGCTTCTTTGCAAGCTATCAACCACCAGAACCGTTCATTTTTAGGTTTCATTGTGCTTTTTAGCAATGCAAAATAAAAGGCTCCATGAAAAGTTTCCAGAAAGCAGCACAGGAAGTGGTTTTGGAAAAATAATGACAATATTGACATGCAATGCGGGTGCCTAGACGTGATGCGGGCGGAGGACGGGAAACTACAGTCTCATTTGGAGTGGCCTTAAGTAAACCCCAATTAAAGGCCGGGAGCGCTAATTTATAAACTGTAATGAGTCCATAGATAATATCACTATCAGCATGCCAAGAAAGCTTTGTCCCAGACTTATAGCAGCCAATGTACATTTTTCTGGTGTAAACCACAACTCGGTTAATCAGTACAAATTGTGCACGTGACACTTTATAATGACTTGACCTTTTCTCCATTACCAGCTCCATTTGCATATGCCATTATTGAGAGTACGTTTTCTCGTTTTCTTTCATCAGTAGTAAGTTAGGCTATACAGTATTTTCCTTATCAAAAATATACGCGACAAGTCCACTGAAACGAAATCTTTTGCTGCCAGCACCATCCACACTGAAACCTACTGTGACTTAGAGATACAGTACCACGACTATAGTGTACTACGCTTCGACTCCATTTTAATTTTCCATTTAAAACCGAGCGTGGCACACGCGTCTACATGAAGTGTGATTATAGGGACTTCCCAAGGGATTTTCCACATAATGGTCACGTGATACACCATCTATCTCGATCCGTTCTTCGAAGTCATGGTTCAACAAATGAGGTACACGTTTACGCTTTACAGTATTAAAGTAGGGCTGTTTTGTGTGCTGCTGTGAATCTTAAGCTACTTGTGATGGTTGGGCAAAAGTTTGTGATGGTTGGGCAAGAAACTGTGATGGTTGGGCAAATGCCCACCCATGCCCACCCTTGGCTATGCCCCTGCACCCAAGGTCAACCTAAACCACTGGTGCATAACTATAAGCCAAGCCGTGAGCTTTCTAGTGCAGCCACCTTGTTGTCCAATGAATTTCGTCTTCGGTGTGCTTATTGTGATAGTCCTCATTTTTCAGCTTCTTGCAGTAAAGTCAATTCTGTCCGGGAAAGTTGCGATATATTGCTTAGATCTGGTAAATGTTTCAACTGTTTGAAATCCAATCACAAGGTGAAGGGTTGTCACAGTAAGCACACTTGTCGTACTTGCCACAAGAGACACCATCAGTCCATATGTGACCTTCTAGTAGATAAACCAATTGTACCAGTCATTCAGCCAGATAGTTCTGCCAATCAGTCCAACAAGGCTGCTGTAAGTAATACAACAGACACTGCTTCTTTGAATGTGACTACGTCAAGGAGTAAGGGCACAATTCTTTTGCAAACTGCTCAAGCAATGGCAGTTAATCCAGTCACTGGCAAGCATCAGAAAATACGGATCCTGGTTGACAATGGCAGCCAGCATTCGTATATTACTGAGAGTCTTTGCAGTTCATTGAACTTACAGGCAGAGAATAATGAACGACTGCAATTGAATACGTTTGGTGATAGGAACCACAGAATAAAGAGCTGTAGTGTTGTTCAGCTTGAACTCCGGGGTGTATGCACACCCAACCGAACCAGGATTACAGTTCTAAGTTTTCCCATCATATGTATCACTCTCCCATCTGTTACTCGTACTGACAACCTCCCACATCTGGAAGGCTTAGAGCTTGCTGACAACTCCACTGGACTATGTGATAGAATCGACATTTTGGTAGGTTCGGACTTTTATTGGGACTTTGTAAGTGGTGATATCAGGACTGGAGATGAGGGACCTATAGCTGTAAAAAGCAATTTGGGGTGGTTACTGTCAGGTCCAGTGGAATCGACAGCTGTAGCAAACTTGGCATCCTCCCATATGATTGTTGTAGAACCCCAGGTTGACCCTGCTGTCACTGCAGATGATGAAGTGATTTGTGCTCTTAAGCAGTTCTGGGAGACTGAATCTCTAGGTATTAATCTTGATGAATCTGAGACGGCGAGTGATTGTTTCTTGCACAATATCACATTTGTGCAAGGGCATTATCAGGTTGGCTTACCCTGGAAAAGAGACGTGTCTGAATTATACGACCACTTCAACCTTAGTTTCAATCGCCTTAAATTGTTGCAATCACGTTTGCTTAAGAAACCAAAACTGTTAAGGAAATATGATCGTGTGATCAAGGAGCAGCTTGACAAGGGAATAATTGAAATTGTAGAGCGACCAACTAACACATCTGCTAACTGTGATGACCACAAGAAGTTACTTCATTATCTCCCTCATCATGCAGTTGTAAGAAAGGACAGAGAGATGACGAAAATTAGGGTAGCATATGATGGGTCTGCTAGAGATAAGGATGAGTCTTACTCCTTAAACGATTGTTTGCTGACTGGTCCTAATTATGTACCGATGCTGTTTGACGTTCTATTGCGATTTAGGACTTACCTGGTTGCACTTACAGGTGACATCGAAAAGGCTTTTTTAATGATACGCATTTCAGAAGAGAATCGAGATGCTTTGAGGTTACTGTGGCTACAAGACCCCTTGGATCCAAGGAGTACAATTGTACATTTTAGATTTACGCGATTAGTTTTTGGGCTGAGACCTTCTCCAGCCATTTTGGGGTCTGTTATCTCTGACCACTTGTCTAAGTGCCAACATGATGAACCTGCCTTAGTCGGTTTGTTGCAAGACTCGCTTTATGTCGATGACTTGGTGACTGGTGTGACCACTGTAGAGAAGGCCTTTGACATTTACAATGGTTCTAGAAGGCTGATGGCAGATGCTGGTATGAATCTCAGAAAATGGAACTCAAATTCGACTGAGTTGATGAACTTAATCCAAGCAAATGAACACAGTGAGAGTAATGTACATAGCTGTTGAGGGGAGTTACCCAGTGATGGAAGAGGAGGAATCTTATGCTAACTCCCAATTAGGCTTGTTTGAAACTCAGCATACTGATGCTAATGTGTCCAAGCTGCTAGGATTGCTTTGGGATAAATGTTCTGACTACTTCACATTTGATTTCACAAGGTTGATAGAGTATGTGAAACAGCTGCCTTGTACAAAGAGATCTCTTTTGAGAGTGAGTTCCAAGATATTTAACCCTCTAGGGTTTTTAAGCCCATTTGTTATTAAGCTTAAGTTGATGTTCCAGACCATTTGTATTGAGGGTGGAAATTGGGATACCCCAATAACTGGAGAACTAGCTGAACAGTGGAGCAAGGTTGTGTTAGAAATCAATGAATTAAATGGTGTGAAGATCCCCAGGTGTTACTTCAGAGTAGATGGCTGTATCGTAAGCAAACAAGTCCATGGTTTTAGTGATGCCTCAAGGAGTACTTATGCAGTAGTGACATACATTCGTACTGAATATAGTGATGGAGTGGTGGACATCAGGATAGTTGCGTCAAAGACTAAGGTATCCCCAATAAAGGGCCAATCAATCCCACAACTAGAACTTATGGCAGCACTGTTACTCTCTCGGTTAGTTTGTTCCACATTATCAGCACATAAACTAGAGGTTGAAGTATACTACTGGACTGATTCCATGTCTGTGCTTTATTGGATACAACAAACAAAACCCTGGAAGCAGTTTGTACATCACAGGATCCAAGATATTTGCAAACTTACAGATACTCATCGGTGGAGGCATTGTCCGGGAGTTTTAAATCCAGCTGATCTTCCTTCCAGAGGAGTGAGTGCCTCGGAGCTAGCAAATAGTCGAATTTGGTGGAAGGGCCCAGCGTTTCTACAGCTGAACCCTGACAAATGGCCACAACAAGAAACTATAATTTCAGATGAATATGCAGAAGGAGAAGTTATCAAGACCCAGTCCACTGTTTCTCATGTTTTCTCAACTATAGCTTCACGTAATGGCTTCCCTACACGTGTAGCAGAAGTTATCTGTATTTTCTGATACTGTAGTGACTGGAATGGTTCCAGAGGAGCTTCCCATGCAATGTTGTGTAACTGGCTGAACATGGCTGAAAGCAAAGTGTAGTGGCCTAATTATTGTTGGGGACACGTTCAGATGAATACATGAAGTCTGGCACCTGTTTTCAGTTAACTATTTGACTTTACTCTGTTTGTGCAGACTACCCACTGAGTGAAACTCAAATATCCTTTGTTTAAAATGAAATGTATTGAAATAAGTTAGACTATGCCACAAAATTAAAATTATTATAATTATGCACCTCAGTATTAATTGCTTCAGCAAACAGTTCAATATACATCATCACATTCTGTGTACTCATTTGTACCATTAAGTAAACATATACACGTTTGTATCTACATTGTTCTAACCTTCTTGGTGAATAGTTGGATTTCTTGGTGAATCAGTGAATTTCTTTTCATAGTCTGTTGTATATTCCAATGTATTGTGATGCACTGTTAAAAATAAAGAGTAACCACCACTCTGAAGAGTTCCCAGTGTAGGGAGGATTTAACACCCCATGGAGAGTAACCAACACTCTGAAGAGAATAACCATTACTCTGAAGAGTAAGTGACACCACCTTCAGAGCATGTGTTACTCCTTTAGAGTAATGGTTAGTCTCCAGGGGTGTTAAATCCTCCCTACATTGGGAATTCCTTGAGAGTTGTGGTTACTCTTCATTTTAACAGTGTGTGTCACATGCATTATTAACAGATAATGTTTGTTTATTTAGAATCACTTGATGACTATTATCATTCTTGAGTATATATATATATATATATATATATATATTTGTTAATGTACAAACTCAATCATGAGTATATTCGTAAATATGTAGTTAGCTACTTATTTACAAATTTATATAATTAGCTTGGATGATCATATGACTGACATGGTGAGGTCTAGTTATGCAAACAAATTTTGTATTCATGTGTGGATTCCATAGGTCAGGTGCAATAGTTGCTCATCAGGGGTACGTACGGTACCATGAACGGTGTCTAGGAAGACATGTGGTTACAGCCGGGCAAGATGAAAGTGGATACTTTTCTAGGTCTTGCTGTTCATCAAAATTGATCAAATGGAGCTGTGCCTTTGTAACTCATGTATTGGAGTATACTTAGCTACATGTGTAACACAGCATAACTGATTCCAAACACTATATGTTTGCACTAATAGCTGTATGAGGTGACATTATGTAACTGCGTGTTGTGTTACATCTGCATGCATGGGATAATGCATGTGAGAGTGAAACTATAAGTACGTGTACCATGGACATTAAAGATATGATGTTGGGTTACAATGCACCAAACCTTATGTGCCGATATACATTTCATTACTGGTGGAGCATGCATGTGTGGTGTTTGTTTGTGCTGGACAACTGCTAGAAAAAATACATGCAGGCTGGACTGTACATGTGCCCACTGATCAATATCAGCTGATCAAAACGAGATGAAACTGCTAGCTACCACAAATGCTGTAGTACGCAGAGGGCAAAACTGAGAGAGAAAGACAGTGTACACCTTATCCAGGCCAGCTGCAAGCACGCAAAGGAACCTCAGTGGAGGGAGAGATATAGCTAGAATGCGTCTTTATCCATGTCCCTTCAGCCTAATATAAAAGAAGCCTGTTATTCCTCCCTGAAAGCAGCTATGATACGCACTTGAATCATAACGGCACGCTGAATGGACCAGAATCCAGTTGATGTTCATAAAATGCGCAGCTCTCAATTTATAAACTGCGCAAATTAGTTTGCGCCCAACAGCTATTTCTCAAACTAAAACAATCGCGCCTCCGGTTTTATAGTGTTTCAAGTATCAGGGCAGTAAGATAAATACCCTGCACTGGTAAAGAAATTGTTTAGTGAAAGTCGATTTATACGGCCGGACTACTTGAGGCGAGGTAGCCGGACCACTTGCGGCGGGGGACCACCTGCAGCGTGACAGTACCTCAAGTTGACAGTTCTCTATACCAGATAAAACACTGCCTTCGCTCGTGCTATACAGGAAATATAGCACTCAAAGAGTGGTCTCAAGACGATATATAGCACTCGGCTTCGCCTCGTGATATATTTGTCTCTCGCCCACTCTTTTGTGCTATATTTCCCGTCACGAGCACTCGTGGCAAGGGGGTGGCAGTCCAATATATCCTGTACTCCGATCTTCGTCCTCGTGGTCAAACTCGAAAACTAAGCCTTGACCCTTGACTTACGCTAAAATCCGTACTTGACTCTTGACTGAATTTTTGTAAATTTTCGTAAAATTACGGTTATGTTCTAATTCTAAAAGTATCAATTGTGGTATACACTTTACAAACGAACTTGGCTTTTGACTTACTGCAAATTTCTTGCTTGACTTTTGACTTTCGTTTTGACCGAGGACGAAGATCAGAGTACAGGCATGGAACTGCAAACATTGTATAGAACTCAATAACTGTAATCTTTGTAACTACGTAGTTTGATTGATTTTTTTCCTGAGCATATCAACTGTGCTGTCTGCTCAGTGACAATAATAATTATTATTATACAGGATATATTGGAGTGCCACCCCCTTGCGTGGCAGTGCTTTATCTAACACATATCCTGTGCCAAAAACAGCCCGGCTGTAAAAAAAGGCAAGGCCAAGAATGCACAAGTATACATGTTCATGGAGTAACCAAAAGACATGATATCAAAATCTGGCCAAGAAAGCATTTACAGTATAGGCACTTTTGTGCATTCATTTTCTATATGCTTCACATTATCACATCCAGCTAGCTGCACATGTGTGCTTGCAATATAAACAATACTACTGAGATGATAAAAGATATTACACTGCATTGTTACCAAAATTAATTTAACTAAAAATTTACAATTGGTTTCTACTTGGCCATCTTTTTATTTTAATATACAGTGCAAAAAGATGGCCAAGTAGAAACCAATTGTAAATTTTTAGTTAAATTAATTTTGGTAACAATGCAGTGTAATATCTTTTATCATCTCAGTAGTATTGTTTATATTGTAAGCACACATGTACAGCTAGCTGGATGTGATAATGTGAAGCATATAGAAAATGAATGCACAAAAGTGCCTATACTGTAAATGCTTTCTTGGCCAGATTTTTATATCATATCTTTTGGTTACTCCATGAACATGTATACTTGTGCATTCTTGGCCTCGCCTTTTTTTTTGGCACCTGATATCACTACTTTTTGTTGACTAGAGAACATACAGCTAGGAATTATATTACATACACTGTAAATCCAGAAGTGTGAAGGTCACACTGTTGGTATGACTCCTGCAGTCGCTTAGTGCTATAGGAGACACTGCATGCATGCATGCATAATAACAGCTTCAGCAACAGATTAGCTAGCTAAATTAGTAGCAAAAGCTTCCAAGTTCAGTGTTTAGAAGCACTACTAAAAGTGACTTGCTCAGAGAAAATTCATTCAAATTGAAAATAATGTTCAAATTCCCACAAGGACTCACGTGATATCTCGTGTGATGTTTCACGTAAGATAAGAACCGGCAAAGTCGAGGCTACAGTCTTAACTGTTCTTGCTGAAGCAGTGGGTTGGTGATATAACTAGTGTAGTCGAAATCTGTGTGTGGCAAGTGGAGCCGAATCAGCTGCGAGTTGTTGCTGAATGTATGCCTCGGAATGGACATGAAACCTGACGGCACTGAATGCATCACACTATTCTCCCAGCAAATTTCCCGGGTAAGTTCGTGTATAGTTAAGTCATTGTAAATGGCTATATAACTACCGTCGTATTTTTAGACAGGAATCTCCCATGCCATAGTAGCTTCCTGGGATTATATACTATGCTTGTGCATGTAGGCCAGAGCAAGGGGGTGTCACTCAGGCTCTTGCTGTAGGTCGATCTGCGACCGCAGTCAAACTCTAAGTCAACGATCTCAAGGCCACAAAATAGCTCTTACAGTGGGTCAAGGGTCAAGACGATACGGAAGATTTGAAACCCACAATCGAAAACTATACGTAGCTACTATCAAGTTTACGGAATTATACGTAACTCACAAGAAGTAAGGATCTCCAAGATGTTTTATTGGTCCAACAGGCATTTCGCCGTTTTTTCTCTCCCAGCTGCTGGTAGCACACACTAAGAAAGTATCATACTAGGTTACAAGTGCAGGTGCGTATAGGAAAATAGAGAAATAAGTGGAAGTCAAAAGTTCAACAAGAAACGCTCAAGTCACGATGATAAATGCTGCAAGTCAAAGGTCAAGGTGAAAATTGGTCAAGACTTTGACCGCGGTCGCAGATCTACCTACAGCGTGAGCCGACGTGACACTCCCTTGCCAGAGCCTCGTAGCTGGCTTGTTCTAGCTGCGTGGGTCAGACTGCGAACAAGTTGAGCTGAACCCTGAGAAACCAGCTAAAAATGAAAGAGGATATTTTCTCAACATTTCAACCAACCAAGATGGTTGGTGATGACAACAAAGATGTCAAGAGCAAACAAGTGCTTCCACCAACAGTTCAGGAAAGGTTAATAGGATATATCCTATAATGTATGGTGAAAACTTTGGCTATAAATAATGTGTCAGGCATTTGAATGATTAGCGGGTAAGTCAATACTACAAATGAGTTAATTTTTTGAGGACTCAGCTCAATGCGTACATACAGTAGGCCGTAATTACGATGCATCAATTGATTGATGTGGTAATAATATAAGCAGATCTGAGACAACCATGGACCCTACTATATAGTAACTGGGCAGATATATAGAGTTATGTATACTCTGATATAATTGTTGAGTGTTGTAGTTTGCCAATAGTCAAAGCTAAATTAACCATTTTAGACAGCTTTTTGTGATGTTGAAGGTGTCAGGCAAACTCCAGTTAGGGGCAGGCAATAAAAGATTATTTTTTAAAGCAGGAGAGGAACATGCTTAGGCCCGCAAGGTACAGGCTTAATCTACTTACCCCAGTAGATGCACCATATTATATATAATGCACATATCAATGTATTGCCCTACTAACCCCCCCTCCCCCTCGGGCATATATAGGGCTATAGTGGGCACAACCGAATGTTAAATGCCCCATGGTAGGACAAACCTATTGTGTCAAATCCCCACCATTGGCTCCAGTTGCAATGTGGGGGATTTGACATAGCGTAGAAAAAATACTTGGGTGTTTAATGAATGATTGTCAAATGCCCCATAGTGAAGCAGCAGTTTCATGTCAATTCGCCTTGTAAAGCACCACTTACATTACATCCAAGGGGGGAACACATTGGTAGGTGCATAATGAGTTTACATGTTAAAATTTAGTCTGTCTTGCTTTATTCATGCTTATAGCAGCTAATGTGCTTATTCTCAAACAATCAGGACTGGAAATACTACAAATTATCTTCTACTTTTATCTATGAACTATCCAATCACTGCTAGTTTATTAAAATTTCCTTTGCTGTTGTGTAACTTGTTTACCATTATGCTATAACCATCAGTCCCTCCTAGTTTATATGTCTCCTAGCAACAAAAATTGTTATGTAAACAATGTAGGTGAGAACCACAAAACAAGTCAAGTAATATTTGGTCATCAACTGCTGCAGTATGCTGAATACATCTTGAGAATGGCTATGTGGGATGCTCACTTTCACAATAATCATAATAGTGGAATTAAGTGTTTGTTGACATGTTAGTCTGACTATATGATTACATGGTTTTAGTTGCTGTGCCTTACCATACTGTATCCCTTTCTGTATATGCAGGGTGGATACTGATGTTGTGACTGTTGGCGGGTGAGTTTATGGTCAATGGACAAATCACACAAATGCTGAAGAAAAAATAATATGTGGTACCAAGAGCCCACTACTATATTATGAACTCTTGGTGGTACTTCATAGCCAAACGCTAGTGTATCTGGTTTCTTGTGCTATTGTAGTCATTTTTTTAATTTTATGGGATCATCATAAGGCCACTCCAAATAAATTCTCTGTTTCCCGTCCTGGACTCAGGCATATTTGCATGCGGGCGGGTGGTCCATTTCCATTATTTCATTATAAGATTGGCTAGTTTTTCAAGCCATTATTTGCCTGGCACAGCCAAAAAGGCTGCATAAAAGGCTTGCTTAAGTTTGTTCCTTCCTTTGTAAGTTGCAAAAACAGCACAAACGTGAAGTTTGTGCTGACTTGATAGCACTGTTGACACGTGAGCTGACACTGTTTCAAGATGGCTTTTACTGAGCCTATCAGTATGCAAGAATAACCGGAAAATAATGGAAGAATACAGAATAATGGAATATTTAGAGCTGGCAGTAACCAGATGCGGGCGGTGGACGGGAAACAGAGAATTTATTTGGAGTGGCCTAATGTAATTGTTTACTATTAGTGCTATCATTAAAGAGTTTCGGTCTATAATTGTGGGTTACTGAAAGGTGATGCGCTGATGCTGGCTTTTTAAGTGAACACTGAAGTTTCACAGGCACTGAAGGGCTGAGGCGGGATTAAAGACGTGCACGGGTAATGTAGTAGTAAGTTACTTCCAACTATATCACTACAGCGGGCATGAAACAGCTGGCTATAGCTATGTACGGCCCTGCATGGGCCGGAGTCACGCTATAACGAGTCAGTGGAGGCATACCGTGGCGAATTTAAAACAAATCAGTGACTGGACTCACAATTAAACCAAGAGTTGACAGCACAATGAAATCAGCCAGCTCGCTATGGCTAACCACTTTCACACTGTTTGGGTTTGGGAATTGAGGCGGGCGCCTCACATCTCGACGTCATGGCGGCAAGTTTGAATCTTCAAAGAGCACAAAAGCGATCTCATAAACCAACGAACAACTCTTAGCGAAATTAAATGTACAGATACATTGTGTAAAAAACCCCTGATAGCCGCAGCCTTTTTACAATACGACTTCATGGCTGAAAGAAAATCGCTCCAATGGGATGCGATGACGAAGAAAATGAAAAAAAGAACGATGCACATTTGAATAAATAATTTAATTAATGCATTGTAAATGGGTGGGCGATGGAAGAAACTACTCCAACAATTCGCCTGACTTTTCGTGTAGTAGTTACTTATTATACAAAGGTTACATGCCCTTGGTTTCAAGGCGGAATCTTTTAGTAAGGCTGAGATTTCGCCATGCGGATTTTAAAAGATTGCATAATCAATCCCTCATGTAAATGACTCATCATCATCATCACAGTAGTGGTCGCGTGTTTATTGTTTTATGGGCGCGCGCTTTGTGCTTCTTGGCCTCGCGACTCACTACCGTGAGTCTTGATCTGTACCATCACAGTAGTGGTCGCGTGTTCATTGTTTTGTGGGCGCGCGCTTTGTGCTTCTTGGCCTCGCGACTCACTACCGTGAGTCTTGATCTGTATATGCTTGATAATTACATTACATCTAACTTTATGACACAATAATACTATGCACCTATATCTTGTACTAGACATGTACACACTGTCTACATTATATTACTTGCAAACAAGTTATAGCTACAACTGAATAAATCATTTTAAATACACACACTACATTGCTGTACATGCACCAGTGTTCTAATATTTTTTTACAAAAATGCAGATTTTATACGTAATTATGGTGTATATATATAGTTATATATAGTTACATGTAGTTGCAGAAAATCACACACAAGGTCAACAATTATTGTGTATCATCAGTGTCCACAAACAATCCAACTAAAATTCCTCCAGTTATAGCAGCGATAACAAGAACAGATACAAATACAAGTATGATAATTGAGTTGAATAAACGCTTTCTGTAGTATTTCTTTCTACTGCTATTGTTTGTGTCATATGCCTGCAGAAAAATAAATAATATATCAAGTAAATAGAAATGCATAATCAGACAAGTCGCTCTATACAAAGTTCACAATAAACAATGTTGCTAACTCAACATAGCATATTATACCAAGAACCAGTGTATATTCTAGGGGGAAATTCCCCCTAGAAATCTCAGACTCTTCTCTTAAAATTGTGAGTGAGCACTACATGTACAGTAACTAAAACTATGGTAGAATTGGGGTACTAGAACTAAAACTAACTAAAACTGTAGTGGACTATGGGTACTAGAACAAAACTACTGTAGATTCCCTAAAACTTCGGCAGAAATAAATAAATTCTGTTCGTGTCTGACCAAACAATTAGTAAAAAAATGTACCAACCCGGTGCTATTGTCAAATTTTTAGGAGTCTATCGGTATAATCTCTAATACAGTCTGCAAGCCTCATGGCTGTTATTTACGATCCATTTATACTGCTTACTTTCTCGATTTCTTTCTACAGGGATCAGGCCCAACAGGAATACCTTGAGGCGTAGCTGACGATACCACCGCAACACTCACTTGGCCACAGCTCTATACACTATGATTGCCTACATTACCCAGGAGGGATGGTCAATGTCATTACTACATCGCTTTTGAATACAATCACCCAGACGTAGTATGAAGGTTTTCAACAAGTAATAAAAATAGAAACCACAATCAATAATATTATTAAACTATCTCATGATAAATCTCGCTATCAGATGCTGCATGAAGTGTTCCATGGCTTAACAAAGCATTATCTGAGGGTGTATCATGTTACAAGGAGATGTGGGGCCAGGAGAAATTTTATTCTGTGAACAGAAACGAAGATCGTTTTGCGGTCGGTTGCTGTGACGTCACACAATGGTATCGTTGGGTGTGTTACCTGAACAATTTCACACTTGGTGCTTCATCCAGCATCGAGGTAGCACATTGTGTGAGGTCACTAGGAATCCTCAGTACTCAAGAGACCTTCGTCAACTAGTACTCCAAGTGCTGAAAAATTAGCGCGCTTATAATTAGAAACTTTCCTGCACTAGCCGAAATTTAGAGCACATTGCATTCAAAGCACGGGGAGTGCCGAATATTTAGAGATGCCGAAAGTTTAGGGAATCTACGGTAAAATGAATTTGCTGTACTAAAACAGCACTATTACAAAGCATTACGAATCAAGAACTGTTCAAAAAGCATTTCTGCAATCAAAGTATAGCCACTATGAAAAATATGGACAACTTCTGTTACGAAGGGAAGCCATCACATGCCACCACCAAATAGACACTTTTCGCTGTCAGCAAAGATAAATGGGATGCAAAGGAGGACACTGGTAAGTCCATGAATAATGCATTGTACGTACTGCGGCATGCCAAAGGCACCTCTCAGGCCAAAGCGATGTCCAACAGTGAAAAAATCAAGCCTGTATAGCCTTAGCCGTTATCGAGTTATGTTTGTCTGAAGGAATCAGTCAGTCAGTTACTCAGCTAGTCAGTCAGTTACTAGAAAATTCTGTTAAATCTTTTTTTTTAAAATTCCGTAGCAACTTGTTAATTGAAAGCATTTTGGGTTGATCTCAAGGCTTGTTTGGGCTTAGTTTTGCCTAACCAATATTACCTCATCATCTTGGAAAAGTGAGACTGGATTTTGGGTGATGTTTTTTCATGGGCCACACCTACTTCTTTGTGGTCCCTAAATCACAAAAATCAACACTTGTAACACAGCCTTCACTAACCAGTCAACCATTATGGTTCTGAACTTGCAGATTGTAAAAGGCCCAGCCATCCTCCAAATTCCTGATTCCCCAAAGGAGAAATTCTAGAATAAATACTGCAAAGAGCATTGATAGGTTAAGAAATCACCTGATATATCGTTTCAGACATAATGTGCATGTACATATCCAAAATTACAGAAAGCAACACATTATATCCAAGAAACATTATACTTTCCCGGCAAGTTGCTTACATTCATACAGCATTGTTGTTTAATCCCAGGGTTTAGCTATACTTTCCAGTTATTATGCACCACATAGCCTTTGATTTATGACCACAGATATTTTGAATATTTCATGAAAATTTGGTCCACCTGTTATTACAAAACAACCGCAACTTTAATATTATACAATAAAACTTTTACTGATGAAAGACTATTATTGATTTACCTTTCCAGTGATCCGTAAATTATGGGATATCTACTTAATTAAAACTACTTCAACGAAAATGTTAATCCCTACTATTTCAAAAATGCTACTTGAAATTCTTCGAAGTTTTGGGTGAATAATGATTGGATCATGGTCATGATTTTATACAATTTTTGTGGTCAGACCACAATGGGCTCAAGAGACAAAATTAAATGTGTTGAGGTATGCAGTGGAATTTTGTAGTCTGTTATTGCCATAGGCGGATCTGAGGGGGGGCCAAGGGGTGCTGTGCCCCCCCTGGCCCTTCTCTTGCCCCCCTTGGACTTACAGTACTATATTGATACCAGAAACTGGAATGATTCATGCATTCACACTGTATTCAGAAGTATAGAAAACCAATAGGCAAATAGAAGACAATAGTTATAAATGTACTTTACAGTTATACTATACATTGTAAAGAAAGTGAGGCAAATAAGTTTAAATTGTTGTGCCAAGACCGAGATACTCTAATAGAGCAGTCACTACTCTAATAGAACAGTCACAATTCTAATGTCATTATAACAATGCTATACACCTGTATATTTTGATTTAGTACACTTTACAGGTTTTATCTCTGATAGGCTTAATCTTTATATGCATTGCAAGCATACACTTTTTAAGCTAAATTCTATCAAAAATGCTCCCAAATTTAAACCTAGGAGATCTAATTTTCAAAAATTTTCTCTAACTACAGTTGTAAAACTGTAGGTCTATCATTCATCCAGCTATACTCAATAAAGTTATGCAACTGAATATAACTTGTATACTACAGTGGAGGATCCAGATGGGTTTCTACCCCCTTTTAAATTTAGCTTAGTGGCATTCTCATTACATAAACATTGTTGAATTGACAATTTGTCATAGCAAACAACTATATACCAGTAGCATGCATGCAGTTGCACTTAACTAACACCATTTATAGCTATTAAACTATCAGCAACACTTCATTTTTTATCTCCCAATGCATTAAAAACGATTGAGATACTCTAATAGAGCAGTCAAGTAACTACTCTAATAGAGCAATCAAAGCCACAGCTTGTAGTCACCATATTTGCCCTATAGTTAGCTATAGTATTTAGTAATTATTTACAGTTTAAAGTATTGAATTTATTGTAATTGCTAACCTAAAATCCAATCTCAGAGCTTCTAAAATCTCAAAATTTTCCAGAGAATTGTTATCAGATGCCTTATTTAGCTATACCAATTTTCAGAAACCCCTTTTTAAAAATCCTAGATCTGCCACGGTACTAGAATTCCTCTTAGTGGAACAAACACTGTTGGGAACTAAAACTTTTTGCCCCCCCTTGGCCCCCCCTGACAGTGCCTCCTAGATCCGCCTATGGTTATTGCTGTATGGGAGTCTCCACCCCGGATAACTACACAAGGCCATGCCAAGTTTGTCTTACACAATGAAGATGTCTAAGTACAGTGTAACCTGTATTAGTGACCACCTGTATTAAAGACCACCTTTTTGCTGCAGTTAATTTGCATTTTCTTTGGTAATGTAACACTAGGCAATGTAGCAACCATATCTAGTAAGTTCAAAAACAGTCCTTATTAGACAGGTGGACTTTAAATAAGACCACCATGTGTCCATAAACACATGAGTTTTGTACCATCTCTCCAGAAATATTTTCTGTACCAAGTCAAATCTCTCCACAGTGCACTTCATACATACGTATATCCACTCCACGCTATTAAAGGTACATGCATGGCTGCTTCACACATTGAGGTACAATGATATAAAACTCTTTTTACAAGTAATGCATGTTAGTTACTGTATACAGTAGAATCTCTCTATTCCAAGGACTATTGAAAAATTGTATGGGATCCAAATATATAAAGTAAACCTGGTCCACATTTCAGGGTATCCTTTTTGAGGAGTTCCCATGCATGTAGTTACTGTGATTACTGAATTGTATTTTGCATTCACACTCTGAAGATCAGCACAAGCAAGTCTTAATTCATGCAGATACACATGCAAAATTTGGTTAACATATTTACCTCCTGCGTGATTATGTGTATGAATGCTTGTATTGATTTTCAAAGTGTGTATAAATGTAAAACACAATGATTTATATAGTAACTACTTCACACACTCAGGTACAAGTAATGCAGGTATACAGTTTAAACCTTACATTTAGTCCGATATAGATTTAACTGAAAAGGGGGTTAACTAGGAAAAAATTCAAAGAAACCTGATTTTGGTATCATTAGAAAGCAAATGTTTCATAGAATAACATATCCAAAATCCTCTAAAATCCACCTTGGGGAAAAATATTTATGGCCAATTTAGTATTCAGGCATATGTGACTGGATTCAGGAAAGTGGATCTTCCACACATGTCCAATTTACCGACTTTGACAACTCATAACTTCAGATTGGATAATAGTATTGACTTGACATTTGATCAGTAGTGAGCACCAGCATCACTTATTATAGATGGAGAAAATTTCAGGTTGATATTCAACTTGAACACTAAGTTGTGGTTTCTCAATCAGATGCATTTGCAAACCCATTTTTGCAAATCTGGTCATTTGTGACCGACAAAAATGTGTTATCCTTAATATTTTTCCATAAGAAACAGTTTCCTTAGCACTTCTGCAGCTCTCTCCCCCACATTTTGCAACACACTAATAATCCATGTTTGCAACAAGAACATAATATTGCTACCACATGGATTTGCAGTGGAAAATTTGCATTTATATTGTACTAAATATTAGGGCTGGGACGATGTTTCGGTGGTTCGAAGGTTTAGTAAACTTCAAATTTTAAAAGTATCCTTCGAAGCTTCGTTATGCACTCATTGTTTACAAAAGAATTACAAATAAAAGTCGTTGTCTTTATTGCAGTTGCTTATTAATTTTGCGCGATCAATGTTCGTCCCTTCGCAGGTGCCACGCCAACTTTTAAACCATCGAAGTTTAGCTTGCTACCATAGTTATAGCCTTGAAACACCTTATAAAGTGATAAATATTGCAGGAAAACGTCCGTTTAGCCATTACTTGATGTTTACCTGTGCATGGTTGCTAGCGGACACGCCCATTTGCAATTGATCGATCGTGTCATTCCATAGTATCTATGGTCATTCAGTACTGCTGCCATGCACTTTCCAAATGCTTGCAAACTTATTAAATAGGACTAGAAAGATAAAACTTAAGAAGGGTGTTAGTAAGTACAAGAAAACCTGTAACTTGAAAGCTAACACCGAAGCTTCGAATGTTCGAACATTTTACAAGCGAATATTCGAAGCTAAAATTCAATATTCGTCCCAGCCCTACTAAATATATAAGATCTCTGGGACTGGTTCCATGTCTATCATCATCGGTTGCAGCCTTAATCCTTATAGTTTCCAGCCCCATATTAAGTTTCTTCCAATGAATAACTTGTGGTATCAATTAAAACCATTGATCCTCAAAACTCCATCCAACTGCAAGGGTCAGCACACTTTCACAGCTCGCATGTGTAATAACTTTCTGATGCCACCATTTCCATGTACTTTGTTTTGTGTACCTGAGACTCCTTAATGAATCAGACTGATTCCCATCAAACTCCAACTTTTCAACATGTGCAATTGTTGCATTATACAATCCATCATTAATTTTTCAATCATTTGCACATCATTTGATTGCTGATTAGGCCAATTTTACCCTGTTCAAATGTTGCGGACGTTGTATCACAGCCACCCCAGGTATGTGAAAAGAGAACCTACGTATGTGCCTAATAATGTCATCATTTTTCCAAATGTTTTACGACCTCTGAATGAAAATAGATACGTACTTGTCATGCTCTGCTTCCAGCGTGCACCAGTAGCACAAGAACTTCATTGTTGTCATCAGCTACAACATTCACGCTACTCCTTCAATTGCAAAATTGAAGTGCGCATTGGACCATCAGTATATCAGAATCCCCATGTGTGCAATCAGTGTGTAGGGCTGTCAGCATCCCCAGGTATGTTAAAATGGTATGTGCAGGTGCAGATATTCGGTCAAGTGAATCTATGGAAGCATACAAAAGTCAGGAAGTTTTCTTGCAAATGAAAAGAACAAACATCAATTGATTGTCCAATATCTGAGAGATGATGGCCAGGTTGTGCATCAGAGTAATTTGGATGCTGACACACTGATTGTTCAACGTGCACTTCAATTTGCAATTGAAGGCAGTAAAGTGTGTTGTAGCTGATGACACTGATGTTCTTGTCCTCCTACATGGTGCACCAGAACATATCAAGTGTATATTTTCTTTCAGAGGTTGGGAAACATTTGAGTATTGGAAAATTGATGACATTATTGGGCACATAGGCCCTATTGTAACATCATAATTACATCTTCTCTTTTTGCATGCCTGCATGGAGTGGCTGCGATACAACATCTGCAACATTTGAAAAGGGTAAAGTTGGCTAATCAAGAAGAAAATGATGTGCAAATGATTGCAAGAACAGCACACTTTCACAACTTTCATGTGCATCTACAAGTTATTTATTAGAAGGAACTTAAAGATTTGATCCATTACCATATATGGAGCTGGAAACTAGAAGGATCAAGGCTGTATGCAACTGATGATGACAGACATGGGACTAGCACCAGAGATCTTACTTAAATTTGTACAATATAAATGCAAGCTTTCTACTGCAAATCCATGTAGTAGCAACATTATGCTCTCATCATAATCATGGATTAAAGTATGTTGCAACATGTGGCAGTTGCAATGGAGAGAGTTGCAGAAGTGCCGAGGAAACTGTTTACAATAATTGTGACAAATATATTTAGGCACCTTTTTATTTCTATAACCAGTCATACTCTTATTTCATACAGCTAATATTATTTGCAATGAATTTCTTATGAGAAAATATTTTAAGGATATATGCATTTTTGTTAGTCACCAATAACCAGGTTTGCAAATATGGGTCTACCAAATGCATTTAATTAAGAAACCATGCACAACGTAGCACGTAGTGTACAAGGCAACCTGAAATTTTCTGCAACTAATACATGATGCTGGTGCGCACTACTGATCAAATTTCAAGTCAATACTGTTTTCCAATCTGAAGTTATGAGTTGTCAAAGTTGGTAAATTGGATATGCGTGGAAAATCCACTTTCCTGAGTCTAGTCACATATGCCTCAATACTAAATTGGCCATAAATTTTTCCCCAAGGTGGATTTTAGAGGATTTTGGATATGTTATTCTATGAAAATTTTGCTTTCTAGTGATACCAAAATCAACTTTCTTCGAATTTTTTCCAGCTCCAACCTTAATTTTACCGGACTAATTTTGAGACATTAAAAGATAATATAGCCACTGTTTTGACTAGTTAATCAATGTATTAATGTCATTTTGTAGTATAAGACAGCCTTCAGGAGCAGACACAATGATTACATTACAAACATAAGAAACTAGCAAGGACAGTTCATTAATACACAGAGAAAAGAACAATAGCCCAAGCACAGAGCCCTGTGGGACAGCACTGGAAACCTGTGCCCAAATGACATTAATTTTTACACATTGGTATCTACTTGTAAGAAAACTCTTGAACCAGCTTAAATGTTGACCATTAATTCCATATGCTTGAAGTTTACATAAAGTCTGATAAGTGGAATGCTGTTGAATGCAAATAAAAATCAACTACATAGGAAGAGAGATATTCATCAAGAGATAAAGTCTAGTCATTTAAACCATGTCGTAGTATAGTGCAGCATGACCTTCTATGAACAAATGCATGTTGGTTAGATTTATTGTCACAGAGGTAATTTAACAGAGTATCCCTTATACGTATTACAAGTACACAGAAAAATTTGGAATTTTCAACTAGAGTAGGGACCATAACACATCAATAAAAAGTACTGAAACAAGCTGGAGTAGTGCACGATATTCAATCACAGTAAAACAATAAGAAGTGTTATATCCCTACTGTGCATTTCCATTATGGTATCTTGAGCACAGTAGGGATGTATCCATTACGCTTCGTTATCGGCTGTGTTCAACCCGTTACACAGCATAGTCAGGTTCACTATGTCAAAAATATACTTTCGCTCAAAGTTTATGGAGATTAGTAAACCTATACATTTTTGGAAAGCTTAGAGCATGAGGAATTTGAAAATCAATGTTTACATTTGCGCAGATTCCTGCAAGGTCAGCATTTCTTAATTTCAAAGTGACAGCTAATAAAATTCTAATATATCAAGTTAAATTTGACATAAAAGTTTAATAAATGAACTCCACAAATTCTCTGGTGACATTTTTACACCTCTTTTCATTAGAGGTGAGACAGTTAATCATGAACAATTGGAAGTTTTTACAAAGGGAATAGAAGAACATCTATTATACTGCACTAATTCAGGAATAATTTATAGTGAAAAGTATTAATGAATATTCTGGATTATTTGGAGTATAACTAGTGCAAAGTATAACTAGTGCAAAGTTAATATGACTTCTACTGAAACAGTTCAAACCTTAAAAAGCTGAAAATTTAGATACTCTAATAGAGCAGTTGATTAAAGGCAGTCAACTTTTTGAGTCCATTTTTTTGCTAATGTGCTTACATATGTTTAGCATAATTAGCACCAGATGAATTTTGAAAGAATTTTCATTTTAAAAGTAATTGGAATTAGCTCTCTCCTAAAAGGGAAATTTCTTTTTTACATAACAATGAATTCACCATGATCACCAAGAGCAATTTTATGCACCAGATAGACATGCACCAACAAGTTAAAATTGATACATGATCTTGAAACTTAGTATCCACTGTTACCTAACTGTTAATCCAATGTAAATTTCCTTTCCAGTGACAGAATGATTACAATCTTCAAATAATCCAAATATTGCCATTGTTGATGGAGTGATTCTTATCCAGAAGATGACAAAGGTTTAGCCAAAATGTTTTTGATGACAGGCTTACAAGTAACTGCTCCATGCTAAAATGCTAGTACTATTGCAACGATTTAACTTGCACAGAACTGTGTTTGTGTGATACAGATGCACAAGTGACAGAGATTTATGCATACAAGTAGAAGGAAAAATGAAAAATTTTAAAGTTGGATTAGGGATCAAAAAAGTAAAGAAACAAGGGAATTGCTAAAAAGTAGTAAAAGAAGAGAGGTTGCCTATACATCTGCAGATATACTAGTGGACATTTAATCCCTATACTTCATTCAGTCTATAACCATGACTGAATTAGGGATTAAATGTCCACTACAGCATATAGGCAACCTCTCTTGTTCACTACTGTATAGACTGAAATATATATAGGGATTAAATGTAGGACTAACATAATTATGACTGGTGAACCCACACATATACTGCATCAAAGGAAGAAGGGCACTTGGAAAACCATACACCTGGACACATTCCCCAACTATCAATTATGTAGCAAAAAGGGAGGTAGCCATTTTCAGCTATGCTTTTCACATTACACAGCGTTGCAAACAAAGAACAGCGTGAGAAGTGCCTCCACTATCAATCATATTGCTATGGAAAATACCAGCGATAAGCTAACACAGCCACAGTTAAGCCGTATCACGTTATGTAGCATAAATTGACACCTTGCATTGTCAGTGAAGAGAACTGGAACACAAAGGAGGACATAGGCAAGCCCATGGTGCATGTATTGTACATCTGCAGTTGGCAAAATCAAGCCCGTATGTCAAATTATGCCTGGCTGTCAGTCAGTCAGCATAAAATTCTATTGAATAGAAAAATTTTAAAATGCTATAGAAATTTTGTTGGAAGAGTTTGAGGTTAGTCTAAAACATTTTTGAGCTTGGCTGTGCCTAGCCAATGTTACAAGGTTGTCATGAAGGGAAATTGAGACTGGTTTTAGGGCGATATTTTGAACTGGAAAAGCTCAATTCTGCATGATCCCTAATATATCTATCGTACTGTATAATACATCAAAAATGACAACAATGACAGTGCTGATGATTGTTAGGTTCATATCTTTGAATTAACTGTAATAGACATAAGGTTCATATCTTTGAATTAACTGTAATAGATATAAATACATGTATATGTACATACGTACATAGCCGTGATGTCTTTATACATAGCTGTACCCTACATCTCAATGTTAATAATTCGCTTATTCACTTTGTTTTGTACAATAACTATTTGCCAAATAAATTGCATTTAAGTTTCTTAGCATTTTAGAGGCTATTAATGGATTCTATATGGGTATGAGAACATAGAAATAGTGTTTGTTGCAATTCTCTGTCAATAAGAGGCTGATATATGGAGAAATTTGCACCATATGGACTGCTATTTTCAAACTGCTATAACATGTAGGTATCTGTATAAATGTACGTAAGCATTGATCTCCATGCTCTAAGCTTTCTAATAATAATTATGTAGGCCCATAAATTTTGAACAAAGTTATATTTGACATAGTAAACTGTGTCAATGCATGCCACCAACTGGTACATGCAAAAGTGCTCTTGGATCTAGTCAGGGTGAAGTCATAGTTGCCAATTGCTAATTAACAAAGTTCATTTTAAGAGAGAATATTTTATGCAAATTACGATTATTCTTTCAAACCTAGTATTAGCTAATCTCCTGAAATTTATGCCTAATATAAGCACACTAGCTAGGAGTTTCATAAAAGTGACTGCTACATTAGCAATATGGACTCAAAGTTGACTGCTTTAATAGAGTGTGTGACTGCTCTATTAGAGTAACTCAAATTTTTCTGCTGTTTTTAGGCTTGAATTGTTTCAGTGAAAGTCAAACTTATACTTTGTTCCAGTTATACATAGATCTCATTAAATTAATCTGGAATATTCCACAATTCTTTTCGCTTAGAACTATTCTTGAGTTATTGCTGCATAATGGACGCTCTTCTATTCCGTTTGTAAAAACTTCTAATTATTCATGATTAACTATCGCCTCTAATAAATAGAGATGTAAAAATGTCACAAGAGAATTTGTTGAGTTTATTAATGAACTTTTATGTCAAATTAAAATTGATATATCGGGAATTTCTTACTTTATTGGCTACCATTTTGAAATTTTGAAAATGCTGACCTTGCAGGAATCTGTGCAAATGTAAACATTGATTTTCAGATTCCTCATGCTCTAAGCTTTCCAAAAATGTATAGGTTTGCTAATCTCCATAAATTTTGAACAAAAGTACATAGTGAACCTGACTAGCAGTACGAGTCAAGAACTATTTGAAAAGCACCTCTGCTATCAAAATAGCCACTATGACAAATACGGACGATTTCCGTTACGAAGGGAAGCCATCACGTGCTATTGCCAAATCGACACTTTTCGCTGTCAGCAAAGATGACTGGAACACAAAGGAAGACACTGGTGAGTCCATGAAGAATGTATTGTACGTACTGTGGTATGCCAAAAGGCACCTGTCAGGCCGAAGCAACGTCGAACAGTGAAAAAATCAAGCCTGTAGCCTTAGCCATTCTCGAGTTATGCTTGTCTGAAGGCATCAGTCAGTTACTCAGTCAGTCAGTAGAAAATTCCATTAAATAAATAATTTTTAAAATTCTGTAGCAACTTGTTGAAAGTGTTTCGGGTCGATCTGAAAGCTTGTTTGGGCTTAGTTATACCTAACCAATACTGCCTCATCGTCATCTGGGAAAATTGAGGCTGTTTTTTGGGTGATGTTATTTCGTGGGCCACGCCTACTCCTTTGTGGTCCCTACTATACACTACGATATTGTATGATAGCTAGCCGTTCCAGTCATTGATCGGGTAACAGTTCGTGAGGGGTTGCCACTATCTTGTTGTGTGTCCTCCATAGTGGGGTTTACTATGCCCACAGGATTGGTGCCATCTTGCTGTACAGTATTAGTATTGTTATTGTTTGGGACCACACGAAGATGGCAGCGGTTACGCCTGATTGGCCCCTGAGGTGTGTTTACAATATAGGAGCGAGGGGTGTCAGCTTGAGACCTGACTTGGCCAGATGTTGTTGACTGGCCAGATGTTACCCACACCTCCTCCTCTTCTGGGATAGGAGAAAGAGAGTGAGCTCGATGGCGTCTATCATAAGCTGTCTTCTGTTTGAGTTTAAATTTGGCGTTTAGCTCTTTAAATGATTCAAGGTATTGCCAGTGTGGTTTGTATTGGTCATCCACCTGTGGTAAAGTGGTGCGCAGGGAACGTCCCATCAGTAGTTGTGCTGGGGACAAGTTGCACCAGGGTAGGGGGGTGGTGTGGTAAGTCAGCAGAGCCAAATATGGGTCATCCGAACTTTTAAGCAGCTTTTTTACAGTTTGAACAGCACGTTCAGCTTGTCCATTGCTTTGCGGGTAGTGCGGGCTGCTGGTGATGTGACGAAACTTGAATGATGAGGCAAACTCAGCAAACTTGTGAGAAGAGTACTGAGGCCCATTGTCACTAATAACCATTTCTGGGATGCCATGTCGTGAAAACATGGATTTGAGTCCCTCAATAATGGTTTGTGATGTCGTAGTTTTAAGTTTGATAACCTCAATGTACCTGGAAAAGTAGTCAACTGCAACCAGATAGTTGGCTCCGTTCAAGAAAAATAGGTCTGTCCCAATCTTTTGCCAGGGGTAGTCAGGGAGATCTGTTGGTAGAAGAGGTTCTCTCCTTGGTGTTGAGACTCTCACACAAGTTGGACAGTTTTCTATCATGTTCTTAATGTGTTTGGTAATACCAGGCCACCATACCGATATATTTGCTCTAAGGCGGCACTTCTGTATGCCCTGGTGGCCTTCATGGATCTTTGAAAGAATCTCTCTTTGCAGCACCTTGGGAATCACTATTCTTGGCCCATACAGTAGTAGGTTCTTATGCAATGTAAGATGACCCTAGCTTGCCAGTACGGTTTGAGTTCAAGTGGGACATTCCATTTGGATGGCCAACCATTCTTGCAGTAGTCAATCAGGTTAGAGCAAACTGGGTCACTGGCTTGGGCTTCGCAAAATTCATTAAGCCGGTGAGTGCTGGCTGGGAGCATAGTAACACAGCTCTCTAAAAGACATTCTGCTTCTTCCTGTAGGGAGCAGACCACTGCAGAGGCTGTGGACCCCTGTGGAGAACGAGACTGCATCTGCCGTGATCAACTGCTTGCCTGGTGTATGTGAGATGTCGTATTCGAAACGTGCCAGTCTTAATCGAAATCTAACTATTCTTGGTGGAAGGCTATGCAGGCTTTTGTTTCCTAACAGAGGTAACAGTGGCTTGTGGTCTGTTTCAATCTGGAATTTCTTGCCCAGAATGTAGGAGAATTTTTCACAAGCCCAGGTGATGGCGAGGGCTTCTTTTTCAACTTGTGCATAGCGACGTTCTGTGTTGGTCATGGCACGGGATGCATAGACTACTGGGAGTCACACCTGGTTACTGCGCTGAAGCAACACTGCACCTAAACCATAAGAGGAGGCGTCAGCAGAGACTTTTAAGTCTGCGTTTACGTTGTAGAGGGCAAGGACTGTTGGCTTTGTTAACTCCTCTTTAATTTGGTTAAAAGCAGCTACTTGTGCATCATCCCAGGTCCATGCATTGTTCTTGCTAAGTAACTCGCGAAGTGGTTGACTAAGGCTTGCAAGACAGCTAGAAAATTTTCCTAAGTGGTTAACCATCCCCATGAATCGTTTCAATTCCTTGACATTTGTAGGGGCAGGCATCTTAGCAATAGCGACCGTTTTCTCGGGGTCTGGCTGGATCCCTTGCTGTGTGATTAGGTGGCCCAAGAACCTGAGTTCTGTTTTAGCAAACCTACATTTGTCTGCGTTAAGTGTAACACCTGCAGATTGAAGTCGCTGAAGGACACGCTCTAATCGAGTATCATGTTCCTCTTTGTTAGCGCCGAAAACAAATATGTCATCCATGTGACAAAGCACGCCTTCTAACCCCACTAGGGTTTTGTCCATTTGACGCTGGAAATGTTCTGGGGCACTGCAGATCCCAAATGGCAACTTGTTAAAGCAGTACCGTCCGTATGGGGTTAGAAAGGTTGTCAATAACCTTGATGACTGCTCTAAGGGGACCTGCCAAAAGCCACTATTGGCATCATGTGTGCTAAAGATTTTGGCGTCAGCCAACTGAGCCAGTGTGTCGTCTACAGAAGGTAGAGGGTGCACCTTACGTTGTACGTTTTCATTAAGTGGCTTGAGGTCTACGCAGATTCGGATAGCACCTGTTTTCTTTGGTACAACCACCATCCCTGCGCACCAAGGTGATGGTTCTTCTACTTTAGAGATAACGTTCAATA
Organism: Dysidea avara; assembly: GCF_963678975.1. Lineage (NCBI taxonomy): Eukaryota > Metazoa > Porifera > Demospongiae > Dictyoceratida > Dysideidae > Dysidea > Dysidea avara. The sequence goes on along the minus strand of NC_089276.1, from coordinate 2,037,016 downwards.
ATTCCATTCTATCAAGCTCATCTTTCACCTTGGTACGCAGTGGCATAGGGACATGACGTGGTGTGAATATAGCGTAGGGAGTGACTCCCTCTTTCAGTGTAATTGTGTACTCATCACCAAAGCTCCCTAGTCCCTGGAATAGGGACTGAAATTTCTCTACTACTGCACACTGGGTGTTTTTACTCATAGAGTCTACTTTAACTACAAGGTTTAAAGCCTCGATAGCAGGTAAGCCTAGCAGGTTTCTCTTCAGGTTTTGTATCACATACACTAATTGAATGGTTTGCTTACCCTGGTGCTCAAGTTTCCCCTCGAATTGTCCGTTAACTGTCAGAGTGGCCTGTGATGGTCCATAGAGGGTCTTCAATGGCTTTGCCAGCTTGACATTTAGCTTTCGGTAGGTTTCAACTGTAATGGCAGAGACTTCTGCCCCAGTATCCAGCTTAAATAGTACATCCATGTTGTTTAGTTTCACTGTGGTTGTCCAGGTAGTGGCCTGTGTGTCCTCAATGGCATCCAAAAAGGCTGATTCTAGGCTAAGGCCTTGTATGGTCGAGATTGTGTCCATATTCCTACTGCCACAGGTGCAACAATGGTCTGAAACTACCTCATCTATTTTCGTAAGACAACAGGCTCCATAATGGCCTTTTTTCTGACAGCGATGGCAGACTGCATCTCTGGCAGGACATTTCTCCCTTGGGTGTTGTCCCTTTCCACACCGAAAACAAGGTTTGCCCTCAGATTGTCTCTGTTTAAAATGCCTTGGGTTCTGCTGCTGTGGTCGTCTTGTGTCATAGCTTGGTGTTCTATGGTAGCCTCGTTGCAGTTCATCCAGATCACCTGATGTTGCTCCCTTGAGCACCTGCTGCTGCTCCTGTACCGCCTCACGCTGATGGACGATTTTCTTCGCCTTTTCCAGAGTCAGCTCGGGATCTAGCTGGAGTCGCTGTGACAATGAAGCATCTTGTATGCCCACCGGCAACGAGTCTATCACGGATCATTTCGGATGTGAGAGTTCCATAGTTACAGCGGTGTTCAGCTAGGTTGTATAGTTCCACGATATATTGCTCTGCTGACTCGCCAGGCAGTTGACATCGGCGATTAAATCGTGCTCTTTCGAAGATAACGTTTCTCCTAACCTGGAAGAACCCATCAAACTTCGCCAGAACTGCTGCGTAGTCCTTCCGTTCCTCTTCACTAATGTTCGTGGAGGTTAATACGGACTCCGCCTCCTCTCCTAGACAGTATAGAAGTGTGTTCACCTGCTTCGCTGCGGAGGCCTCCTGCAGGCCAGAAGTGGAACGAAATTGTTCAAATCTCCTTCTCCATCGCGGCCAGTCATCGGGCGTCTTGAAATCAAAGGGATCGGGAGGCTGGAGACGGATTTGTGCCATGAGTTGCGGAGCACGCTGCCACCATGTAGTATTATAATTGGAAAATGTGTCAATCAGTACATCACGTACACAATCTAAAAATAACCTAAGTGTTACAATCATGGTATGTGCATGTGCAAGTTCTGTCAAAGTCTATCACTACAGTATCTTGAGCACAGTAGGGATATAACACTTCCTATTGTTTTACTGCGATTACTCAGCTTGTTTCAGTATTTTTTATCGACGTGCTACAGTCCCTACTCTAGTTTAAAAATTCCAATTTTTTTGTGTACTTGTAACTTATAACCATACCATATAGTCCTATAATAACAAGTACATAAAAAATTTGGAATTTTCAACTAGAGTAGGAACCATAGCACATCGATAAAAAGTACTGAAACAAGCTGGAGTAGTGCATGATATTAAATCACAGTAAAACAATAATAAGTGTTATATCCCTACTGTGCATGCTCAAGATACCATAATGGAAATGCACAGTAGAAATATAACTTTATTCACGTTCCATGGCTTGCACAACCTCACATCTTTTGCTTGCTGAAATATCCTCAGTGTTTACTATGGGAACTCTCTATACTAAGAAGACACCTATTGCGAGTGTCAAACTATTACTAATACCAAGAGATTATAATATTTGCATAGGAAGAGTATCTAATTGGAATGCACTCAGTGAAATCATTGCATTATAAGTCAGCGAACATTGATGTATATATTACATACTATGTATATAGGGTATTAATCTAATCAAAGGTGACTTTTATTCAGTCTGTTTGCACAGGATATCCTGGAAGGTATATGCTCTCCCTGGTAAAAAAATTAATATATAATATTTTATTACAAACTATAAAATAATACGGTTTCTTGTGCTGCTAAAAATTATATACACACTACCAGTGATGGGGTAACGCGTTACGTAATACATAATACCACTTGCACACCTCATTTCAAAGGGAAGAGAAGGTCTATGAGTGGTATAATAGCACTGCTATCAGTACTCGGGAATGCATAATGAGAAATGGAGGTAGTATATACAAGTTATATCCCTCCTAGGGGGGATATAAGTTGTATATACTACCTCCTATTCTCATTAATGCATTCCAAGCATTCTCAGAAATCATCTAATTTCTTTGATGAAACTGTGTTATCTCCTCTGCTTTAATATGGTGACACTTCACAGGATCGATAGTGGGTTTTAGTTTTGTAAAGTGAGCCAAAGCATAGATCATGGACTTGTGGAAGAAGATAGTTTGTTGTTTTACTGAATGAAGAAGGTCACAGGTTAGTTTATATTGCTGTTGTGCATGATTGCATTCTAGTCACGTGGCGATGTCCAGACACTGGGCATAGCGCTTAATTGATTTGGCCATTAGGCCACTCCAAGAAAATTCATTGTTTCCCATTTCCCACCCGCATGCAGATTCTCTTCCCACATGGTCATTCATTATGGCTAGTATAGTAAGTACATTATAGTGCACTTAAGCTTCATTATCAGCTGTTCAGCCCGCATTTGGGCTTCTTGTGTTTAATTGCATACCCACAATTGAAGCAATCTGCATGCTCATGTTGATACACTTACATTCGGCCTCTCAGCAGCGCCTTGTCGTTGCCCTTACGACGTTATCCACAATCGAAATTCACATGGTCCCATATAAATATACTCGCGAAGCATTCCTGCACTTGCAGTCTGGTGAGTCACCCAAGTGGAATATTAGTTGTAACAAGGGAACTTGTGATTTGCCTGAAATATACGTACTCACACTCGGGCTGCGTCCTCGTGCTTGTGCATATATTTTAGGCAAATCACTCATATGCCCATGTTACAACTACAACTTACAATTCATGAGTCTGAGTAATACAACGCGTTACATTTTGAAATGTGGTAGTATAACTTAAGGTACTTATGGAAATGATTAACTCATTATTAGTAGCGAAAAAATTATATTATTATGTAACAAGTAGCCAGAAGTGAAAGTAACGAGTAATTTTAGCACGGTGTAATGAGTAATACAAGTAACAATGAACAAGTAAAGCCTTTTACTGCCAACTACTATCCATTCTACTATATTAATCACCTAAATCCATTAACCTTTCATCTATAATGGTGCTGCTTGCATGCGTGACTGATGTACATCATGTGACTACTGTTAGTAATGCATACTGTGTGAAAACATACATGATATAATATTATGCTTAAAGGTGTTAACTTTAACTTAGAGTTGCCTTAATAGAAAAACTTAGCATGAATGTAACTTAGTAACTTACGCAAGTTACAATTTACTATATAGTAACTTATTATGGTTACACTTTATTCTAAGTAACATGTAACTGTACATTGATAAAAAAATAATATATTACTTTCATATAATAACTTCCCTGACTCTGCACACTACACAATACATATGCATAGACATGCACTTACCATATAGGCAAAACAAAAGGCTACTAGACCCAAACCAAATGTAAATATCATAACAAAAAACATCACCACCACTAAAAATTTTCCAAAACTATCATTTTCCTGTTTGAGAGTAGAATGAGCTTGACGTTGAATTCGAGGCTAAAACATAACACATACATGTAAGTCAAGGTAAATAGCAAAATGTTAATAACTTTTAATGTGCATTGTGCATGCATGCAGTAAAATGTGGAACTGCAGTGGCATATTCATGTGAGTTTGAAGAGAATGCCAAAAGGCTATACCAGTTTTTGGTTGAATCTTTATAAAGCCAAATTCAGTTTATCACTAAGGGGGCTATTGTATAATGAAAACTAACCAAATCATTCAAATTAATTAGCTACCTTCCTTTGTTACAAAACTACCAGAAGCATTTTCCACCACTTTTAATATATTAATTCACAATTTATCAGTGCTGAATTCGTATAGCTATTTACAAAACTTTTGAAACTGCTTTGTTAAGGCTTCAAATTCTTCAATCTGTAAAAAAGTTTAAGACAGTAAGACACAGGAAACTTTGGCTAGTACTGTAGCTCTAAGCAGTGGCGTAGCTAACATTTAGGCAACCGAGGAAGCTGCCTCGGTAAAAAATATCAGGCTGAGCAGGCCTGAGTTTTGGTAGCCAGAATTTTCCACTCAAACGTTACTAGACAGCATAGTGCTGGAGCCCACAGTGAAACGGTCTGGCATTGGCTGGACCACTTTTCAGCTACTTGAATTTCTATGAAAAAAATTGAGATACTCTAATAGAGCAGTCATCGTAATATACTCTAATAGGGCATTCATGACACTGTTCTCGTTACACTGCTTGGGCTAAATCAATTACATTTATATTGTCTTTAAATCACTTTCAGATGTTCCAGTGAGTCAACTGCATGGCATTGCATTGAGCTAATTGATCATGCGTATTATGCATTAGCAGTTACAATCAAAAAATAGCCTCCATCACGTGCCATTTCAAATCATATATCAAGAAGCATGCTCCCAGACTCCCTAGCTTGATATGCTTAGCACGTGCAGTTGAGCATCACATGAAAGAGATAATCTCTGACTTTAATATCACATCAAATCTTTAAAAATGAAAGAATAGTGTGCATGACTATGACCTCTGTTTCAGTTAATGGATGGCTTTACCACTCAAAGTATCTCAGGAGAAAGTCAGTTTTTGTGTTGAGTACAATCAAACTAGTCTAACAATTGAAGCATGGTATACTGTAGCATTGACTAAGCTGGAGCTATACTTGACATGTAGAAAAACGCTCAGAGTCTTCTAAAACAGTTTCTTCCATCCAACCAGAGAGTCAACCTGTAAATACTGTACCACCCATACTTGAAAGTGTTTGTGAATCAGTTGAGTCAGAAGCAGACCCTTTCAATTTGGTCAATCTATAAACTTTGCCTCGGTAAAAAATATTTCCTGGCTATGCCACTACTAAGGTGTGTTATGCAAACAAAATTCATGTAAAAAAGTTTCATAAATTAATCATTTTTGCATAGCTACAAAAATTATTTTGAAAAAAAAATGGATTACAGTATAATACAACTAATCATCAATAAGACAGCTGTGTGAATAACATGAGTGATCCTTTCTAAAGTCCCCATGTGATCTCACTGACCATTTCTAGTAAAATAACTAGTGGGATAGCACTTATTATAACATTACACTATCACATTGACACTGTCAAACCCTGTGGTGAATCCAGAAATTTTGTACAGTACAAATAGCTTCAGTTAGTATAGCTATATTCCAGTAAATAATAATGTTATTACGTCTTAAGCCTCCTTGTCTGGCTATACATGTGAAGTAACAATAATTTGCTAAAATTTCCTGCAATGATTAGTACATAGTTAAATAATTTTAAAGTGTTACTTGAGTGGAGGGCACCGGGATTATTTCTATCCCTGTAGATGTTGACATCCAGGAAGGTTATCTCATCCTGTTAGATCTGGACATTTAAGCATCTTGTTAGACTGTCTAGATTTATTTGTGACTGTCTCTGGCAAAAACAGTCTTACTGCCCATTTACAAAGTATAGAGAAATGCTGGTTTTTAAATGTTCAGAGTCTTGTAGCTTGTAATGGTGGTAGCTATGCATCCAAATTTTCACACATTTTACATTACCTTCCAGTTCATCCACTGAACAAGTAGTCAACAGATAACTTTCCTGCTGTTTTTAGACCAAGGGCTCTAAAATGGGTGGATAGTGGGGGCATGAAGGTGGGCAAGAGGTTATTTAAAAATTTTAAGAGGAATGCATATGGATGAATTAGAATAAGTTATTGGCCATTCAGGGCTCAAAACTGGCTAAAATGAAAGGAAATTTATAGCACCGGTCATTATCCAATACTGCTGAGCTGTACAGCCACACACAGCCATCTCCTGGTTGGCCAGGGTTTTATGAAGGCCCCAGACCACTTGTATAGATCGTCACTGACTTTGGAAAAGCAGCCAGCAAGTGAAGAACACTTAACTCCGGTTGACTGTGACAGTGAAATTTGATAGTGCATTCATCAAACTTTGTCTTTGAGTCGAAAATTTAATTTACTGTCAAAAAATCGAACTTACTATCATAATTGATAAGACTGGTTTTTCCAGAGCCAGTCACATTTGCACTTCTTTGGTTTCAATTAATATATTTAGGTTTCAGAAATAAGGGTCAAAAGAACATGCCCCCTCCCCACTGTTGGTTAACATCACATATTAAAATTACAGTTTAAGAGTTGAAGTGATCTAATGTGTGTTCTCAGGTAGAGGAGAGGTTGCATTTGCTCCAATTTACCCTCTAGGTGGAACTCTACTGGGTGATAATCCTCTTAACACCCAGTGTTATGGATCCACCTGCACACTGGAAGACAAGAAGACTTAATTGATGGATCCACTGGTTCTTGACTAGAGAAAATATTTACAGTATTTGCAAAAATCATGGATACTGTTTGCTCGCAACTTAAGTTATGTTTAGAAAGAGTAAGCAGTTCTGTGCTAACTATTACATACTGTATAGCAAGTAATATACCTGATTATAAGAAGCACCTTGTAGAGGTCTAGAAGGTCCAGGTTGTGAGGCTGTGCTCGCACGTGTGGTTGGTAGTGGTGCCACATTACTGGTACTATTGTGAGGAGAGCATGTAGTAGTAGTAGCAGCAGTAGTAGTAGCACTTGTATTTGAAATTGCTAAGACACTAGTAGGACATACAGCATCGTATGCAGGCAGCTTCTCATTGGGATAAGCTGGTGGTTGATCTGTAACAATTGCATGATTATTACTTCACAGGTACAGACTACATCAGCCATAAACATTTCTTGTTACTGCATGGTAGGAAAGTTTTGTAGGTAGAAATTTTGCAAATTAACTGAGACACTGCACTCTGTAGTATGATGATTTGATTCCCTGTATTCACAGGTTTTAAGTAGCATTATCACAGGTACCTAGTGGGATAGCAATTATGACAAGTATAAGGAAAAATTAAGAATCTTAAGTTCGATTAGGGATCATAGAATAAAGTACATAGGGAAACAAGTGAGGTTGCCTACACCTGCAGATATACTAGTGGACATTTAATCTGTACTTCAGTCATGGATATAGACTGAATTACGGATTAAATGTCCACTAGTATATCTACAGATGTAGGTAACCTCACTTGTTTCCCTATGTACTTTATTCTATGATCCCTAATCGAACTTAAAATTCCAAATTTTTTCTTACATATACTTGTTTGTTTACTTTTTTGTAATGTAATATGACTGGTGAACAGGCATGGGGCGAAGTACTTTGGTACTTGTACTTAAGGACACTTACGTACAACTTCTTGAGTACTTGTACTTATACTTAAATACTTTTTGTACAAATGTAATGTACTTGTACTTATACTTAAGTCCTAAGAAATGTACTTAAGGTACTTAAAGTACTTCAAAGTACTTATAAGTACTTTGAAGTACATGAAGTACAATTAAGTCCATTTACATATGTCCAAGTGAAATAAGCTGTAGCTATATATATATTGGCTGAATTTGGCTCAAAGATGATACAGCATATTCCTGGATTGACATGGTCAGCTTTTTTGTTGAAGTCACAATTGCTGCATTTGCTCTAAAAACAGGATTTAAAAGGTTTCCCATCTTCTGATTCATTTCTCTGTAGTAAGAAACAGTTGTACTGCTTTTGGCCTGAAAGATTTAGTTGTTCATTTAGAAGCAGGCAGCTATAGCAGCTAAGAAGAAAGGTTATGTCCTGAACAGAAAGTCGACAACAACGAAGTACACTCACTAAGCATGTGGATGAATACATTGAAACTGATTCAGTAACAATGGCCCAAAATCCAGCAAATAAGATAACCAAAAGAAATATCCTCTGCTTTCAAGGTTGGCATAAACATCCTAGGAGTACCATCTTCCTCTGTGTCTGTTGAGAGACTCATTAGCATTGCAGGAAAGCTATTTACTCCTGACAGATTTCACCTTACAGATGGCAGATTTTCACAATTTTATTAGGTGCAACCAAAACTACATAAATGCAATCGTGAACACTGTAAGCATAATCTGTACTTGTACTTGTACTTAAATACTTTCAAAAGTACTTCTTTTAAAACAATGTCATGTACTTGTACTTGTACTTCAACAAATGTCAAAGTACTTGTACTTTATTTAAGTACTTTCACATGTACTTTGCCCCATGCCTGCTGGTGAACCCGTGCATACCTCATCAAAGGAAAGAATGGCACCAGAGTTAATGTTTTCATCTGAACGCTCACCCCAACTATCAATTACTGAAAAGTGAAGTGTGTGGCCATTACGCTTCTCTTTCAGCCATGTCTGTTACACATGTTACAAACAAAGAACAGTGGGAGAAGCACCTCTGCAATCGATCCAGTCACCGTTGAAAATACAGACGGTTCCCATTTACAAACATAGAGAAGCCATCACGTGCTAGCATGAATCGACACCTGGGCTGTCTGAAGTGACATCTAATAGTGAAAAAATCAAGCCCGTAGCTTTAGCCACTATCAAGTTACGCTTGTCTGAAGACATCAGGCAGGCAGGCAGACAGGCAGTTGGTCAGTCAGTAGAAAATTCCATTGAATGTTTTTTTTTATTTTGTAGCAATCTATTGGAAATGTTAGGATTGTACTGAAGGCACTTTTGGGCTTGGTTATACCTAACCAATACTGCCAAGGTGCCAGGAAGGTATTGTGAAGTTGGGTTTTGGGTGATATTTTTACCAGAAAAACCCAAACCTCCATGATACCTAATATAAAGTACACTGAAACCTCTCTAATCTGACACTGTTTTTACACCAAAAAGAATTTTTCTATGGAATACTACCTCAACATCCTTGCTACTGGTATATGCAAGTAGTCAGCAAATCTTTGCCGATTAGCTAAAAGTATAGCACATATTACTGCTAAACTGTATTCACTTAGACGTTCAAGTTATCTAGTTTAACACAAGGTTCACTCACAAACTTTGTATTAGCTATAGTTTGTTTAAACATAATGTGAAGAAACACAAGAAAGCCACGAAGGAAAGAATGCTACCAGTATGGATAATGATGCAGATAGTGTAAGGGCACATCTGGGGTGCTCAAAGTGTCCCTTTGGCAAACGCCTGACTGAGAACTGCTGAGAAGTTTTTCTTCAATAAAACTAAAATCAGTTTATCAGTTAAAGAAACACTTATTACAACATTTTATACTTACTTTTACTCTTGTTTACAGCAATCATACTTCAAATATCTGCTATCTTTCTGTGATAGGTGCCTCTAATAAAAATAATTGTGACCCAGTCTGGGAAAACCGGTCTATCGCCCATGTCAGTAGATAGGATTTTTCACCCAGAACACAGAGCTACATGAATAGACTACCTAATTTCACAATCAAAATCAGCTAGACATGAGTGGTCTAGTTTTGCTGGCTGCTTTTCCCAAGCCCAGTGGCAATCCATACGTGCGGTATGGGGACTTAATGGAGCTCTGGTCAGCCTGGGGATGGCTGTATGTGGCTGTACAGCTCCGTGGTGTTGAATAAGTACCTATACTGTGAATTTACTTTCATTTTAGCCAGTTTTGAGACCTGAATGGCCCATAACTTGGCCTAATTCATCCCTATGCCTTCTTTTTTAATATTTTGAACAGCCTTTGGCCCTCCTTCCGGACCCCCACCTCCCTCCCCTTTTGGAACTCGTCTGATACAGTCAACCATGGTTTAAAAACTATCTAAAATGGCAGGAAACTTAGTTGTTGGCTACTTGCACAGTGGATGCTCTGGAAGGTAAGGAATTGGTGTAAAACATGTCAAAATTTGGTACACATAGCTTCAACTATTTGCAAGCTACAACACATTAAATACTTAAACCGGCGTTTCTCGATACTTTTAAATAGGCGATAAGACCGGTTTTCCCAGACTGGGTCACAATTATTGTCTTTATCTTCTAAAGCTATTACAGCAGCTGTTAAAGGCTTCACATGCATTTCTAAAGGCCTAAATAGTAAGATTTAACAGTGAAACATTGCTGGGGAGTCTACCATTAAGAGTGGAACTTCCCCATTTAGAAGTCTGGATCCGTGCCTGTAGTGAACAGTGTCGGTCACAGCAAATGTTCAGAAACGCAAGTAGTTAAGTTAACTTTGCAAACTGATGATATTGGATAGCTCACTCAGCTCTGCAATGTCTACAGCACATGTCCAGACAAACACCATTACACAATGCATAATGTTGAGTACATGTACCCTAGCTACGTCCATGATGGAAGCCCTACTATCGATGAAGAGATTTTACTGGTACAGAAGGATTAAAGGCAAGACAATAGTCCATATATTGTATATGTTTATCAATATGCCAAATGTTTCTTCTTAAGTGAATTTTAAACGCTTTTGTGAAAGAAGTAGAGCTGTAGCTGTAGCTACCCAGTTTTCTGCTATGCTTGACTGAATTTCAGCATCAGGCAGGCAGTAGAAAATGCTGTGGCGACTTCACAAAAACATTTCAGGTCGATTTGATGGCACTTTTGGTTATACCCAACCAATGCTGTCATGCTGTCATGTCATTGTGAGGAAAAATCGAGGCTGGTTTTTGGGTGATATTTTATCACAGGCCATCCCCACACCTTCATCATCCCTACTATTCAGTACACTAACATACTGTATGATGGTATCCTTATTACGGGCATAGATGACTCAGAGCACCTGAATAATCTGAAGAATGTATTCCAAAGATTACAGGAATATGGAGTAAAACTCAAGAACAACAAACGTTCCTTTATAAGTACTTCAGTGGAGAGTACCTTGCATGGCTACAAGATAGGTTGCACACTACCCCTACAACAATTGATGCCATTCAACAAGCACCACATCCTGAGAACATTCAACAAAGGAGATCATTGTTCACTACTAATGAAAATTTATTCCAAACCTAGCAACAATCACAGAGCCACTGAATCAGTTGCTACACAAGGATACTCCCTGGCAAAGGACCAAAAGCTGCAAAGCAGCCTTTACTAAACTGAAAGAAATATTACCTTTATTGCCTGTGCTAATCCATTACGACACCTAAAGTCCACTTCGCTTAGCCTGTGATGCATCTGCTTATGGAATTGGCACCATTATTTCACACATCATGCCAGATAATTCTGAAAAATCAATAAATAGCTTTTGCATCTTGCCAGTGTTGGGGGTAACACTTTAGCTACTTATGTAACACATTATGTAACAATTATACTTTTGTGGTAACAAAGTAATATAACGAAATACGCTGTAGAAACTAGTAATATAACTCAAGTTACTTTACTTACAATTGTAATGCGTTACCAAAGTAATGAAGTTACATAACTGTATCAAGTCTAATATTACATAATATCAATATCAGTACTACAAGTAAAAATATTACTAATTTCATTAGTAATCCACTGAGTAATGCCTAGCTACAATAAAGTAACGAAGCCTACTGAATGAAGCTTATTCACCAGCTTCTTACTTATAATCAAGATTTGCACATTATCCAACAACACAATCATCAATCAATTAATAATCAATAGTCAATCAATCATGTCATGTGATAAGGTGGCAGTTTCACACATGATAGCTTAAGGCTGTGGACACAAAGTAATATAATAAGTAGTATTATTATAGTTACTTTATTATATAGGTGATTTGTAACTGTAACCAAATAGTTCAGTTGCAAGTAATATGTAATGTGTAACGAGTTACTTTTAAAAAGTAATTGCCCCAACACTGCATCTTGCACCTTAACCAAAGCAGAATGCAACTACTCACAATTAGAAAAGGAAGAAATCTTTGGAGTGAAGAAGTACTTATGGCAGGAAGTTCACATTAGTGACTGATCATAAGCTGACAATTCTCAATATTCTTTAGCTGCAGCTAAACGGCTTTGATTTTAGCTTCCTATCAGTATGTCATTGAGTTAGGAACAGATAAACACAGTACTGCATATGGTGTCTCTATACCCTTGCCACATCCACCAGCACTGGAAGAAAACATCAGTGAAGCTACCTTACAAGTAGAAGGAAAAATTAGGAATTTAAGCTGGATTAAGGATCAAAGAACAAAAAAGCAGGAAAACAAAGGAACAGCTAAAAATTTGTGAAACAAGGGAGGTTGCCTATACCTGCAAATATACTAGTGGACATGTAAACCCAAATTCAGTCATGCTTTTTAACTGTTCCCTTGTTTCCCTGCTTTTTTGTTCTTTGATCCCTAATCCAGCTTAAAATTCCTAATTTTTCCTTCTACTTGTTTGTCTACTTTTTAATAACACAATTATGACTACTGAATCCACGTGTACCACATTAAAAGAAAGAATGGTGCCAGGCATTCCATAAAATAATTTTGCATCTGAACGCGTGCCCCAATAATCAATTACGCACTGAAAAGTGAGGTGGCCATTACACTTTGTTTGTAGCTATGCTACGCTCATTACACAGCGTTACAAATGAAGAACAGTACAAGAAATTTCTCTGCAATGAATCCAGTCGCTACGGAAAATGCGGGCGAAAAGCATGACACAGCCAGAGGGAAGCCGTATCACGCTATCGCAAATCGACACCTTGCGTTGTCAGCGAAAAGAACTGGAACACAAAGGAGGACAAAGGTAAGTCCATGATACGTGCATTGTACATACTGCAGTTGGCAAAAAGGCACGTCTCGGGATGAGTGACATCGAACAGTGAAAAAATCAAGCCCGTAGCCTTATCCATTGTCAAGTTATGCTTGGCTGAAGGCATCAGTTAGTTAGTTAGTTAATCAGAATAAAATTCTGTTAAATAGGATTTTTTTTAAATTCCATAGAAACTTGTTGGAAGGGTTTGGGGGTCACTTTGAAGGCATTTTTGAGGAAATTTGAATATGGTTTTAGGGTGATATTTTTGGACAAGAAAGCCCAAAACTGCATGATCCCTAATATACAGTACTACCGTACTGTATGATACAGCTTACAGCAATTGGAATCTTTACCAATTACTGCTGAACAGATTAACAAGAAAAGTAAAAATGATCCATGGGTTGGCCAGAAGCCATTGCTCCTGAACTGAAACCAATTAGACCAGTTCATTTATTTTCATTGTATTTGCTATTGTGCAATACTGGATGCTGTAGTTAGCCATGAAAATGTACAGAAACCATTGGGAATGGACAACCACGGGAATTAAATCTTTTTTTACACAGAAAGTAAAGAAGATATCTGTGTTTTGAAAACAGTATAGACAACTACACAAATTTCTACACCTGATGGTGGTTGTCTGCTGCTTCTAGGTGTAGCGATTGGCGAGTTATGAGCTGCTGAAGTGAAAGCGCCTGGCGACAATGTTGTCTGGTGATGAAGCATACAAGCAGGTGCTTGATTCTATGTTTACGTGGAATAACAACACTAAAACAAGTGTTAGGATCACTTGGATAGTGTTTGCTGACTCGTTAACATGGTGTTTAATTTGTTTGTTGGCCCGTAAAGTCGATAGTAGCCTTTATCCTTGATGTGAACCATGGAATACTCTACTTACTACTAACGAAAAGCTTTGCCTATCAGTTCTGAGCAAGGTTCTTAGTGGTTGTCAAGTACAAACTCCTCGACAAACTCACTTTTTTTCCCGCCTACCACCCTAGCACAAAAGGCATGTGTGCTGGACACAACTGATAAACTCACTATTACCAGCCATGGAAAGCATTGTTCAGCAAAACCTTAAACTTTGCAGCTCTATAACTCACTCATCCTTTACCCTATTCACACCAGACTACCACAAAGAGACAGAGACATTAATGTAGTTTAATTTCATGTACAGAAAATTGGAACATGCTGTATACCTTGTAAGTAACGGAGATTTAGAGTAACTCACCTAATATCGGATGGGTTTCAAACTTGGATGCAAATACTCGAACTACAACAAGAATTTTGAACAACTTATATGTCTTCAGATAGTTCAAGCCTGTGGGACCTTGGACACCAAGTATCAGCTTTCTCGGTTTCTTTGTCTGGTGGCAGCAGCCCTGCAAAGTCATTTCCGATTAATATGTATATTCCGGAAAAAAGTCAATTCACGGACACCCACAGTTTACAAATCAGACTTACATCCAATCAACAATTGGATGGGTTAGTATTAGGGTTAGGGATGGGTCCCTAACCTTAACCCTAAGCTGAGAAAGCTGATACTTGGTGTCCAAAGTCCCAACTATCTGAAGACATATAAGTTGTTCAAAAATCAAGTTGTAGCTCGAGTAATCACGTCTGATTTTGGAGCCCGTCCGATATTAGGTGAGTTACTCTAACCATCAATTATCATCGTTTCCCAATGGCTTCAATACATTTTTATGGGCATCCACAGCATCCAGTTGTTAATTAACACTACTTGTATTTTTAAAGTCCTTAAATGAAGCATGTAAGTCATCCTGGCATTATGAGAATGAAATCACTAAGTAGAAAACATATTTGGTGGCAAAACCATGATAAGGACCTAGATGATAATGGTGAATAAATATAGCTCATGTCAGACAAATCAAAACAAACTACCAACTGCTCCTTTACACCCATTCAAACGAAGGTGTCTCAATTTCTTATGAGTTACCACACAATTCCTCATGGAACAACTGGAGAAACACCAGCTGAACTGTTTCTTAAAGATCCATTAAAACTAGACTTGACTTACTAAACCACTAAAACTAAATTTAAAGGAGAGGGTGAACCAAAGACAAGAGACTTCATGACACGACAAACAGGAAACTAGAGACATTTTACCTGGACAAGAACATATTGGTACAAACCTCGCGAAGCAGCAATCCTAAATGGATAACTGGAAAGGTTGTGAAGAAACTTGGTCCACTTTCTTACCTTACTAATGGACAGAACCGCAAGTGTCACATTGATCAATTGCTGCCTTTGCAACAACAAGTTGAGATTCCAAGCTGCTTGGACTCTCAACTTGTTGTTGTATTTAGCAACCAAAGTGATGAGGATTTCTTTGTACCAACAGTACCAGCTCTCAGTACAGAAACTCAATCTCAAAATGACAACCCTGTTCATCGCAATCCACCTAGAGCTAGAAAACACACTGATTGATTGACTTAGTGTGAGGGAATGTGATGTATTTTAACCTAAAACCGTACACTAACCCGAACTCTTACTAACAGACACGTAATATATCATTTGTATGGTTGTAATGTTGTTTAGACTATGTTGTAATACTGCAGTATAAATAGATACTTGTACGTAGTCTGTATGCATACTTTCTTCTGTTGAATTATATAATCAGTTCTAACCCATGCTTAAACATAAAAACCTTCGATGTCTAAATGACCTTACATTCACACATCTTATTTTTTCATGCTACTATAGCACCTTGTTTCCATGCCTTGCTTTTCTGGGGTGTGTAAGGCCCACAGTCACTGGTCTGCCCAATAATAATTAAAAACAATATTTAGCATCGCTAAACAACAAACTTTAAATGCTGTTGTTATACCATGACCTTTGGGTGCACCTAATCACTGGACTGGACTACTGGACTGACATATTTTTGGTCTTCACACATTCTGAGGTAGGTTTTATTGAGTCTTGCTAGCCAAGGACCATCAGAAATCTTGCAGTCTGCTACTAAAATGATGAGTGTGAGGAGTGGAGTAAGCAAAAACTGACTTCTAGTGATTTCACCTCTATTTATCATGTTCTTCTACAGTACATATACCTATACTCCTTATCAGTATGCTGCAGAGAATGTGCTAGTTATGGTTAACCAACGATAAAGTCTTGGTGATAGTAGAAGGCTTGTACAATGCTAATAAATGTGGTCACATATTATAGTACGCCAACCAGCACACATAAGAACTAATCATGATAGCAGAAAAACCCTACAGTTGTGCAATGAGTTTGCACATTGCATAATAGGAACAAATTTAGCTACAATGTATTGTCCTAGGAAGGATAGATTGTGTCCCAAGGGGGTCTGAGCAAGGATACAGTGTGTCATATGTGGTACAAATATAATAAAATTATTTTTGGTTATATATTACAATCTCCAAAACACAATACTAAGAAGTGTATAAATGCTGTAGAGCATAACAAGTAGTGAGAAGTGAGTTTTGTTTACTCCACTCCTAACACTCATCATTTTAGTAGCAGATTGCAAGTTTTCTGAAGGCCCTTAGCTAATAAAACCAACCTCAGAATGTGTAAAAACCAAAAATATGTTAGTCCAGTAATCCAGTCCAGTGTTCCAGTCCAGTGATTAGTTACACCCATGACCTTTATCAACTTCTACATGGTCGTGACCCATCTACACTTTTCCAGCCAGCATCTTTTACCACCAAAAGGAGGCACAATTTCAACCTTTTGCTAGTCGAATGAATTGCTAAACAGTGAGAGCAGTGGGGAACTGGAATGATTTATCCCAAGTTGTGAACGCTGAAATAACTTTTTAAAATGATTACTGGTTTAATACCATGTATGGTTATTTGTAATTACACACTACACACATTTCATCCAGGATACACAGGCTTTACCTTTACATCCTTAACAAACAATTGCAATAACTAGGTGATACACTTATGCATAAGCCTCACGCAAGCCTAGTGAATTCAAAGAAGGATTTTAAAAGCATATGCTCAGAACAATATAAGGCTAATAGGACATCATGTTTGTGGTCATATACGAAAAAAGAAACATAAAAAACTATAGAATAAGGCTGTGTGATACTGATGAACCTATAACTTGATAAGTTTAGATAACAAGAAACCATATTTTTATCACGATAAATGATATTATCTCGATAATGAAGTATTGTCATAGAGTACTTTTACAAGCACAGTTTTGCATAACAATAATTGTTTAGGGCTAGTATCTCTTGGGAAATCACCTTTTTCAGCATTACTGTTAGACTACTATTGTTGATACAAGTAACACCATTCACGCCCTACCATTATCACCTTGTGAAAACTCTGTTAAATTCACAGGAGAACAGCAGATCGATGAAATGCCATTACAACATACCTGGGTAGCTATGACATGATGATGCCTGAACACAAGTTCTGTTGTAGCATATTTATCTCAGCTGTTTGTTATTTATTTATTTATTGATTAGCAAAAATCTTAGGGGTAACACACTAATGTACAATTACAGTAATAAATAAGTACGACCTATATGTCACTGAATTTCATGTAGATCAGGGTAGGGTAGAAAATTCCATTCAATAGTCATCTTGGGGGGAAAAGAGTTACAGTAAATTTCTGTGCTGAGTTAGTAGTGAGAGAATTTTAGTTGATGATTATGCATTTGTCAATTTCATGCCCCACCCCCTCCCCCCCCCCCCCCCCCACCCCCGGGCATCCCCACACCCCAGGTGGGGAATTGATATTGCTTCTTGTCCCCACCCCTGGGGCAATTGACAGTTGTCCAATTCACTGACCAATTCTCGGTAGTTGCATTTCTAAACAATAAAATCGCACTTGCTATAATTTTATTAGTTACAGGGCAGGTTTATTACTAGTCGCATGCATGATATATGCGCTTAGTCATCCTTGAGGTGTTGTCAAATCCCCCACTATGAGGGTGGGGACATAGTGGGGATTTGACAGCCAATTTTGCCCCACTAGTGGGGAATTTGACACCACGATTTGTCAAATCCCCTGTATTCTCCCACCCCCCTGGGGGTGGGGAGGTGGGGCATGAAATTGACAAGTGTATTAGCTCTAGTGTTGGAAAAGATGGTGACGGCAGGCAGTGTGGGTAGGGAACAATAAGTAAGTGGTTCACAAAGGATTAGTCTATTATTTCTACATCAATCTTGTAGAATTGTAGATTTGTTTTCTTGTTTAGTCTAGAAGTCTAATTAAGTTTTAAGACTGAGCACTAGCGCTGACATCATAGGTTACACATTCACAGGGGCATCCATTTCCAGCCGTAGCAGACAAACATACATTCATTTATATAGTGGGATCTTCGGGAAAAAAAAACAGAAAAAAAACAGTTTCCTTGCCCCATGCTATTGCGTTCAGCAATAAAATTAATAATAATTTAGCCAGTCATGAAAGAAAAGTACGTGAAAAAGTAAGTATAGGTAAGACACGCAGTGTTAGGATTCTTCAGTCGATAAACAACACTCAGGAATGACGTAATAATCACCTCGGCTCTGCCTCAGTGATTATTATGTCATCCGCCTCGGTGATTATTATGTCATTTCTGAGGGTTGTTTATCGACTGAAGAATCCTAGCAATGCGTGTCTTAGTTATTTAGAGAATGGCTTGAAGAAAGGATGTTGTGTTCGGTGCTGCTGCTAAGAATGAAGTAATCGTTAGTCCTTCTCTGATCAAACAGTTTGATCCTTCGCATCCAATTCCTATGAAGTTTCAAATAGGATGGGAAGAACTGATGGGAGTTCCAGTCAACCCGGCGCATTATACAGGACTGTTGGCACCAGCTATTATAAGCAATGGAGGATACGATGACCTGGATCCTGAGATGGATGCACTGTTGGTTGAAGCCTCTCAGTGGGTTGAAAGTGAGCTGATATCTTGGGAGAACAACGAGAATGATTGTCGAAAGCTTAGCCGTTTTGGTGCACCACAAAGCGATGCTATTAAAAAAGCTAAAGAAAGTCATGTTCCAAAGATTACTTTGAAAAACACCAGTTGGGCTCAGCAAGTTTGGCAACAGTGGGCCACAGAACGTCTACAAAGAACCGCGGAAAACGAAGGTAGCTGTGATTTAGTGTTGGATGTGGCCTTTAGTGCTGGATGTGGACATTAGAAAGATGAGTAACGCGGCTATTAATCACTGGTTGCAACGATTCGTGCTAGAGACAAGGAAGAGTAATGGGGAACATTACTCCCCTGATAGCTTGCACCAGATATGCTGCGTACTACAAAGAGCAATCAGAGCTGCTGGTAACACTGATATTAACTTTTTTGATGGCAAGGAATTCACACCTTTTTGCAAGCTAATGGATGGCGAATTAAAGAGACTGAATGGTACTGGTAAATATGTGTACAAGAAAAAAGCTGATATCAGTACAGCTGAAATGGAGGAGATTTTGTGGAAAATTGGATTGTTGGGTGATCACTCACCACAGATGCTGGTGAATATGTAATAGTTGTATCATGTACCCGAGTGATTTGCCTGATATGTACACCCAAGCTCGAGGGCCGTTAGGCCCGAGAGCGTGGGTGTACATATCAGGAAAATCACGAGGGCACGTGATACAACTGATATGTACCATGTAGGCTAATAGCCTACTGTGGTGGGCGACTAATCACCCAAGCCAATACGAGACAACCCGCTGGATTTATTATATAGAGAGTCTTGTAAAATTCGATTATGGGTCAGCAGCAAGTAACGTTGCAGTTACTTTTGTTAACATAAACGGGAAAATCCTATGAATATCACGGAAACACTCATTTTTGCGATTTAACAAGTGTTTCAAAGTTGCTACATTGTTTAACCACTGTTTACAATGTTTTCTAAACATCCAGAGGGGTAAGCTTCGCTGTAGAGTGGTTACCTCGTGATATACGAAAAGTGGGCGTGGTACGTAATCAAACACGCGGACACGCGATTGTAAATTAACCATGACACTAGTTCTCACCTTAAACTTCCGTTTGTCAACTCATAGGGTGGTAAGGGTGTCGAATTGCCTTCGTATGAGTGCTGTAGAATGCAAAATCGGGTTCATGGTTTTCATCACGTGAGTAATAATAAACTCCCACAATCGAATACTGCCAGGATACTTATAAAAACAAACAACGTTACCTCATCAGATATATCAAGGCCATGGTACATTTAAATGTATCATGGCCAGCCATGGTTTATTTTAAATGTACCATAGCCAGCCATGGTTTAACTTAAATGTACCATGGCCAGCCAGGGTTTATAAGATATGTACCCTGGAATTTGGCTTTGAAGTTAGGTGGTTTCATGGTACATGTTGGTATATTTAATGGGGTTGTGTTTTGCACTTAGAAGTGGTGATGACCATCGAAGACTGAGACATTATCCATCGCAGGTTAAACTGGTAGAGCCCCTCAATAGTACAGCTTACCTTCACTACAACAAGATATCTCAAAAACAAACCAGGGGGGACTGAAACATTGCAAGCTAACTCCAATGGAAGTGGTACACCATGCAAACAAAACCAATCCAGAGCGGTGTTTGGTTCGTCTATACAAGCTATACAATTTGCTGTGCCCAAACAACCGTCCACAAAATGCGTTTGATAACCCAGAAGAAGCAGATTGTTGGTACAAAACTGTCCCTATTGGCCATAATAAGCTAGCTGAAGTGGTACCAAGATTAATGAAGGATGCTAATATTCAGGGATATTATACTAATCATTGACTGAGAGCAACAGCAACCACTAGGATGTATGACGCCCAATTAGATGAGGCTACTATTATGAGTAGGACAGGGCATCATTCAGTAAATGGTGTCAGAGCATACAAGCGGACAACCACTGCATTGCAAGAATTGTCATCTGCTATTCTAAACGGTGTGACATCAGGGGATGCCAAGGAAGAGACTACTATATCAAGAGAGGCCAAAGAAGAGAATGTAACAGTTGTCAAGGAAGAAACTACTATGCCAAGGGAGGCCAAAGAAGAGAATGCAACAGTTGTCAAGGAAGAAACTACTATGCCAAGGGAGGCCAAGGAAGAGAATGTAAGCAGGTATCCTCAAATGGACTTTGGTAATGCTAAAAACTTCACAATTAACTTTAACTTTAATACAAAGTAGGTATACCTGAAACAATGTTAGTTACCTTGTTTTGCAAAGGTGTCATTATGAGATGTTTGTGATGAAATAAATACAATCTGAACTAGCTATGTGTGTGAAACTGGTTGGGAAGCAGGTATTCTTAGACAATGGCATGTCAAGAATGCTTTGATATTTGCAAAGTATGCAGGGTTTTTATTCTAGTAAGGCACCTGTAAACAGGTGGAACCTAGTAAGACACCTAGCCACAAACTTCAACAAACAAATTGCATACTTTGTGGGTTCATAACAAATTCCAGTCACCACAGGCCATTGTCTAAATTACTAAGACATGCATTGCTAGGATTCTTCAGTGGATAAACAGCACTCAGGAATGATGTAATAATCACCTCAGCTCTGCCTCAGTGATTATTACATCATTCCTTTGGGTTGTTTATCCACTGAAGACTCCTAGCAATGCATGTCTTACCTATACATAAATATGCAATTATATGTTGCAAAACATGACTAGGTGTCTCACCAGAATAAAACACCTGCATACTTTCCAAATATCAAAGCATTCTTAACATGCCATTGTCTAAGAAAAAAGGCATCACAACTGGAGCTCCAACCACCAATCTCTAGCTAAGTTTGGAACAAGCTTTAAGTGGTTTGGAGTATGATGCCTTACCACTATGCATGTCCCTATAGCTATATGCATGCCACCGCTGCTTGCTGCTAGTTCGTCTTGTTTTTGTACTATGTTACAAATATAAAGTAACCCACCCCCTATAACCCTAACCTAACTGTTAAATACAATGCACTAACCTAGCTGCTTCCTAAGGCCACTCCAAATAAATTCTCTGTTTCCTGTCCACCGCCCGCACCTGGTTACTGACAGCTCTAAATATTTCATTATTCCGTATTCTTCCATTATTTTCTGGTTATTCTTGCATACTGATAGGCTTAGTAAAAGCTATCTTTAAACAGTGTCAGCAGTGCTATCAAGTCAGCACAAACTTCACGTTTGTGTTATTTTTGCAACTACAAAGGAAGGAACAAACTTATAAGCATGCTTTTATGCAGCCTTTTTGGCTGTGCCAGGCAAATAATAGCTTGAAAAGCTAGCCAATTTTATAATGAAATAATGGAAATGGACCGCCCGCCCGCATACAAATATGCCTGAGTCCAGGACGGGAAACAGAGAATTTATTTGGAGTGGCCTAACCGTAAGAATGCTTTTTTTTAAAAAGTGATCAGAATCATTGCTCGGGCTAAGAACTGTGTCTGTAAAGGCGCGAGAGTGCAATTCCTAATCCTATATAGGAACACTTTTCATTTCCCAATTAGTCCTATAGGGCGCTGTTCCTAATCCTGCACTGAAGCGTGTTGTTAACAATAGGCATAGACGGGGCATAGATAATATACCTCCGTGTATATAATTATGAACTCTTGATACAACAAATGACTGGTTAAATGAATATTTGTACCGTAGCAATCGTAAGGTAAGTAAGGGGGTTTCCGGACAGCTGGGTATTCCGGACACTTCGTTTTTAATCTGCTACTGAAGGATGGAATAGAAACCAATCAGGCTATGGTTTAAGTACCTAAGTACCCTACTTGTGTACTATAAAATACTAAAGTTTTGTTTCGATAGCTTTAAGGATTGCCGAGATACATCACAATTTGCTTGCGCGTGTAGAATATTTTTGTGTAAAAAACTTTTACTACGCATGTTAACCGAGGCCCCCGATGTTAACAGGAGATTGAGGGCACCGTTCGTAATTCTAAGCGACCGTAGGCAGCACAAATGATCAGTCACACTATTCAGTGAACGGATATATGATTTAGAGATAGTATAACAGGAATCCAAGTCCATTACCTGCGACGTGTTAACTGGCACGCGCAATCAACACAATTAGCATCCCGGAGAAGTCCCAAGCAAGGATCCGCGGGGCTACACTACTTAACTATGCTGTTTCAGCGTTGAGGCAAGGACTGATACAGATTTCCAAACAGTAGATCAAATGTCGCATCTTCGAAAGCTGTGCAAGACATACGCACGGTCCGAGCAAGGCTGGCAGCAGTTCTGCTACTTAAAAATCGCTGTCACCAACAAAGTAACCAGACAAACAGAATGCTATCAGTCTCTGCTGGGCCATGACACTCAATAGAATGCAGAATTTCCCATAACAATGGCAGGTACGCCTTTTTTTAGTGGTGTCCGGAATCCCCAGCCACATAAATTTTTGGCAATTTCTCAAACTGCAAATTTAAACTGCTCTTTCTCCTAGTACCCTATACTTTACCACCCACAATTTATACCACCAATAGCCTAGTTCATTAGCTACAATTCGGCACTAAGCATTTTAAAATCCGTTTTTCTTTCGAGGAGAAATGAACAAATTTCTAATGCGTGTGCAAACTTTGTCCGGAAACGCCTGCCCTTACCTTAGCTAGCTAGCGACTATAGTATCCAGTTC
Organism: Dysidea avara; assembly: GCF_963678975.1. Taxonomy (NCBI): domain Eukaryota; kingdom Metazoa; phylum Porifera; class Demospongiae; order Dictyoceratida; family Dysideidae; genus Dysidea; species Dysidea avara. The sequence goes on along the minus strand of NC_089276.1, from coordinate 2,013,517 downwards.
GAAATTTAAATAGCCAGGGGCGGATCTAGGATTTATAAAAGGTGGGATAGCCATGCACTAATTTTATAGATTAATGTGTCTACATACATGATGCTTACCGACAGCTTTTGTCCCTTCCGTATTCATAGCATCTACTGTCAGTGTATTTTAAAAGGTAACTGAATCGAAGTGATCACAGCCTCGAAGTAGTATTTGAGTTTGATTGACGACACTGAATATACTGTCTGTCACGATGGTAGATCCTCGTCACAACCCGGTGTAGACAGTTGCTTCCTTAGTATAGCTACCTAAGAAATTAATGGCCTGATGTGATATCAACTTGCTTCAATGTTCAATATAACTACCTCACGAAAACTTGTCTGGCGAAGCCATAGAGCGGTAACTCCTTAGTGACGTCAGTTTTTTTTTTTTTTTTAAAGTTATTTAGGGAGACAGCATCAGCATCAGCTGTTTTTCAGCTGTGCCCTATAGATACATGCATAGCTACAATTATTACAACAATAACAGTATTAAATATAGCTTAAAACAGGCCAGTACCCGGGGTGGGGGGGTTCGAGGGGACCGAAATTCACCAAATGCCCTATTTTTTTTATTTTTACTGTAAAACAATCTTTACAACTGTAATCTGTTCTAGCATTCATTACACGCCTTCCATGGCTTCTACCGCGTGTGGCTTCCAGGTAGTAACCATCTGTGTACATAAATAGAAACCACTTTAATGATGCATGAATATAGACAGTGGCTTTCTCTCTCTATCGCTAAGGCTTCTATTATAGACATAACGTACTATTTCAGTGTGATAATCTAGGCTTAGTTACTGCTATTAACAAAGGGTATTCAAAAAGTAAGTTGGTAATGCACCTTTTAAGATCTTTATGGTTTTTTGTTGCTGTGTTTGACATTCAAGTTATTGCTAAGCATATAGCTGGGGCTGATATGTTTTGTCTAGAAATAATGTCATCCAATTTCTCCTATCTCACCCGCAGGCAACACCGATTCCAAAACCAATGCCACTGCCCCTTCTCTTCATCGTATCACCTCATCATCCGGACTGGACCTCACACTCATTCAGAATATGCTTCACCGATACTTTGACAATGGTATCTCGCCTGCCACCCGTGTCACCTATGCGGCAGGGCAGCACAGGTACCTAGATTTTTGTTCTGCAATTAATCGGCCCCCACTTCCTGCTAATGAACATACCCTTCTACTTTTTATTACCGACCTTGCCATTGTTGGTCTGTCACACACCACCATCAAAGTGTACCTTTCTGCAGTTTGCAACATGCATGTTGCAACTGGTTACCAGTAAATTTACAGTTCGCAGCTCACTCCTTGTTTGCAACAAGTTTTAAAAGGCATAAAGAAGACCCAGGCTATTTCTCAACCTCCTCGCATTAGGAGACCCATCACACTGGATATCATGAGATCTTCTCCTGTACAAATCTTCTTATGACAATGCCATGATATGGGCAGCATGTTATATGGCCTTTTTTGGCTTCTTAAGGAGCAGTGAGCTTACCGTGCCTTCCCAAGATGGCTACGACCCATCAGTGCACCTGTCACTTAGTGATGTTGCTGTGGACAGCAGGTCATCCCCATCCATGATTCAGGTTAGGATCAAACAATCCAAGACAGACCCTTTCCGCCTTGGGGTTAATTTATATCTGGGAAAAACTGATGCTCCTGTTTGCCCTGTTAAAGGTATTTTAACTTACTTGGCAATTCGTGATGGTACCCCAGGCCCTTTTTTCAAACTTGGTGATTGCCGATATTTAACTCGATCCATCTTCTCATTCCTTGATACCCTGCTGGTGGATTTGCATCTTGATAAGGAACAATTCAATACTCATACTTTCATATTGGGGCTGCAACTTCAGCAAAAGCTGCCAATATATCTGATATGCACATTCAGATGATGGGTCGCTGGAAAAGCAATGCTTATAAGCTGTACATACAAACTCCTACTCGAGAATTGGCCAACTTATCAAAGGCTTTAGCTACAGGCTTTCAGTAACTACGTATATCCTCATTTGATTGTGTACTTATTTAATAATAACATAATTATGATTTCATGTAGAATTATGACATTATTTCATCACAATTCATGTTCTTACAATGTATGCATGCACCAGAATTGGTTTTTTTCTTTTAGACTTGTCCTTGTACACAGGTTTATTACTTGTCAAATATCTATTTTCACTTGCAAGTCTTCATATGTACTTTCCTCTTACACATTCAATTATTACCTGTACTTCCTATAATATAGCTCTATACTACGTATATCTACAGGGCTTTGTGTTTAAGGAGGTATTCACTCTGTGTTTGGGGATGTGTTCAGACCTATACATTGATTAAGTTCAATATGCATGTGGAGAATTTAAACATTCACATGTTCATGTTACTGTTATCAGTGGCATAGGTCTTGTGGGTCTTTACATGCATGCATGCCCAGAGGTACGAGGGTAATAATGTGACATTGTTTAATATTTATTTTGTAGCCTATGTTCTAGTTATGTTCTCTGTTTATATAAATCTCTTTCTTGGGTGGAAAGGTTCCTCAATGGAACCTTTCTATGGCCATTCACCCAAGTTTATTCCCTAATTCCCCCTGTAAAGGCTAAAAGATTGGCAATTTGTGAAGTACAAGGCCTAATATCATGATAAGATGGGTGGCAGGACCCTGTACACTTACCAATATCACCACAATCTGGGATTGGGGTGAACATCATTCATCGGAGGTCCTCAGCATGGATTAGTTCGATACAGTAAGGTGAGCAAACAACATTAAATGGAGTTTAAAGGATTTAAACAAGGTTAATGGTGGAAGCAAACTATGGGCGCTTCTCAAAACCTATTACAGTGTCATCAGTTGGCATTAGATAGAATTTAGGTGCATGTGCACCGGAGAATAACCATTACTCTGAAGAGTAAGTGACACCACCTTCAGAGCATATGTTACTCATTTAGAGTAATGGTTATAACCTCTCCAGGGGTGTTAAATCCTTCCAATTATGGGAACTCTTTAAGAGTTGTGGTTACTCTTCATTTTAACAGTGTATAAGATTCTCTACACCACGAAGACAGATATACTCTTATCCCCCAGAAATTGTACAAAAATTCATTAACCACCATGCAGAAGAAATTCATCTAAATTTATCCAGCTATACAACCTCATAATGACATTTATAACCAATTCTTTTTCTCAAAAGCAATTAAGATTTGGAATTCTTCATCCCAAAACATGATCACTTTAAATTAAGCAAAGAAGAAATCTTTAATTTTTCGATTTAATTAATTATTATATTTATTAAGTTTCACTTGTCAATTTATATACACTTAACACCAATGCATTTATGCAGTAATTATTCTGCACTGCAATAAATACTGTAAACAAATAACAAAATTAAATTCAAATAATACATCTCGAAAGCTACATGTATGAAGATTCTTGGCAGTTGAAGCAGTTAACATTGTTATGGCTACAATTATCAGCCTCTTTACCACACTGTTCAATTTAGCTCATCTAGTCCAACATGACCCTCTCAACTGTATACTCAATAAACCTAATTACCTACTGTACATGTGCCTTCTGTATATGGCCTACCCACAATATACACTGTATACCATAATCACTATTGTACTAGCTATTATAGCTTGTAGCTAAATAACTACAAAACCTCAGGTAGTCTGGTAAGTGGTAAACTTACAGTAGCTATCAGGCTGGTAGCTAAGTTTATAGAATCTATAATTTTGGACAAAACAGTTAATTCACATTGGCCTTCTTTTTAACTCTTACTGAACTTTGAACGCTCTTGCAGTGCCAGTAATGGTCATGTAAAGTAGATATAATCAAACTGATGCTATAGGAACAGGAGTACTGAGTAGCCAGTGGATCCAAGAAATAATCTCAATGTTAGAGTTTTCAAGTTCACATAGTTAAGACCATATAACTACATACAGTAGCTACATATATGTAACTACACATGGTGTCGAGGTGATGTGATTCATGTGAACATGAACATGAAAGAGCAGCTGCTATTGCCGTATGGCCAACTAATGAACCAATTAATGACTCTATATTGTTGCTCTAATGTCAAAAGTAAAGCTGAGGCCTTAAATAATAATCACTTTAATCAGTATTGTACACAAGAAGATACAGCAAGTATCTACCATAATTTGCTTTTTTTGTGCAAAAAAATTTCGTGATAAGAATTTTCGTGTAAAAATATTTTCATATGATTTACGTGAATGACTGCTCTATTATAGAGTAGTTTGATCTTACATAAAGATTTTTGTGCAAGAAATTTTCGTACAAGTTTTGCATACAAAATTATTTTACAAATAAAAAGCAAATTACGGACCTATACAATTATGCATGAGGACCCCTTTCTGGATAGAAGATTTTTGGCTATTTTTGGCCAAATTGTGCTTTTTAATGATAATTGGCACAGTATCAGAACAGGTCCTTTCTGTCCTTAGGAAGATTTTGGGGGCTATATGGCTATCTCAGATTTGACCTTTGTGGCCAGTGTTTTTGTCTTTAGCTATAATATATTTCCTTTAATAATAATAAACTGTTTAATATTAGATATATAAAGGCAGTATCAGATGTCAGTTTAGTAATGTACTGCAGGGGCGGATCCAGGGGGGGTTCCAAGGGTTCCATGGAACCCCCTTTTTGAAAGAGCCTCTCTTACCCGAGATATTCTAATAGAGCAGTCAAATCGATATAGTCTAATAGAGCAGTCACAGTAGTCTTTTGAGGAGCAGTGTAGCAAGTTATGTATCTAGATATAAATAAGGAAATATAGTTGGTAAGGGTATCTATGGTGAGGGGCAGCTGTTGTCAGCAGGTGATGACCGTTTTTTTTGGTCTTCAACTTACAGCTAAGCTGAAGTTGCAATTCCAAAAATGGAACCCCCCTTTTTAATAGTCTGGATACGCCCCTGGTACTGCATGGCTATACTGAACTGACATAGACAAAAAGGTTACTATGACAAAACTGTAAAATATCTGGTATTTAAACCCTGGACCACCAGTGTGTGAGGACAGTGTGTTACCAGCTATGTTACCACTGCTAGCTACCCACTTCCCCTAGTTTAATTTACCTTCACACAATTAATATGCTTGATGCTCCAGTAGATGGATGACTGTCAATTAATTATATAATTTGCATTATTGAAAAGCATAACAACTTCAAAGAAAATATCTCGTGTTAAGAAACAGTTTAGTTTTTGTTTCAAGTTAATAGCATGTTTCATTGTAAAGCTACAATTGTTTTTTAAATTCATAAAATCTTTAAAAAATTTATACCAATCCATTACTTGACTGAAATGTAGCTATTTATTAGATTTGTCTTCAATAATACACCCCTTCAAGAACATTAAACACCATGGAAGCTTGACAGAAGTTTTCACTAATCAAACAGAAATGCTTAATACGCAGTGAAAATAATTTTATTTTTCACTTGAAAATGCATATCTTTACCTATGAACAATGGTCTGATACATGGCTTTTGTCTTTTAATGTCACAAAATGTAAAATCTTACATATTGGTAATCCTGCTGCTAACTGCAACCACAAGTATATCCTACATGGTGTTATGCTTGAACTTTTGGAGGACATATGTGATCTGGGAATTTGCATGGACTCTAAACTTAAGTTCCACATTCACACAGATTTTAGTACAAATAAGACTAACCATATTTTAGGTCTCGTTTTAAAGTATTTGAATGTAAGAACTCAGATATTATGCTTAAACTATACAAATCCCTAGTGCGCCCACTGCTTGAGTATAATAATGCAATTTGGGGGCCATATTACATCATGGATAAACATAAGATAGAAGCTATACAACGAAGAGCCACTAGAATGATTACCACCTGTCGTGATCTGTCTTATTATGATTGATTGCACTATCTAAATTTACCATCTTTGCAGTACCGAAAGCTCAGAGCAGATCTACTATTTTTGTACCAAATGATCAACAATTTCTATAGCATAAATACAGAGAACTTTTGTGATTTTCCACAATCACAACAACAAAAGGACACAACATGACATTATTCAAGCCACATACAAATTGCTTATCAAGATCATCCTTCTTTACAGTTAGAATGATTAACAATTGGAATTCTTTACCCCAATCAGTGATTGACTCCAACTCCCCTGATCAATTTAAGAATCTGCTGGACAGACACTATAGTAATATAATGTATGATTTTTAATGGGTATAGCTACTTTTTTGTGTGTATGATTTGGATGTACAGGCTACACCTCTATCCAGAATTTACAATTACAATGTCAGCAATGCTGCAGCATCAGTATTGTTCTTGAAGTAGTTAGAGTTGTCCAGCTGGTTTAAACCCTGAAATCAACTTTATGTTTTAAAGTGTAGCTATTGTGAAATGTCTAGCTACTGCATAACAAAACAGGCTAAACTATTTACTGATTGTTGTAGCATAAAACCAAACAGTCAATCTCTTGCCAGTGCTTCTCCCTATTGCATCACACAAGTTATATGACATTATAATTTTATTTCTGTAGCTAAATTGTATTAAGCAGCACCGTAAAATCTGAGGTGTCCACAGGACATTAAAATGTCCCAATATACGGACACCACTGGTGATAATGGTGTCCCAGGGGCGTAGGGAGGGGGGTTCAGGACTACCCCCTGTAAAATTTAGACTTCTGCAAGCAGGACCCTAGCACACCATTTAGTGTGGCAGGATGAAATGAGTGGGTTATGTAGTGTAATGGCACAGCACAACAATTGATAAATTTAGGCATCATTATTCAGAGTGATTTGAAGTGGCACCTACATATCCAATCTATCACCTCCAAAGCAAATCAGATGCTTGGTCTGCTAAAGCGTAACTTGAGGACATCACTGATCTATTCACCTGAGAGAGAGAGCCTACCTTAGCCTAGTACGCCCTAAACTTGAATATGCAACTGCAGTCTGGAACCCTCATTTAACAACTGACAAGATCGCTTTAGAAAAAGTTCAGAGGCGTGCTGCACGATATGTCAAAGGTATATACTCCTATCATGCTAGTGTAACACAGATGGTTAACGAACTTAAGGCCACTACAATGAGATAACTTGTTTCTCATCAACCGCCCGCACCAAAGTTTTCTTTTGCCCATGCGCACTCATTAGTGCACGAGATTGCAGCATAACTCTTTTAAGTATTGTGGTAGTGGGCTTATCACGTAGAAAAGCACTATTTCCATGGAAAACTACAACCCCATTGAGATACAGACACCGTTTATTAGTGTTTTTTTACTTCTGTGTTGATTAGAGTGCTTTCTGGAGCATCAAAAACCATCAAGGCATCAACATTGTGACTACAGTGTACAGTAGACTATACACTAGCATTGGTACAGTGACCTGCATGCCCTATGTGCATATCTAAGAGTCATAGTAGCTTTAGTGCATAAGACAGCCCCTCCCCCCTAATAAGACTGACCATCCTACACATGCTAACCCCGCTGCTGCATGTTTGCTGATGTTTGCTACTGCTCAGTGCTGCTGTTGCTGCTGCTGCTGTTGTTGCTGTACTGTGGTATGGTACATGACCCCAAAACTGGTGGAGCTCTCGTAAAGGAAATGAAAGCTTTGTTACTGAAGTTGAAGCTTATGTGAACTTGGAGTTTTACCCTCAGTGTGCACCATTGCTTGGTGTGTACCTGCCAATTACCTAAAATAAAGGATTATTATATTGGTTTTGTACACATCTGCAATTTATAGCTATGGTTTGTGCAATAATGAAATAATGAGATAACCCGCCCGCCCGCATGTGTTACTCTATGAGAAGTTGATGAGAAACAAGTTATCTCATTGTAGTGGCCTAAGTGGGAATCACTAGAGTCTCAAAGAGAACAGCTCTCCTTAACTATGCTATACAACATTCTTAAACAAAATGTCTATTTACCACCTGAATACATACCTGAGTTTCATCTACAGACATCACAGTACCAGCTACAGACCAGATCATGCCATATGTTCAGACTTATCGAACCATTTTGTAACACTGACACCTACAAATACTCCTTTATACCATCAACATCAAGGCAATGGAACGTACTACCTCGCTACATCTTTGAAGCGGAAAACACTGACATATTCAAATCTCTGCTACATAACTATTATTTTGCAATCAATAGCTAACATTATTTATTATATTATATCTGTGTATATTCTTCTGTTTGTGAAGTTTTCACAGCAAAATTAAATAATAATAATAATAATAAAGCTTGCATTCATCTCTCAGGCTTTCAGGGAAATATTTACAGAGGTAACATGAGCCCTTGTTAAGAAGATCGATGTACTCTAATAGAGCAGTCAGCTATATACTCTAATAGAGCAGTCATGTAAATATCCATATCCATATGAAGTTTTTCAGACATTCTAACATTAAATGCAAAACTGGGCATAATCTTATACTGCTGTGTAGCTTTGGTGTGCAGTGTTTAAAGATATAGAATTCCAGTAATTTATCACTTGAATGTGTTACCCAAAAGGAATGCATGGTATGCATATTTGTATAGTTATAATGTTTTGATTGTAAGTCATGACATTTGTATCAGTGGATTTATGGTTATATACCAATGAGATAACTATTACTTACAGATTACTATATATGTGTCTCTATTATGCTGTCTATTTCCACTAGTTAGCTTTAGCTATCTAGTACGTATACTAGCTTCATCCCAGGGGCACTTATATGCACTATAATTAATGTACTTTTTGCGTAAAATATAGCAATTTGCTGAATTCATTAAAATATTGAAAGTCTCTCAGCAGCTGGGGGCTGAGCCCCTAGATCCCTACTTCTGGAAACTCAATACTGCTGTTGGAACCTCCTCCCCCCTTCAAAACATCCTGACTACGCCCCTGTGTCTAGAGGACACTTCAGTTTTTACAGTGAGCATATTAAAACTTTCAGCATCAAAGACAAGGAACATGAAGACTTCTGGACGTGCTATAATTTAGAAAAGAAACTGTTGTATGTCTGCACAATAAAGGTGTATCTGGCCATGTGTCAGTTGTGCTGATATGGATTTTGAGTTTTAACTTTTTCAATGCTAAAACAAATCAACCCTAATACAAAATTGTACATGCAGAACTAGAGCTCAGAGTTAACTGGGCATGGCTATTATAATTATACCATGTATCAGTAAAATCTCTAGAGCTTGGTGTTTTGAAAACCTTGCATGTGAGATGATGTTTTTATATGTGTTTCTCCCAGTATCATATCATAAGCATATGCATGTTTTGCAACATATAGAAATACTAATCAAAAAAGTGCCATAGCTTAATAATCTAGTATTTCTTCTTTGGTTTCTATGGTAACAGATAAAAATATCTGTAGATTTCTATGGTATCCTACTCTTAATTGGTACAGTGTATGCTTATCATAGCAATGCACATTAGTATTGTTTTACATAGCATAAAACTAATATTAGCAAGGATAAATTACTTTCACTAAACTAAAAGTTTATATCAAAAATTTTATTTCATTATTTACATAAATTACTAAAACTACATTCACATATAGTGTACTTTTTGTTTACTAAACTAAAATAAATTACTAATTTAGTTTCTAAAATTAAAAACTGTACTAAAACAATACTAATGTACATGTCTAAAAAGCCTGCACGTGCCTTTCATGTCCCTCTCTAGATCTGCTACTGCAAACAGTGATCAGAAACTAAGGGTGATAATAAAACTGGTATAGGGATAGTACTAGGAGGGCTGACACTGGCAAGATAGCCCGGAAGCTATAGGTCATCATAAAATTTATATACATTTCAGTTAAACATTGCTGTGGTTCATGACCCAACCATCCCTCACCCAAACAATGAAAAAAACCATATTAATAATAATAAAGTTAGAGATACTCTGGTCAATGGGGAACAATTCCTAAACTGCTAATCAAGTTTCGAGTGTTCTGCCCAGGTTAGAAGGTAGCATGAACATGCAAGCATAATAAAGCAATAGAGCAGTCAGTCAAATACTCTAATAAAGCAGTCAGTCAAATACTCTAATAGAGCAGTCAGTCAAATACTCTAATAGAGCAGTCAGTCAAATACTCTAATAAAGCAGTCAGTCAAATACTCTAATAGAACAGTCACCACTTGCAAATTATCACTATTAAGAATGTTCCACAGCTATTGCTGAGTGTGAAAACCGCATCTGCAGTGCAAACTCATGTATGACATTGAACACACTTTGCTATATAGCCTGCTAGGAAAATTAAATAATATACACTTGGTCCTTTCTATATTATGACAATTTTCTTTAGGCTCATAACTGAACTTATGACTGTCACTGCATGGTCCCTACATGCAACTCTTAAACAATATATGAATTAGCATAAAACTACAAAATTTTCAGTCCTGAAACACATGCATGTACCTTTTCCACCCCCTCCCCAACCTATTGTATATAGACTGGTCTAGCCATTATTATCCTGAACCACCCCTTTCCAAACTCTGGACTTATTGCCCCTGACCTCCTGTGATTCTATCTGTTTGTTTGAACTGACTATAATACACAAAAACATGATATATATATTGGCTGCATGTATATGATCTCAAAAATAAGACTAATGAGGCACCTACTATTCTAGTTTATGTCAGAATCACTTGCTTGACTGGGTAATGCTTGTTTCTCACTCTAAAATTGATATGGGTGAATGAATGCATCACTATTATTCATTGTAGCTATTCACTATTTTCATGATTAAAAGTATACATATATATTATTATTTTGGTTAGCTCATTTATTTACAGTACACCTGAAGAAACTGTATTGAGGGCTTAACACATGCAGAACAGAACACATACATTCTCATTAGTATGTTCAATAGTAAAATCTCTTAGATCAGTAGCTATAAAGCAGAGCTTATATAAGTATATATAGCTCATGCATGGCATAGTTGACAGAAGATTCTTGACTCCATGAATGGAACCACTATAGAATAGCCAGCAAAAGGACACTGTTGTGTAGGAGTACCAATGTGCTTGTCTGCAAGCACATTAGGCCAGTCCAAATAAATTCTCTGTTTCCCGTCCTGGACTCAAACATATTTGCATGCGGGCGGGTGGTCCATTTCCATTATATCATTATAAGATTGGCAACTTTTCAAGCCAGTAATTTGCCTGGCACAACCATAAAAAGCTGCATAAAAGCATACTTAAGCTTGTTCCTTCCTTTTTAAATTGCAAAAGTAACACAAACGTGAAGTTTGTGCTAGATAGCTGACACGTGAGCTTTACTGAGCCAATCAGCATGCAAGAATAACCGGAAAATAATGGAAGAATACGGAATAATGGAATATTTAGAACTGACAGTAACCATGCAGATGATGGCGGTGGACGGGAAACAAAAAATTTATTTGGAGTGGCCTTAAGATGAAACTCTATTCTCACTGGACAGTGCCATGTATATATAGCTAATTCTCTGTAAATAACCAAAAAAGAGATTGATACAAACCCGTAGTGTGACTCAACTGTAGTACAACCTAGCTCTATAGGTCATTTTCAAACACATCTAACAGGATTATCAGCCGGCCCATGCATGCATGCAGGCTGCAGCATATATACTTTAAAATTAACCTCGAAATTAACACATGTATTAGTTGTGTGAACAGCTATAGCTATATATTATCTATATAATAGAATCATAAGGCATTTTATAAGGCGTAACTTATAGGCATGCATGTATGTTATTATTATTATTATTGTTTACTGAGCAGTCAGCCCTGCTGGTGTGCTCAGGAATCACATAAACAAATACATTAGGTACAATAATATGATTGGAGTCTAGCTGTAAATAGATCAGTATCTGCAATTTCAATTGTGTCAGTTGGTAGTATGTTCCACTCGTTTATTGTTCTTGAGAAATAGCTGTTTTGGTATGCCGTGGTGGATGAGGTAGGTAAAATATAGTGAAGATGGTGGTATTGTCTTATTGGTCGTGTTTTTGGTAAGTAATAATGAGGAATTTGTATGTACCGCCGGGAACCCTAGAAGAACTGAACCGGCTTGAATTTTTAAAAAATCAGATGGCCTGGATCAGGGGGGATGCAGCGGCGGAGGAAGTAGTTGATATGAGGGGGGGGCTCCGCTGAGCTGACCCAGACTTATTTGGTAGTATCTCGATCTTTATCACGGTTTTCAGCCCCACTCCAAGAAAGATAATTTCGGTGTGATATCATTCTGAGGGGGGGCTAGGCCCCCCCTCAGCAGACCTAGGGGGGCTTTAGCCCCCTAGCCCCCCCCCCCCCTTTCCGCCGCCTATGCCTGGATGACTTCACACTATTATATCTACACACCGTTAGCTATAATAAAATGCAGTGTTGCCCCTATAGATTATATTTAACGAAGTAAAGTTTCAGTCTTTGATGATTCTATCAGTCTATTAATGTACACTTATGTGCGATCATGTCACTAGTGGTGCTTTATCGTACAGTAGTACTTTGGCGTGGATTCGCTGTACCCTGTCTTTCTCCCTGTTGAGGTCAGCGACGATGTGCATCCGTGGAAGCCGCTCCCTCTCGTTTAGATCACCAGATGCTTCCCCGGAAATGGGCCTAACAAAGGGCCCTAGGCTGACTTTTAGATGTCCCGCTTTTCAGTTCTTGTCCAGCACGTTTGCCTCTTGTGCTGGGGGTGGTAGGAAAGGGCATTACATCTAGCCCGGGAAAAAATGTACACATATAGCTATAGCTAAGTACAGCTGATTTTGTTGTATTAAAAAACTGACTAGCTAGATCTACTCTATTAGCAGAGATTATAGAGGGGCGCGGAGTTTATTATCTCTGCTATATATTAGTGTGGGTAATGACGCGAAACTGCTTCATTCTACATTAGGTAGCCCCCGAGTCCATAGGCTCCTCAGACCGAGATCCGCTAATTGACATCATGATCATGTGCGATCACGTGGACAGACTAAAAAGCAAATCGAAATTCGATCTGTAGACTACTGAGCTGATGTGAAGAATGATCCTAACAACATTGGAGAAATTATGGTTCCCATGCTTCATTGTTTCGCTACAGATTGTCATGTTGGTTCTCTTCGTTACACTAGTTGAATACGATGAATTTGCATCTCCAGTGACAACCAACGACCCGGCAGCAATCCCGGACAGCGACGGAGACACACAGACCTTTTACCCGCGTAAGTGTGTGTAGTGCGATTATCTATTCGTGGCCTCGGGGGCATGATTGCTCACAGAGGTACGTCGTAAAGCGACGTTGTGTCCACAAAATTTCAGCTGCGCAATTGTATCCATTGCAGCTGTACTGCTCATATCCCGCGTGAATAAATTCTTTGATTTCACATCAGTTGGTGGTTTTGCCTAACCAAGTACAGAGGTATTACCAAGATTTGTGGTTTTACTTAATAGTTCAATTCTAGCTAGATGTACAGATGGATAGATCATACATAATGGAAGCCTTGTGATAAAAGGTAGGAAATTTTCACCTTTGCTCTAATGGCTTCTCAATTAGCAGGTAACCACAATCTACTGTGCTTACCTTTTGTTAAGTTCTTTCAAGAGTATTTGGTTATAGGTTTGTGCAACATGGCTTATGTGGTTTATTACTCTGAGGCTATACACAGTGTATAGGATATGTAAAGAGCAGGGGCAGTCACAACAAGCTAAGTAAAAAAAATAAGCTCATGTTGTGTTAATCCAAAACATTAAGGAGCTACTAAGTGATGTGCACGAATGCACGCACACACACACTACACTTTTCAATTAAAAGTCAGAAAGAATGCTTTAGTAGTTTCCACTCATGATTTGTGCCTTGCGTAGTTTAGAGTGGAATAAGCATGGAGACTGTAGTATGTACAACTGTGTAGCTACAGATTGTACTGGTCGTATAATGTATTGTTTTGATTACTACATGGTGGTGAACATTTATGTCCTTACAGTGTTTCAAGATGTCCATGTGATGATATTTGTTGGCTTTGGGTTTCTCATGACATTTCTACGTCGCTATGGTTATGGCAGTATCGGGTTCAACCTGTTATTGGCAGCACTAGTGTTACAATGGGGTACCCTGACAAATGGATTGTTTGGCTTCATTGAAATCAGTGATCTACGAGAGGACCTTCCTGATGATGAAGAGCCTTCATATAAGATTAAAGTCAATCTACTAAGGTAAGCATCACTTAGAATATTTGACCAATAATGACCAAATTATGATAGTATGATTGGAGCAGACTTTGCAGCAGCAGCTGTTCTGATAACATTTGGTGCAGTGTTGGGTCGAGCCAGTCCATTTCAGATGATGATAATAGCATTTATGGAGTGTATCTGCTTCTCAGCTAATGAGGCACTGAACATTAATGTATTGAAGGCAGCTGATGCTGGGGGCTCTATGTTAATACACACATTTGGTGCTTACTTTGGTCTGGCTGTGTCTGTGATGTTGTACCACAAGAAAGCTTCTGACCATCCACGAAACTCTGGCTCGTATCGTTCGGATCTCTTCTCTATGATAGGTTAATGTTTGTGTATGTCGCAGTTATCAATCTTTAAATAATGAAACTGGTAAATCATTTGGGATTAGTAATTAAACATAGTGTACAGTGAACCCTTGGTTATCCGAACCCCAGTGTGTCAGGCAATAATAAAAGAGTCTAGATAAGTGAATTGTTCAGATAACTGAAGCCCATACATTTATATACAGAGCTCTGTTCAAATACTCTAATAGAACATACACTGTACCTAAAATACTCTAATAGAACAGTCATTTCCAATTTTGAATAAACAAGAACACAGATAAACAAGGATCGGATAACCGAGGGTCACTGTACCACTGTAACATTGTCTGAATAAATTGTTAAGACAAGACTAATGATACATGGGACTATAATATTATTGTTATTGACATGTGTGTGTGTGTGTGTGTGTGTGTGTGTGTGTGTGTGTGTGTGTGTGTGTGTGTGTGTGTGTGTGTGTGTGTGTGTGTGTGTGTGTGTGTGTGTGTGTGTGTGTGTGTGTGTGTGTGTGTGTGTGTGTGTGTGTGTCAAAGCCGGCCTTAAGGTTAGGTGGAACATGTAGCCTGCTTAGGGCCCCAGGACTTAGGGCATCAAAAATAGGGGCCCCAGATATAAATTCATTTGTTAGCTACAATACAGCAAATTGCATTCACACTTCCTTCTATGTAGCCATATACAATGTATCTTGGTTGGCATTTCTGGGCTTTCTCAGACCACAGTTATGTATTGAGCTATACATTACTTGTGAAAAGTGTGTACCAAATTTGTCATTGTTTATTATATATAGTTTGGCCCTTTTGTCACTTCTTGGCTGGGACCTACCTTTGGCACATCCTTCCTGTTGGGTAGAAATACTTGTGTATCAGTGCGACTAGTTGTTAGTACAAGTGTCCTGATAGAAGTTGGCACTAAGACTTTGGTATTGTATTGTTCATGCTAAGACGATCAAGTGACTCAGTGGCATACGGAGTAGCAATAGGTTCTTCATTTGTAAGGTCAGCTAGCTGACAAACTGGAAGATGGCCATGAGTGTTCCCACATCAAGGCCATGGTACATTTAAGCCTGCCATGGTTTAACTTAAATGTACCATGGCCAGCCAGGGTTTATAAGATATGTACCCTGAAATTTGCCTTTGAAGTTAGATGGCTTCAGGTTATATACACTGTTGTATTTGATGGCATGATTCAAGCATGATTTATAGCCTAAAATACTCTGAAATTCAATCTCAGAGCATTAGTTCTTAAAAATTTTCCTGGGGACATTCCTGCCTGGTAGAGGAGGGAGGGGAGACGGATGCCCGTTTAGTCATCTTATCCTCAATGATTTGTCTGCCTCTCCTCCTCCTCCCCCCCACCACCAACACCATGCTATCTATACCTATGACAATACATGTACATATGCACCTATACCATACATACAATTAACTGTTAACTGTTAAATGGGCTAGACTGGTACACGAAACACTGAATATCATGTATTGTATGGGTGTGGGTGTAGTAAGTCTAAAAAACATCTTTTTATAATGGTGTGCACTACTAAAATTACTTATCTTTAAATGATTTTAGGATCCACCTGACCACCAATTATAAAAACTCAAGCCGAAATCGATTGTGAGAATTTATTATTGGTCATGTGTTGAAAACCATGCATCTGATTGTGCATCCTACAGCACTCAGATGAAAGCGACTTGTCACCCTTGCCATCCTATGAGTTGAGAAATATTAGTTGAAGGTGGGAACTAGTGCTATAGCATATTCACAAGTGGTTCACAGCATTTTCGAATACAGACTACACCCACTTTCCAAGTAACACAAGATAAACACTCTACAGCAAAGCCTACCCCTATAGGTATTTAGTAAATGTTGTAAACAGTCTGTAAAACGATTAGCAGCTTTAAAATACTTGTAAAATCGCTTAATTGAACTTCAATTTCCATGATACCCTTAGGACTTGCCCATTCATTTTGCTGCTGTCCCATAATTGAATTTCACAAGTTGTTCTATATAATAAATTCAGTGGTCGGTCTCGTATTGGTTTGGGTGATTAATTGTCCGCGGGCTCTTAGCCTGCAATTAGCATGGTACATATCAGTTGTATCACATACCCTCATGATTTGCCTGATATGTACACCCACGCCCTTAGGCCTAACAGCCCTCAAGCTTGGGTGCACATATCAGGCATATCACTTGGGCCCATGATACAACTATTACATATTACTCCTCTTCTATGTCACATTCCAAATGATACAAAAATTAATTTTAGATGCACACTTATCACGACCATTGTTCTAAAGTATTGCTAAGGAGTCAGGTGTGCAAGCAGATAGTTTCATAAAGGTTTATTGAATTGATTAAAGATTAATCTGGTGATAAGAAGACAGTTGAGTACTTAAGAGATGACTTGAGATGGCTAGACAAATTATCTATGCATATGTGTGTGTGTCTGTATGTCAGTAGTACCAGATGGATCCTAAAATTTAGTAATTTGATATGGTGTACTGTTATGAAAATCATTGATTATTATGGTCTGAGTAAACTGTTACTATTACAGTAAGTAGGCTAGACTGGTACATGGTGTAGTGTTATAATATAGTGTTGTTCTATTCAAAGCCAACAACAGTACTGCCAGGCATTACCTTGTACATACAACTCAGTATTCCTTGTATGATGATTCATACCAGGTTGATGACCATATGTATAGAGATTAATCTGCCCTCCTTGATGTTCACTCACCTCTAACTTGTAAAATGGGTTACACAGTATTCCTTGGCTTTGTGTAGGGGAATTGTTGGACAGATAGTGAAAGTGTGTGTATGTTTGTGTACTGAATATGTAGCAATTAGATCAAACTATTTAGTGACATATTCATTCATAAAAGACCACTGTTCTAAGACCACTTAATAATATACATGTATGTGTACTTACTGTACCTGTTGACAATATCTACATAAAGTGTAACAACTTCACTAACAATTGGGCCATTACAAAATACCATTAAAAGATTTTTTCATATAGAAATCGTGAATAATCACAACTGTGTACGCGTGCCTGATGAATATATTACTGTGGAGTGAGAAGGTTAAGTCCCCATAATCCATTAAATTCGTCACACTGGGATCAAGTCACCACCTGGAATTTTTTTCATTTTCAAATTCTGACTCTTTACTATGTAGCCTTAAGCCTCTAGTGGATCTGGTCTTATTCCTAGCCACCTACTGATTAGTGCCTGGTACATCATGGAGAAAATATACTATTTATCGTGATATATGTAGGTGACTGTTATATTAGAGTTGTGAATGTTCTAGTAGGGTATCTCAATCTTTTGCAATAATTTTGGACCAGGTCATTGTCTCCAGTAGCATCACGTGTTTTGTCTTACAGTATAATAAATTTCTTGCCTCAAAACAAACTGTCACAAACATCATTGGTGAAAACATTGATATCATAATATTGTTGTTTCACTGAAATGATGAAACAGGCGGCATTATTTCATTGTATTATTGATTAACTTGTTCACAGCTTATTATTGATAATGACTCAGTAATGCAAGCCATACGTTATTACACCATCACTTTATAGTTAACCCTATTGTCAACCAGGCATGGGGTAACTACACAAGGATAGTGTAATTACTCCGGTTTCTACAATCACTGATTACTATTACCCCATTTCTGACCAACCAGAGGAGAAGGTAAAGTTGAGACAGAGGCATTGATATCCTGCAAGTGTGTAGTGTTTTAGTTAAAGGCCTGGGTGTGTGACACCTGAAAATTGTAGGTAGTATTGTACTACATAGCTCTAAAGTGGTCGTGTAATGGAAGTTCTGTTGTAAATACTCACAGCTAAAATAGTTGTGGTAACATTACACATAGGATTTAGAAGATCACTAGAAATTTGATGATAGAAGATCACTAGAAATTTGCACACTCTAAAAATTCAAAGCATTAGGTTTCTAGGAAAGTGTCTGTGGAAAGTTTGGTGTGAAGATACACAATTTTGGTGAAACTTTACTGTGATGTCACTGCATATTGAGTATTTGATTATACAACTTTGGGAAAGATCATCAATTAAACCTTTTCACTTCTAGCTATGTATCAAGGCTTAGGTATAAACGTAGGAAGAGTGGGGTGATAGTTAACCCAGTGGGGTGATAGTTAACCCAGTGGGGTCAGTGGGGTGATAGTTAACCCAGTGGGGTGATAGTTAACCCAGTGGGGTGATAATACTAACAATAATAACAAAATGTGTTTCTTTTGGTTGCTGAATTATAAGGTCAACTACCAGCTTGTCATTTTTAAACAGTGACCTGCCTGATGTAGCCACGTGCTTTATGAGGTCTTGGTCCAAAGCTGACTGGAATATAGAACGGGTTTTACTGTAGAGCCATCACTCATACCACCATCCATACATCCCAAAGCAACTTACTTCACCCTCCTAACTTAATACTCTGGATTGAGCCCTGATCTCTACCAGTTAGACACTGGAGGGTGAACACAGAAGGCTGAGCTTGTACAAGGTGTTTACCACTAGCCTAGGAGAATTATTAAGTAAAGTATCCTAAAATGAAACAGGACAAATGTCTAGAAGACATCATGACTTAATATGCAGGCCACCCAGATTCCAGCCAAGTGCCACGTTCAGTGCTATTCTTTTGGATTCTTTAACGTATTCATTCAGTTGTCGGCATGCTAGTGGTGGTGTAGTTTAGTTATTAGTTTATTAAATGTTTTACTGCTGTTGTGTTATCCACCATCAGGTACACTGTTCTTGTGGATATTCTGGCCCAGTTTTAATGGAGCTCTAGTGACAGGAGATGCACGTTACAGAGCTATTATCAACACCTACTTCTCTCTCAGTGCTAGTGTCCTCGCCTCCTTTGTGACGTCTATGTTTGTTGACTCTAAGAAGAAGATTGATATAGTACGTTTGGAAACACGTTCACATGTGCTCACATTTCTATAAACATGTACATACACGTACAGGTACACACACACACACACACACCACACAATGTTAACACATTAACAATTGTTCAGTGTGTGGGATCCACATAAGTATTATGTTTATGGTCAACCCATCAACATGTTAACACTATTGTTTGCATGTTTGGTGTTATGTTCACAAGTGTTGCTATTTTCTGGATGTGGTAGTTGGAAACACTGTTGCTCACTTGTTTACAGGTTCACATTCAAAATGCTACTCTGGCTGGAGGTGTGGCTGTGGGAGCAGTTGCAGACATGGTGATAGAGCCATGGGGAGCTCTTCTGATTGGCTGTTGTTCTGGTGTGATCAGTGTCCTAGGATTTACCCTCTTGTCTGTAAGTGAACTGTACCATGTAGTTAATAATGTGCCAATTAGAATATGTGGAACCTATTAATTGGGACATTTGAAAAGGGGGATGCTTGAAATGGTGCTATCAAAGTACTGGGAAAGTACAAACATTGTATTGGACCACTGGAATGGACTACTGTACTGATGTGTTCAGTTTTCAATTTCATTTTTACATTCTTTCCTTGTCTGTCTCTACTGTATGTTGGTTTTGAAGAAATGTCTACTTTGTACAATTTTACAACTTCTCACTCAATTAGAGTATTTACTACTACTGTACAATGCACAATGTATTACAGTGATACCTCACTTAGCAGCCAGCCACCTCTTTAATGAGACCACCTCGTTATAGTGGCCACTTCCATTTATTCCCAAACATAGCTAAAATGTACTTGTCAAATAAGGCCACCTCATTATTAGGACCAGATTGTTTTGTTCCTATAGGTGGTAATGTAATCATATTGTACAGTAGTATTGTATAGTTGAGATCATGGGCTTTTCTGGCCAAAAAAATTATAACCTTTCCTCATGACAGCTTGCAGCAGTATTAGTTAAGCCCAAAACATCTTCAGAGCAACCCAAAAACTGGTCCACAAGTTTCTATGAAATTTTAAAATTTAACTAAAGTTCCTGCTAACTAATTGATGCCTCCAGCCAAGCATAACTCAACTATGGTTAAGGCTACAGGTTTGATTTCTTGATTGTTTGATGTCACTTTGGCGAGAGACATACCATTTCACCAACCACAGCATGGATCATGGACTTACTCCTTCGTCCTCATTTCTTTACTACTGCATGGGTGTTATTGATTCTTGGTAACATGAGCTTTGGTGTAGCTGGCTGGCTATTACATTTGAGAATCACCCATAATTTTCATAGTGACTGGTGATTTTAGAACATACCCAAAAATGAAGTGGAATGGCAGTACCTGGTAGTCAGGGTAAAACGTGTAGTCATAATATTCTGGAGCAGCTGGATTGATTGCAGAGGCAGTTCTCATACTGTTAATGCTGTGTAATCAGTGGCGGATCTAGAAGGGTTTCGGTAGTTTCGACAGAAATCCCCTTTCAGAGTTTCACTTTTAAAAGTGATGCTGGCTGAGTAAGCCATTCTTCTGTTGTAAATAGCTCTTTATCATAACAGCAACATTTATAATAATAATTTACAGAATGTCTTCATTTCATCTCTGAGGCCAACTAGCACAGCAGCTCATCTGTTCACTCGATAATTATTTTTTCAGGCGCTTGTTTCTGCATGAGTTAAAAATTAGAAAATGAAAGAGAAGAGACCCTGATGAGAACTTAAAGCAAAGAAAAACCGTTATCTTTCTTTGGTAAAAGAGCAAGTAAGGATGTCTAAATGGTAGACTAATGTAGCTACATAGCTATATTAATGTTATATTAATGTAATGGCTTTATGGAGAAATAGCTATATAGCTACCCCTCCCAGAAACTCCCTTTCAAAATCCTAGATCTGCCACTGGTAATGGGTGGCTCAGTGACTAGAGTGCAAGTTGAAAGTACTGTATGCTTAATCAAACCACTGTGAGTACTATCTAAGATCTTGTATGTCATCATTTCCTTCCTTTGATGTGGTATGTCACCACCAGTCTTACAAAAAAGGTAAACAAATAAGTATATGGAAATATTAGCAATTTGAGTAGGGATCATACAATTAAAAAGCAATGAAACAAAGGAGATCATCTACACCTGTGCAGCCCTACTTCAGTCATGACTATGTTGTTAGCTGCACAGTGGATCCTCTGAACACTCTTGTTGTTATAGTTAACCAAACATAATTAGATAAATGTTTGGATAAAACTCCATTGATTTATACACAGAGCTCTGATCAATTTAGGGTTCTACCCACACTGGTTGGCAGTGATTCAGAGACCAGACCTCTAAAATCTGACCAGTACCTTCTTAAATCCGAATATTACAACAGAAGTATATGCTATATACTTTAATATAATGCACAAACATTCTAATACAACACACAGTTCATGTTTAGGCCACCACTCAGGGATTAACTCTGCAATTACTCTAATACAACATTCGTTTACTCTAATATAATGAACTATGACTAATACTCTAATAGAACAGTCACTTTTGTTGTTTGGATAATTGAGTTATTTGGATAACTAAGATTTAGGATCCACTGTGTATATTTGTGAAGTTTTAAGTTTTTTAGTGTCAAACTGACAGACACATGTATTGAAATTTGTTGTTACTAGCCACAAATGGATCGATGGTTCTACCTACAAGACACTTGTGGAGTACACAATCTTCATGGTCTCCCTGGAGTATTCTCTGGTATTGCTTCTAGTGTTGCAGCTAGTATAGCCAGGAAGATGGAAACTGATGATAACCATGTGGAATATGGGAACAGGTGAGTGTTTTTCATCATTTAATGACTGCTTTATTAGAGCAGTTAGTTAGATTATGGACATAACATTTCAAGAGTAGTTCTTAGCTCTCTGGTTGGCTAAGTGTTGTAACTGTTGATATTGATTTGACAATTTGAGTTCTGCAGTCCTGCATTTGCCGTTAATAGTGTGTATATTGCCATTTGGAAGGTTTCCTTGATTGATTAAGTTGCTATGGGGATCATTGGGGGTCTGTTGTCATAGGGTCACAGTATCTCTGTACATTAAGTTATTATGGGGATCAAATCACCACCTGGGCTGTGTACACTGATCTACAGAGATATAATGTTGAGATTCTGACTACCCTCTGGTTTTAGCCTTCTCACAAAATCTTTTTTCTAATTAATGCACTTGTGCAGGCTGACAGTATTTCAGCTGTGAATATGTAGTATTGTTTTTCTCTTAGTTTGTATGTAGTGTTCCCAGCCAGAGCTCCAGAAGGTCACAACTCTACCATTTGTGGCCTCAATGATGTGGAGGTGTCACTAGGAGTGGAGTGTGGTGATGGACGATCTGGTCCACAACAAGCTGGCTACCAACTAGCTCTACTAGTCTGTACTCTCACTATAGCTATTGTAGGAGGTGTTGTAACAGGTTAGTGACATTCAGCATGCAGAGTTTACTCTGTTGTGTAGCGACTGCATTACTTACAGAAGTCTTAAGATGTACATATGATTGTAAAGTCAAACATGACACCTTTCACTAGTAGTTTATGCAAGACCAGAGAAGTAATCTTGAATTCTGTGATGATTCTACATTATTGTCCCTCAAGATCAGTTTGATGTTCAGTTAAAGTGTGGCACCAATATGAGATTTAGCCAATAATCAAGCCGATAATGTAGCTGATCTGATATAGTACTGCTTAGCAATATTTGCTACAAATTTGTTTATGAAGGATCAATTTAGTTTGTTTACAGCAGCAGCAGTACAACAACAACTGACAGTACATTGAAGTGGTAATAACAACATTATAATGCTGGAGAATGCATCTCAACAAGCATCATTTGGTGTACATGAGCAGTATAACATGCAAAAATAATGTCTATCGTGTTTATTACATCATCAACATTCCTAGAAGTAAAAGAATTGCTGCACTGTATTAGCTTAGCTAACTCTAAAAAGCAATGAACATATTGCCAGCACAATAGGCACAATTTTTGTGTATTGGGTATCAGAGAGGCTGAAACTCAGCACATGTAAATTGAAGGTAAGCTAAAAATTGATATACTCTAATAGAATAGTCACGCATTTTGACATTCACCAATGCATTAAAGTTAAATTGCAATTTTCTAAGAGGGCATAATGGGACACAACTGCCATAGAAGGGAAAATTTTGGAGCATTGCTGTAGGCAATTCAATAGTATAACAGGATGAGGTCTGCAAAGCTCACACATTATAAGCTAGCTGCAGATAACATGTCACTACCATAATGTCCTGTTAATATAATTATAAAGTCATTAGCTCTTAAGTATACGTAATTGTGTATTTATGTAAATGTCAATCATGATGTTATTCTTATGGTTTCACAGGACTGGTTGCTTCACTGCCACTGTTCCAGAGAACTTCTGAAAATGAATTCTTTGATGATGATCCTTATTGGAATGTACGTACATCATTATAGATGCTACCATGTATGGCTGAAAATTTTGAAATTAAGATCCTCAAAATTATACAACCCAAATAGTTATAATTATGTGAAAAGACAATGCTGCCATTGTTGGACTACTTCAGTGAGATCAGAGCTTGCATTTCAAAACTTACATTTATGTGGTAGCTACAGTATATATGATGTGTTTCGTGGATTATTTGCCCTCTACTAGTGGCTTGGACGGTTGAAAAATAAAATGAAATTATTTCAGTTGTACCAAACTGTTTTATCAGAGTATATGACTGGTCTATTAGAGTATCATAATCTTTATATGTGTTAAATTCCTATGAAATAATAATTATTAAGCTCCATTCCCTTTCCTTTGCTTCTAAACCTATGACTGCTTAATATATACGTGATCTTTTACAGCTTGCTGATGATGCAGACAATTACTTGCCTCAGCCACAACTGGTTGATAAGGGTGTAACGGCAAGGAGAGATCTGGAGTTGGGCACCATCCGAGGGCCAAAGCCACTCGGTGCCATCAACACAGAAGAGAGCTCCACACAGTTTACACCAGCATAACTAGCCATATACCTTTCTGTTAGACAGTATAATATTATAGTCATGGGACACCTTATGTCTTTCTAATTCACTGTAGTGTTTGACAAGTTAGACACTGTTGACATAGCCTATTCCTTTCTGTGTATAATCTGTTGATTATCATGATGTGCTATTACACAACATGTGTTGTGCCCCAAGCCATACTATGGAGGATGATACTATAGTGACAGTTGTTATGTTACAGTTGTTTTTCAGCTCTTTCTTGGTGCAGTAGCTATTTGTCCCCCTGCTATGATAGATGACTAGTCACACAGAGCAATACTATTATTTAGGATACTGTTGTCTTCAGTGGAATGCTCAGGTGTCTGATATGTGTTGTAAATACTCTTACTATTTATATTTCATTGGGTGTAATCACAAAAAGCCTTCCATTTCCCTTCTTAAGTTGTAAGTTGTTAATGGAGTCTCTGATATTATTGTGTATTATATGCTCTACCATTGTGGAGACCTCCTCCCCATATAATAGAATAAGAAAGTGAAGGTGGTTTTGTCTTTTCAAACAGTTTGATCATGTATCTGCCACGTGAACAACTTGGTTGGTCTAACTTATCTGATGAAGTCAAGATAGTAGCACTTCATCATTCTGGTCATCATGGGCAGTGCCTGCTGCTGCTACATACCGGTATTTGGCCACTCATATACAACACTCCTGTTTAAGAATTAGTCTTCACTATCAACTGGTATAACACAGCAATATTTCTGACATAATTATAGTGCTGTGGAACAACTTACCATTTGAATCAAAGTTCCCTGAGTAGTGTAGGTACAAAATGGTAGCTATGTGAATCCTTGAACATGCGACCATAAAATACCTGGCCTATGCAGAGAAACTAATGAAAGCAGTATCTGTAAAAAATATTCCTTTTAAGTTTGTACTTTGTGGTATAAAGTGCTAAACTAATTTACTTACAGACACATACTGTTTGCTACTAGCCACAAATGGATCGATGGTTCAAATAGTTGTAGGAGTACACAAATAACACAATCTTCATGTCTCCTGGAGTATTCTCTGGTATTGCTTCTAGGATTGCAGCTAGTATAGCCAGGAAGATGGAAACTGATGATAACCATGTGGAATATGGGCTTGTTTATAATTTAATTGACATTTTATTAGAGTGAACATGATATTTCAGCAGTCATGATCAGCTGTTATCTCAGTGTTGTGATTCTTTGTTGGCTAGGGTGCTTTTGTAACCAGTCTACAATAAATGTTAATTGATCATGCTATTGATAATTGAGTTCTGTGGCCCTGCTTTAGAGTGCATGTGTATAATTATATATTTAAGAGTGTGTATAATTATATAATAACTAGTAAAGTTTCTCAGCAAATGTATGACTGGTTGTGGGTCCATATTGTCATGGGGTCACCATATCCTTGCACTGATGCACATTAAGCTGTCAATCGCCACCTGGACTGTCTACACATACTCAACAGAGTTTACTTTGAAATATTGAGATTCTGACTCGCATGCATGTACAGTAGGATAGGATAACATCAGATCACAATCTATGGCCTTATCATACAAATTTAGCAGCCTAAAATGTAACAACGTCAGTCTTAAAAATTAATTTTGTGGCGTATGGAGTTATAAACAGTTTTATCCTTCAAAAAGGTAAAAATTTCTTTCCATTGAAAAAAGTCTCAAAAATGGCACAATTGAGCAAATGCTTGTAATAAAGCAATACAGTGGAATGTGTGCATTGGCAGCCTAGGTATAGTTTAATATATTGAAGGTTAGCTAATTGGCACCTTGGCGACTGTGAAAAAAGAGGAGGGAAGAGTTTTTAACTGTTTGTCAAATGCAGGGCTGACTACGTAGCATGATGAGCATGGATTTACTTGCAGTTAGCTAAAAGGATAATGCTTCTTTTGTGATGTCTAACTAATTTCTCGGTATATTCATCACTGCTCCATTGATTTGGAAGACCTCAAATGTGTGCATGGCTCTCAAATCCACAATAGCTGCACTATCCTCCTTAGGGACCCGCCGATTATGCTCACAATTTTACCTATTATGCTATGCTGCACTGCTCAAAAATTTACCTACTATGCTCAAATTTATGCTCAATACTTACCTATTATGCTCAAATTATGCTCAATTATTTATGCCTCACTTCTCATGCTCTGCTAATAATTTCCAATTTATGGATAAAAGATAAGTGGCTGAAGCACTAACTTTATAATACTTGTCAAAATGCATATCACAGAAGAGATCGATATACTCTAATAGAACAGTTAGCTATGTGATTGTTCTATTAGAGTTACTGATTGTTCTATTAGAGTACATCGATCTTTCTGTGATAACTATTTTAATAAGCTGGAATTCATACTATTACACGAATATTCTACCTATTATGCTAGCATTATGCTCAATGCTTTCAGGCACCTATTATGCTCATAATTATGCCAACATAATCGGCGGGTCCCTAATCCTCCTACAATTCTAATGTAACATGTAATGTAAGTGCTTCAAAGTAGTGCAATTTCATTTGCAGCTAATATCTGGGTCCAGATGATAATGATGTGTATGTTGAGAGACTTGCTGACAGCAATGCTAGTGCCACAGTGGACCATATCAACTTGTAGATTGATAAATAAACTTTACATATGTGATACTGTCTGTAGAATGACTATGTCAATGATGTAATGCTGGTCATAGTAATTACACTATAATTTGTTGAACCATCTGGTAAATCAATGGTTTATCGGCTACTTAATGTACTCCTAGTTATAGCTAACTGGAGTTGATTAACCACATTTCTATTTTCAAACTGAGCAATACTTGTGACTGCTCAATTAGAGTATTTGTTGTGTACAATGTATTATGGTGAAATCACACTTAGCAGCCATCTATTCAATAAGACCACCTTGTTATTGTGGCCACTTTTAGTGACTCCCAAAAGTAATTCTTAACCTTATTATTAAGACCACCTCATTGTTAAGACCACCTCATTGTTAAGACCACCTCATTGTTAAGACCACCTCATTGTTAAGACCACCGTTAACGTCACCTCATTCATAAGGCCAGCTCATTGTTAAGGCCACCTTACCAGATGTTTTGGTCCCAAAGGTGGCCATATTGATGACATTTTACATGAATTCTTAGTGAAGTACTCAAACCAATTGTTAACCCATACTTATTACTGTGACTTCCATTATTGAAATAGTTGTATGCCAGCTCAGTCACAAACATACGTACTTAAATAGTGAGTATACAATTACTCTAATAGAACAACTTGTTATGAATGGATACTCTAACTGAACAATTTACTGAGTCTAGACAGTGTCCAAAAGGCCATAACTTAACTGTACTTCGTCCTATTAGCGTTCTCTTACATGTTGCTCCTTACGTGATGGCAATTCAGTTGATAGACTATATAGATATCATGTGATTACTTTAAAATGTCAGACGAACACAATGACGATATGAAGGTGAAAGGACAAAGTACACAAAATGATTCAGTGCATTGTAGCGGGTGAATTCCTTGTTGTTATACATGGTTAGGTAGCTTACTCTTTGCCAACTAATAAAATCTGTTTTTTTTAAATAAGAGATTGGACAAACGTTTGTGCCTGTTTGAAACCACACTTCATTGTAAATTGACAAAAGTATCTAATTAGTTTTTATCAAATCCAGATTTCTGGATTATGTGGGTTTAAGGGTTAAGATGATAGTCTAATAAAAAGTATTGGTACAACTGTCCCTGTATACTGATAGCTTTTATGTATAAGTTCATGTTCAACATGGTGTAATGTCAAAACAGGGCATTCCAACAAAAAATGGTGATTGCTGAGTTTCTAAACAAGCGCCTGTTTGAACATGAAACACTCACCATGAACAGTTGAATCTGACAATGTATAACTGAGTCCTGATTATTGCATATTGAGTGATTAAAGCCTGCAGAAAGTATTTATGTTGCATGCATAATATACCCAGTTTATTTTGCAGACATTGCAGGTTTTTGCTCAGCTAGTCACATATTTGAAAGCAGTATGAAAGTTCACAAAAAGGAGACTGATTGTAGAAATGATTCACTGTGTAATATAAGTGAAAGCAGTGACAATATCTGTAAAAGTTTTCCCTTTATTGTACTGAAATTTGTTTGCTGCTAGCCACAAATGGATCGATGGTCCTACCTACAAGACACTTGTGGAGTACACAATCTTCATGGTCTCCCTGGAGTATTCTCTGGTATTGCTTCTAGTGTTGCAGCTAGTATAGCCAGGAAGATGGAAACTGATGATAATCATGTGAAATATAGGAACAGGTGAGTGTCGTTCTTCATAATGACTGCTTTATTAGAGTAGTTACTTATGATTATGTATCCTCTACAGTTTGTATGTAGTGTTCCCAGCCAGAGCTCCAGAAGGTCACAACTCTACCATCTGTGGCCTCAATGATGTGGAGGTGTCATTAGGAGTGGAGTGTGGTGATGGTCGATCTGGTCCACAGCAAGCTGGCCACCAACTAGCTCTACTAGCTTGTGCTCTCACTATTGCTATTCTAGGTGTTGTTACAGGTTAGTATAACAGTTTTCCATTTCTACTCTATTGTGTATAGTCTAGGAATGCATTAGTTATGTAAGTGATAATTATTCCACTTTAATGTCCCTTAAGATTAGTTTTGTGCTCAATTTTAGTGTTGCATGTGTGTCAAATAATGTTTATAAATGCATTGAGTTGCCTTCTCCAGCAATACAATATTTTTTATTACTGTTTAAATGTATTGTCAGCTATTGTTGTAGCACTACTGCCACTATAAAACTAATTCAGTCCTTCACAAGTTAATTTCTAGTAAGATTTGTGGGAAGATAGGCATTGAGTACTACATCAGATTGGCTATGTTTTTCAACTTAAAATCTTATCCAATATCTGGTTGTCGAAATATCAGGTTGTTGGAATATCAACAAAATTTCATATTGGTATGTTAAATAAATACATACATCTGTATCTACTGCTTTGTCCATCATGGTGCCAATCCAATAGTGATACACAAAAATGTTTTTTTCTGACAACTGGCCCAAATATTAGTGCAACACTATTTACTTTGTTAGCAGAGACTTTTAAAACTCATCGGAAGCATTTCATTGTTAGCTTTCAGACTCATCAAGATATACTCTAATAGAGCAAATCAATTACTCTACTACAGCAGTCGTTACTCAACTACAGCAGTCGTTACTCTACTACAGCAGTCGTTACTCTACTACAGCAGTCGTTACTCTTGCAATTGTAGCTATTCAACTGACTGACTAGAATTAGGCAAGTTAACTAATACCGTAATTTGCTTTTTTCGTTGTAAAATAATTTTCGTATGCAAATTTTTACGAAAATTTCTTGCACGAAAAATTTTATACAAGATCGAACTACTCTAATAGAGCAGTCATTCACATAAATCATACAAAAATATTTTTACACAAAAATTTTTGCACAAAAATAAAACAAAATTATGGTAGCTTAAATCTGTATAACAACCTTTTACCACAATGGTACCACCTCTATCAGAGAGTTGGAAGGCAGACACAATGGCACAAGACTGGGGATTCACTTATTCTAATACAGTAGTCACCTACTCTAAGAACAGTCGACTCTCTAATATGCAGTCAATTAATAAAAACAGTCAGACACACCTTATATAATTAGGCTTAGGGTACGGCTGTGATAGAGGCCAGAAAAATGTACAATATACTAACACTGTGGTTATTGCAAGTATATACAGCTTCTGACATCTCAGCTAGACACCCTAAAATCATACTGCTATTATGTGGTACTCCCATCATGCAGGTGCATAGTTGCCACTTCTAGAGACTAGTACTGGTGTTGAAAAATGAGTAACATGCAATCACTTACAATGTTTATTCAACAAAGCTCAGGCAAAAACAACCTCAGAAAAGCTAAAAATATATTAACATTTACCTGTGGGGCACATTATATTAGTATGAATTGTCATGAATGATTTGATTCATACGTCCTGTTAGCCATATATGTATAAAGTGATTAGCATTTGAATTAATTAATTATAAGTGTGTAATGTATTAGCATCAATTATGCAATATTATTCTTATGGTTTCACAGGACTGGTTGCTTCACTGCCACTCTTCCAGAGAACTTCTGAAAATGAATTCTTTGATGATGATCCTTATTGGAATGTATGTACATCATTATAGATGCTACCATATATGGCTGAAATTAAGATCCTCAAAATACGTAACCATATATCTGAATTATGTTTCAAAATTTACACATCTATGTGGTAGCTATCTATACATATAGCTTATATTGTGCATGCACTGAAGTATAACTTATCACAAGATATTTTTGGTGAACAAGTATTGCATTCATGTATTTTGTTACATAGAGTCCACAAAAATTATATCCATAGTATGTAGCTATACCTAATCTTTCAAGTACCATTTTCAGTAGCTACATATGTTATAAAAGCTAAAGATTAATTCAGGTTACAATAAGTCATCACTTTCAGCAACACACGCACAATAAAGCTGTGATCCCTTCCCACAGCTTGCTGATTACGCAGACAACTACTTGCCTGTAACAGACCGGAGAGATCTCACCAAACAAGACGCAAAGCCACCCAAGGACACCGGCACAGAAGAGAGCTCAACAGCAGTATAGACCTTTTGTGTGAACTGTTAAACTACTTGTATAGTCATAGGACACCATATATGTCTTTCCATTTCATTGTAGTATTGTGCACTGTTGACATAGTCCATTCCTTTAGTTTCTATAAACTGTTGTTTATCACTTTCTATTACATGGCATGTGTTGGTGTTCCCAAGCCATACCAAGGAGGATACTAGTGACAGTTGCAGGTGTTCTGCATATTTCACTAGCTAAGGTAGCTACTAGTGATCCGGGCTGTGTGATCAAAAAGGAGTGATATATAACCTCAGGCTAATCGTTACTGAGTGATAGAGAATGCCGTTCTTAACCTCTACGGAGAAGTTATGGTTCCCAAGTTTAGTTGTGGCGCTGCAGGTGGTTATGCTAATACTCTTTGGCGTTCTGGTCGAGTATGATGAGTTCGGATCTCCGGTGGAAACAAATAATCCCTCTGCCATTCCAGACAGTGATGGAAATATCCAGCAATTCTATCCTTGTACGTACCGGTACACGCCATGCACTCACATGGCACTGTAAATTTGTGCCCGATTACAGTGATTAACTATGAATATACGTATTGTTTGTAGACAAGAGTAACTGTAGTTCATAGCCGTACGTCGTATAACCATAGATAGTATATAGGTACGTAGTATATAATATCTATGGTATAACTGTGTAGTATCGTGTACGTGCTGATATAGGCACACTTCAGGCTAACGATCCACGTGACCACAAGCAGCCATATGAATGTACCATAGGATCTATAAATGGTCAATCACCTTGCATGCAAAGGGCTTGCGTGGTGTGAGTCATCTGTCGACCAGGAAAATCATATATTGATGAATAACATTTCTCCCTAGTTAGAGGTCTTCCTGGTTGTCCATATATGGCCATGCTGGTATTCTAGATTCAGGCCTGGAGCTCTACACTGTCTACAGGTAAAGTTTGGTTGATTCTCATGTTATTTAAGGTCGTATTTTGTGTCCTTGAACCCTACACTATGACAAGCACAGGCCCACCAGTTCCTAACTGCTTACTGCAGTGAGCTATAACTGTATATAGTATCATGGATCCTGTGGTATCCTAAGGCTCCTGTGTATACCTTGACTGATTCCCATCAGACACTTTTCAGTGAAGATACAACCACACAATGATGAAGTGAATTGGAAGAAATGACTGATCTAGCATGATAATACCAATAGTATTAATAGATTTACTGTTGGTAATATGTAGCATTAAGTGCTACCATCGTATTCACATCATGACAAGCCATGAATGTGTCACACTTGTGTGAATTCAAAACAGTAACAATATTCCAGTAATCATCACAGCTATGTAAAGCTGTTGCTGACAGCTTTAGTTCTTGTAGACGTGCATTACTGTTGCACTGTGTACATGTAGTTATTGCAGTGCAAATAATCCTATAACATCACTTTCATTTCTTTTACAGTGTTTCAAGATGTCCATGTGATGATATTTGTTGGCTTTGGATTTCTCATGACATTCCTACGTCGCTATGGTTATGGCAGTATCGGGTTCAACCTGTTATTGGCAGCACTGGTGTTACAATGGGGTACCCTGACAAATGGATTGTTTAGCTTCATTGAGATCAGTGATCTACGAGAGGATCTTCCTGATGATGAAGAGCCTTCGTATAAGATTAAAGTCAATCTACTAAGGTAAGCATCACTTAGAATATTTGACCAATAATGACATAATCATGATAGTATGATTGGAGCAGACTTTGCAGCAGCAGCTGTTCTGATAACATTTGGTGCAGTGTTGGGTCGAGCCAGTCCATTTCAGATGGTGATAATAGCATTTATGGAATGTATCTGCTACTCAGCTAATGAGGCACTGAACATTAATGTATTGAAGGCAGCTGATGCTGGGGGCTCTATGTTAATACACACATTTGGTGCTTACTTTGGTCTGGCTGTGTCTGTGATGTTGTACCGTAAGAAAGCTTCCAGTCATCCTCGTAATTCCAGCACTTATCGTTCAGATCTGTTCTCCATTATTGGTAAATCATTGTTGTGAAAATACTTGTATTAGTTATCATGTACTATCAGTGTGTAGTGACCAAATTTGTATGTGCTTCTAATTCAATTATACACTAAATGGTAACACAAGGAGAAAACATACATACCAAATATGATTGTGTAGTTTTGAACCACATAATAATGCCATAACATAAAGAGAATCCCTGTAAGCTAAGCACCCATATACTAGCATGTGTAATTGTGTGTTCACCACTTATGACTACGAGAGTAATAAACTGTAACAGGTTTGTGTTAAATGTTGGTAATATTATCTATCATCAGGTACACTATTCTTGTGGATATTCTGGCCCAGTTTTAATGGAGCTCTAGTGACTGGAGATGCACGTTACAGAGCTATTATCAACACCTATTTCTCTCTCAGTGGTAGTGTCCTTGCTTCCTTTGTGACATCCATGTTTGTTGACCCCAAGAGGAAACTTGATATGGTATGTGTAGTAATTGTATCTGTGTGCACAGTTTGTTTGTATGCATGTGTGTGTGTGTGTGTGCAGGGACGGAGAACAGTACTCAAAAGTGGGGGGGCAAGTCATGTGGGTTGGCTGTAAGTTACAAAGTGTTTTAAAATCATTAACTGTATCTTAGTGTGCTTTGCACTCTAGCATGTGAAGCATGTCAATACTAGGGGGGTCTGGGGCATGCTCCCACAGGAAAATTTTGAAATTTGAATGCTTCGAGATTGAATCTGAGAGCATTTTCAGTAGTACATGTATACTTGAATATGGCAATGACTATCATTAAGATACTGTACAATAGATACACCAGTAATTGAAGGAATTTCAGATAGACTCATGCTCTTGATTACCTATAGATATATGTGTTAATGAAGACATATTGAATTAATTGCATAGCAGGACCAACTCATATAATGTTCTACTAGAGTAGTTAGGTGACTGCTCTATTAGAGTATATCAATCTTCTGCATTCCCAGCACTGATTCATGCAGTATTCCATACATGCATAATCTTTAGCTAGTATAAATCCTAGTAAATCAAGGCAAATTAAGTTGGCTAATGACTACAGTAGTTGCTTTACTTTGGCAACTGGGAATTGGAAAAGTGAGGGGGCACTGCCCCTCTACTGTTGAAAGTGGGGGAGGCAGTTTACCCCCCTGCTCCTCCCCCCATCTCTCCGCCCCTCTGTGTGTGTGTCTGTTTGCATGTGTGAGTGTGTGTGTTTGTGTGTGTGTGTGTGTGTGTGTGTGTGTGTGTGTGTGTGTGTGTGTGTGTGTGTGTGTGTGTGTGTGTGTGTGTGTGTGTGTGTGTGTGTGTGTGTGTGTGCAGCATGTCAACATAATTATTGTGATTTTTGATCAATGTAATTATGGCTATAGCCTATAGTAAATCTAAGAACTTCTTTGTACTCACTTAGTGTCAACACTAATGTGTATATAAGATAAACATGAAACTTATAATCTGTCCTTAACATCACACTTATGCAAATCCTGCATGTCAACATACTTCCTTGCACGTTTCTATTTCTTTACAGGTTCACATTCAAAATGCTACTCTAGCTGGAGGTGTGGCTGTGGGAGCAGTTGCAGACATGGTGATAGAGCCATGGGGAGCTGTTTTAATTGGTTGTTGTTCTGGCGTGATCAGTGTCCTAGGATATACTTACTTGTCTGTAAGTGAACTGTATCCCTTCTTTTATTATGCAACAACCTTTGGGATGGGGATGGGGGCTGGGTACAGCTATCATAATGTAGTGTTTCCATGGGAATGATGTACTTTAATGTGTGTGCAAAGCACACTTACATGTCTACCTAGAGAGGTTGCATGCCTATGCCCCCCAGGAAATTTTGAAAATTAGACCCACTGAGATTATGTGCCTAGCTATGTTCAATGAGCAACACTATAAAAAATTCTGAAGGGGGTGAAGGGTCCGCTCCTGGTAAAGCAAATAGTTAATTGTCAATAGACATAATTGAAACATTTCAATGCAGTTTATAACTATATAATTATATATATAATATAATTAATCTGTCTCTAGCAAATTGTTACCTATTTAGGCATAGCACAAGTTTAATTAGGTGGGTTAGAGCACCCTCTACATTTAGAAATTGAAATACTCTAATAGAACAGTCATTTACTCTAATAAAGCAATCAAGAGTAGCATAATTATAAAAGTATTAATAAAACACTGTTTGCCATTTTAAACAACTAAAACACTTGTTCTAAATTGAGTTACTGACTCTATCCACACCCTATTCTCTGGAGATGAAAAATCATGTAGCTGTACACCATATGCCAGAATTATCTATATAATATTTTGTGAGTTTTGCGGGGGACTTTATGCTAATTCTGTTTTGTAGCTTGGTAATATTTGATCATTCAATAAAATATTTCAACTTTATTTCAGCCAAAATTAGTACCAAAATCATTCTCAAAAGGTCAATTTCCTCATACTGCTACCAGTTCAGTAGCATTCATGCTTCCAGCATTGAAGTTTTATAAACATTTACATATTTTAGTCAAAATTTTAGTAAAAATTGCCACCAAATTCAATATCAGAAAGTTGATTTTCAAAATTTCCTTGTGGAAACCTAACACTATACTAGCTAATTATTTTCAGCTCAGTATATAGTTGCTATTAGCATTCATACTTCCAGTGGTAAACTCAGCAAATTTCAGTCAAAACTGCCACCAAATTTAATCTCAGACTGTTGTATTAGGACATCTCAATGCATATATGCAGGGGTCTAGGGGTATGCCCCTATGTCCCAGGAAAGTTTGAACATTAAATTGAATCCAATAACGATTTCAACAGTCACCATATAACATTAATTTTGTTTGTATTAGTGTGACTGCTCTATTGAGTCTAGTTGTATTATACATAGTTGATTCATTGGAATTGCAGGTAGCTAAGCATTTGTATGGCTAGCTATTAGGTGTAATACAATAGCACTAATGCTCAATGACAGCTAGAGATACTGTTACTGGAGCTAAGCGTCTCTTTGATAGGGACTATTTATAGCCCTCTTTCTACCCTTTCTCCGCCACTTCTGTAAATATAACTATAAGGAAATGCTGACAGATTGTTAGCCTTTCATCGTACATAGCTTGCTAGAAGTGTTTGGTGATGTGTTTGATACAAAGATTACTTTATTAGTTGCTTGTTTTGGTACTTAGTGGATATCCTGTCAATCCAAGCCTTACTATTGGCATATCGTAGTGACTGTAACTTGTTGTTAGTAAAGACGTTTATCTAATTGGTACATAATGAGACTTAGTCATCTATATGCTATACTGTATTGGTGACAGAATAGTTACCGTAGTCTACTGTCAACCTCCCCCCCTCCACCCTTACTTATAACTTAGCTTAGTAGTAGTCAAGCTACATGCATAGCTGAGTAGTTACAGTGAATATAATACAGTAGTGCCATGTTGTACACAGAAATAGTGAGCATTCACACAGAAATTAGTGGTGGCTATTTTTACTGTGTACAAATAATACACCTTTTTATGAAAAGTAATGATCAAGATACTCTAATAGAGCAGTCAAGTAACCACTTTAATAGAATAAGCAAGGCTACACAACCTTTTACCAGTAAGTAGTTTAATAGTGTTTCACAGTTTAAAGCATTCCATTTACTGTGAGCATAGATAATAAAGTGCAATATCAAGTTTTTAAAACCACAAAATCATCAAGCATGCATGCAGACACCCTGAGTTGTTATCTCTTAACAATAGTACCTTTTGTATAGCTACTACAGCCCATTATCTATATTATTTAATATAACATTACATTTTCAGAAACTCTTTTTCAAAAAAAATCAAACACCCGCCACTGTACATGTACTGCATGTCCAACAAAGACTATCTCAGTTGTTTGCATCTTATATAGCCACAAATGGATCGATGGTTCTACCTACAAGACACTTGTGGAGTACACAATCTTCATGGTATCCCTGGAGTATTCTCTGCTATTGCTTCTAGTGTTGCAGCTAGTATAGCCAGGAAAATGGAAACTGATGATAACCATGTAGAATATGGGAACAGGTGAGTGTCATTCATCATAATGACTGCTTTATTAGAGTAGTTACTTATCTCTCTTCTAGTTTGTATGTCACTTTTATTGGGAAATGCTTGTAAGAAAAGATTAATATGCTCTAATAGAGCAGTCAGCCACATCTAATAGAATAGTCAATCGCTCTAATAGAACAGGCACTTATATTATTTTAAAAACTGTAGCTACTTAGCAAAAATATAGTAGAATTGTCTATAATATTCTCAACGCTTCTAAATTATGAAACATTTTCTGGGGGCACCCAATTAATGAATAGCATTCACACCATGTAGAATGCTTCAAATTCCACTGTGTAACTTTCATTATCAAAAGTTGCCTCCTCCCCCCGCTCTTTGGCCTGCTCCTTCACTTCTGCATTTACTGTTCAAAGAATTATTGATACCATCAATACTAATTCAACCATAGAATTAACAGTCCACTGGACTCATTACACATCACAAGCTGACCACAGTTGCGCTTTAACTCACTTTTTTATGGAAGAGATTCTGCTTATGCTTGAAATTCTGTTTATTTAATACTCACATTATGTGAGCATTTTGTTGACATAATGCGTTTGCTTTCTTAATATACCAGGACATTTTACCAGGATAATAGACTCCAGCCTTTACTAGCTGGTCATGCCCTTGTGAAAATAGTCTAATAGGGCCATTGTGTTCTTTGTGATTGTACACTAGCTATGACAGGTGTCATTATTGTATATTGCATACTGTGAAACATCAGTTCTTGCCTAGTAAAGGTGATATAGGTGTGTGGTAAGGACAGTTGCAGTAGTAGACTATGTTGTGATCCCCACATAAAGATCAGCATCACTTTAATTGGCTACATAGAGATGCAAAGTTTGTGACTGGTAACTTTGGCCCAACATATAGTGTCACAGAAATGCTAAAATCAGTCCCTTGGATTAATGTTGCTGGGAAACTTTGCATGTTATGATGTAGTCTCCATCTAACTATCACCTTGGTTACTATCATAGGGAGCGGAAAGGGGGGGGGGCTAGGGGGCTTAGCCCCCCTCAGAATGATGTCACGCCGAAATTGTCCTTGGAGTGGGGCTGAAAACCGCGGTAAAGATCGAGATACTTTAATAGAGCAGTCACTCTAATAAACCAGTCACAGTCTTAGAGCAGTGTGCAGCGAGCTATGTAAGGATTTTATGTAGTTTATCAGCTATAAATGCATAGCTGGTGAGGTGGGGAGCTATTGTCAGCTGGTTGTGACCTTTTTTTTTTTTTTTTTGGTCTCACCTTACTAAACCAGAGACAATGTAGATCATTTCCATAAGTCTGGGTCAGCCCAGCCCCACTCATATCAACTACTTCCTCCGCCCCTGGTTACTATAAGCACAAAACGTAAAGATTTAGACTTATTCGCACTCCTTTTCTACTTAATGCAGAACAGTTTAGCAGCTTCAAATCATCGGTGCAAGAAATATGGAGATTTAAGTATATAGCAGCATAGAGACAAGTAAACCAAGACAACAAACACTGTATATAGCTATAGCCATTTGTTGGCTGCCACCTTTAATTTCACAACTTTTTTCACCCAGGCTTTTTAAGGTTGCACCTTTTTTTGATATAGCTTGGCCATTTTTGTGCGGATACATTTTTGTGTGTGTGTGTGTGTGTGTGTGTGTGTGTGTGTGTGTGTGTGTGTGTGTGTGTGTGTGTGTGTGTGTGTGTGTGTGTGTGTGTGTGTGTGAGTGCAAACAGCAACAATTATCATATAGGTAGCTCATATTACCTGCTAATATTATTTTACTAGCTAGATGTACATGTGTAATCCTTGCAAATTTTGCCAATAGCTTTGTGGCTTATTGTACAGTACGTCCCTTTGGTTCCACTTTGAGATAATAAGTCACTCTCTAGAGTTCCTATGAATACAAATAATTATGCAAAATTAACAAGGAGAAAACATCCTAACCTCCTGGCAGATTCCTGTAAGCATTCGAGCGTAAATTGGACGGCTGCAGGTTTGAGGCTGCCCAGGTCCTGTTATGGAATATGGATTCTTTCTCCTTTTTACACCTTTTCAATCATACTTAACATCTTTAAACAGGCAGGTGTCCTACAGACCTTCTGCATGCACATGTGCTGTAAAGCCTTAATAAATTAAAAATGAATTAAAATGATAAGGTAAAAGCAGAAATAATGGATTTCATGAATTAAATGCATTTTATAAAATTTTAATGTTGAAATTGATTAATGATAGCTAGTTGCATGTAGCTTGCTTTTAGGAATTTTGGCTGCTTTACCCACAAAATATGCATTGGCGATGTAGTTGGTACATGAGCAAGCTTAGTAGTAATTGAACAATTTAAAATGCTATAATAGTGTCCAGTTATGTTCACAGTGTGGTCTGCAGCTCCAGAGAAGTTACAGAGCTAAGATCATCATCTTTTTTTGAACCTTTACCCTTAGCTGGGAACAGTGATGATGCAGCTTTGTCAGTATCATCTCTGCCAGCAGTAATGCTGGTAGCAGCTAGTTCTGGGTCCTTGTGAGACTGAGGTAGATAGTTGTCTGCATCATCAGCAAGCTGTATAAAGTACATCAAGGGTATTTTAACAACTATATTAGCTATCCCTTATTACTAGCAGCAGCATAATTATGTCCCATTGTACAGGTTTAGTGCATAGAATATTTTGTCTCTGAACATATTACATTGCATGCCCACCTATGTACGATGTTGTTTGCACACCCTATCACATACTCTGTGACTCTTGTATCAATTGATTACTTAATATCATACCAATTAACACCATGTATTATTATGCTCTGTAATGAATGCACACTTTCCGTATAGGAACAGAAATGAAAAGAACATAGAAGACTCACTATCCTACTGCCATATATCAGTAATATAAGTAAATGCATATTTTTATGATGGAGTAATTGTACAAGTGGATGGTTTGTGCTAGTACAACTACTCACATTCCAGTAAGGATCATCATCAAAGAATTCACTGTCAGCAGTTTGTTGGAACAATGGAAGTGATGCAACAAACCCTACAAAAACAGATCACATCTTGTGTTTGTAAACTTTGTATGTGAGTACACAATTCTAATAGAACAGTCAGTTTAAGGGTGCACAATAGACATACTGTACTGTATGGAGGGAAACTTTGGCGCCGTAAAAAATTGGCGAATGACCATGAATTCGCCAAATTTTCCCCATCCAAATATTTTGGTGGCGAAGAAAATAGCAAATCAAGCATCAAACTAATCAATTTTCTACTAGACCAAGGGATAGTGGGCCAAGCATGAAGCCAAGCCTTCCTCGACTACCTCACTAGGTAGCTAGTTACTGTACACGTGGTATCCTCAAACTTCACCTCGAAACAGGAGTGACAAGTAGCGAGTCCTACCATATTAAGTACGATGTTCACTATTCCAAAGGGTGTACATCTACTGTCTATATAGTATTACCTTTTAGTTGGTAGCTGACTCCAGGCGCTGAACCGCTGAGAGGCGTGCCACTCCGCCAGTTTTTGCTTCAGGGCCAGGCACAGCGATTAGTAATCTAATTAATTTAAAAGGGTGTGAGCTTTGCTAACAATTTGCCAAATTTTATTTCGCCAACAGTGATATTTTGCTTGATTCACCAAATTTTTCCCCCTCCAAAGTTTCCCTCTGTACGGTATATATTTTAGACATTATTTTTTGTACAGTAATGCAGCTTACAACTATTGCTAAATCTGCAGCATGATAAATTCTGTAACATCAAGTTTATTGTTTTGTGTTTACTGAAAACATGCATCTAACTCTTTGGTGAAAATGTTGACAATGATATATGGTGTTAAAAAGCCTTGTCATTATGCTGTGAGTACAAGTGGACAGTACATGAACACATGCATGACTATGCACACAGTAGTATCAATAGTAAATACAT
Source organism: Dysidea avara (assembly GCF_963678975.1). NCBI lineage: Eukaryota > Metazoa > Porifera > Demospongiae > Dictyoceratida > Dysideidae > Dysidea > Dysidea avara. The sequence continues at coordinate 1,972,432 of NC_089276.1, read as the reverse complement.
CCATGAACAGTAGTGAATGACTGAATGTATATGATTGGAATAAACTGTGATTTGCAAGACATAAAGAGCAACGGTATAACTAACTTCCTGTTCACTTGCTTACCTGTTACAATACCTCCAAGAATAGCAATAGTGAGAGTACAAGCTAGTAGAGCTAGTTGGTAGCCAGCTTGTTGTGGACCAGATCGTCCATCACCACACTCCACTCCTAATGACACCTCCACATCATTGAGGCCACAGATGGTAGAGTTGCGACCTTCTGGAGCTCTGGCTGGGGGGCCCTGTTCTACCGCCTGTGAGTAAATTTAATTCTTTACAGAACTGAAGTACAGCCTATACTTACGGTGCTTACAGGAGACATACAATTCTGAGGGTCTACCAGGGACGTCTCTATTTATCAATAAGAGCACTAATTACAAACTGCAGTACTGTACGTTTATCTATAAGCACAATTGTTTGGTGCAGGAGTCTTGAAGCAAAGTACAAGGACACAGGTAATGAAAACTTACATGGGGTATCGTCAAAATTGGCTAGAAAATTATTCCATAAAACATTTATTTTATATACATGCATGTTTTCTGTCACTTGCTTGACACATCTAGCTAATCTGGCTGCAGCTGCCATAGTTTTAGTATCAAGTTTCTAACTTCAGGCTTTCTGTAGCCTCTTTGCAGATCCCTAGATGGACAGTTGCTAACTTGCTAATAACTCAGCTTTTGATAAAATGCAAGAAGTCATGAATGATCATGATATTTAAGTACTGGCTGAAAGCAGAAGAAATCCCTTATCCCAGGCAGTGTGGCTCCTTAGGCACTTGCCTAGATTGCTGTGGATCAAGTCGCCACCACCTGGTCTGATATCTTTCCTGTGTTTGGCATAACTTCGGTTTCAAGTTTATGTCTACCCTGTTCCCTCCTTGAAAGGTCCCAAGAGGGATCCAGATAGTTACTAATAAATAAACACAAACATACTGATGCCAGTGACAGCTGATGCAGTTGACACACTGAGTGAAAGCAACTGCAAACCTCAGAGCAACACGTTTGCCATTACCTGATCTGATTTTGGCGAGATCACGTGATCTCCCACTCACACGGAAGATTGCTGCTACTTTTTCAAGTACAGACAATAATGCACCTATCAATGTAATCCCTGACTACGGCTGAGGTGGGGGAAGGTGGGGATTTGCATCACTGAAAATTACAATTCCCCAAGTACTGGCTATGCAAACCCCGCCCCGACTATGCCACGACCAAGTCTCGACTTGCAAACCCCGGGAATACTGGGGATTTGTATGGTCGTGTGGCGTTGGTCTAGCGATGAGTTAGTTCAGTCGAGTGGATTCTAGTATGAATGTAGTAGCTAGCACCCGAGACACTCCTTCCTAAACTGAGAACACACACTTTTGCTGCCTGAGTCTCAGCCTGAGTGAATTCCTTTAGTGAAGACAAATCCCCACTATGTCGGGAAATTTAGCGATCAACTCCCCCACCATCAGGGCCGCCCACAGGGGGGGGGGGGGGGGGGGCATTTTGCCCCAGGCCCCTTGAATACCTGTTTAAAAAGATCGATATACTCTAATAGAGCAGTCAGAACTAGATACTCTAATAGAGCATTCACAGTATTCTTCAGAGGAGTAGTTTAACAAGCTTATAAATAAGGAGATATGGTTGGTGAGGGGTAGCTATTGTCATTGTCAGCATGTAATGACCTTTTTTTTGGTCTTCAACCTTGGGTGAAGTTGTGATTCAGAATGGAAACCTCCTTGCCCCTGGGGCCCCACTTTAACTCTTTGCCCTGGGCCCCTTAATTTCTCTGGGCGGCCCAGCCCACCATCCCCAACCTTCCCCCACCCTCAGCCCATATTGGACATTACATTGATAGGCGCATAAAACTGGCTGCTATAGTGCACCAAGGCATAAACTTCCAAAATTTAATCACAATTCTGTAACTCTGTAATGTTATTACCATGAAATTTGGAACAGTTATACAGTGGAACCTCTCTATTATGGACATTTTTGGACCAAGATTTTTTGGCCACTTTTATAGAGGTTTTTCTCTTTCAGAGGTAAAAAATGTATTAACCAGAGCTGTTGGGACCAAAATTTTTGTTCTTATTATGGAGGTTTTTTCTATTGTGTACTTGATTCGGTGAGTTTGTTACGAGAGGTTCCACTGTACACAATTTGAGCCAATTTTCAGGTTGTTTCAAAGTTGCATTTCTAAGTCAGGGCTGCCGAGAGGATTTAGGGGGCCCAGAGCAAATTTAGTATGTGGGGCCCTATAACCCATAATTTTCAATAAAGGAAAACAGACAAAAGGACATTACAAGAACAAGCCTAGCTAACTAGCTGACTACAACTAAAAGCCAACTAGCTACTAACTGATAAGCTTACTAGCAGCTATAGCATGCAAACCAAGTTAGGGGGCATGCCCGCCAGGAAAATTTTAAAAATTAGACTCTCTGAGATTGAATATATGAGAGCAATTTTACAAGAACACGCTTAGCTAACTAGCTACTGTACTAGACTACAAGCTACTAACTGATAAGCTTATTGACAGTTTTAGCATGCAAAGCATGCAACCTAGGGGGGGTCTGAGGGCATGCCTCCCAGGAAAGTTTTGAAAATTAGACTATCTGAGATTGAAAATGAGAATGATTTTACACGAACAAGCTAACTACAACTAACAGCAAACTGCTAGCTACTAAACTGATAAGCTTATGACAGTTTTAGCATATGAAACATGCCAAGCCAGGGAATCTGGGGGAACGCCCCCAGGAAATTTTTGAAAATTAGACTCTGAGATTAAATATGAGAGTGATTTTAATAATTTATCACAGTATAATTATAATTTATTGGGTTATTGTATTAGGGTGATTGTTGTATTAGTAGTAAGTTTTCTACCAAATACATACCACCTAGGAAATTTTTGTACCCTATTCCAGACTGATCATTAACAGTTACTATATATATAACTGAATATTTGCCTGACTGCTGTAATAGATGACTGTTCTATTAGAGTATCTCGATCTTATGTAGAAGTCACACTGTCTATATAGGCGCCTTATAAGATATATTATGAGTAATAGTTTGCTGCCACTGCTGCACTGCATTTGCTATGGATCTCATTAAGCTTGGGTGGTATCTTTTATACTAAGGGTTCTTATGTATCTTCGAATCTACACTACAGGGAAGATTTATACTGTTGTATGTTCATTTTCGAGTTCATTTTATTGTAGCTAGCCATGTGTGGATCGTCACGTGAATAAAAAACTTTTGCAAAAAACCAAATGAAACGCAAAAAAAAAAGTTTGAGGCTCGTTCTAACCACTGTATCCGAGGCACTGCACTGCCAGAACCTTATATATCATTCATGAAGAAGCCTAGCTATTATAAATAATACCAGTAAAGAAGAAACCAAACCTGAACCCTGACCCTAACTCTAACTACAAGATGCGTGCCCTAAAGTCAAATGCTTGAGGCATAATACTAGGTGCATGCCCTAAAGTTAAATACTCAAGGCATCCATAATAGTGTTAAAAGTCTTGTTGCTCTTCTAAGGAATATTGGATCTGAAAATACATGATGGTCGAAAATACCTTAGCTGTTCTATGGTATTGACGGCCCTCAAAATCTATATATATATATATATATATATAGCTGAAAAGCCGTCTGTCTGCCGGGCTGTCTGCATTCCATTTGAGTTCACGCATTCTTCTTGCCAGTTGCTGCACGTATCGAAGCGGTTTTGGCAATAACCTAGAGCGTCTATAACTGCCATCATGTCGTGTACAGCACATTTAGTACAAGGGTGTAGAGCAAACACTCGCTTGAATTCTTTCCGACTGTATGCAATCCACAAGTAAACACCTAGTATATGCCAGTCAACTTATGCATGCCTTTATAAGATGGTTTGTAAATGTGCGTTTTTACTGTTGGACAATTGGCTTAGTGGAAGGGCACGTGCTTCATAAATGCAAGGTTCCGAGTTCGAATCCAGCTAGAGGCCACTTCCTTTTTCTTTTTAGCTCTGGCAACCTTTTTTAGTGTAGCCTTTTTTTTTCCTGCTACAAGACACTTTTAATGTATTTTTTTCCTCTGATTCTAAACCTTAATAGTGCAACATTCTTTTCTGAACGTGTGCCATTTTACTTTAACTCTCACACTGTAAAAGGTGGAAGTGTGCTTTGCACAGAAAAAGTAGTGTCATGGGGCACACTTTAGTGTTATAGGGCACACTGACATTTTGCGCACAAAGCACACTTCATTTTTAGAGTATAATTTGACATCAACTTATAATGCTTTTGTAATAATTGCAATGAGCTTTTGCTGGAAATATGTGAGACTATATGTCTATAGAGTAGACTTTGTTTCAATGTTGAATGAGTATCCTTACCATTGTCGCTAACTGAGGTAGGGTAAGTATAGGGCAATGAAATCCTGCATGTATAGGGCAGTCCTAATTAACTGATAAGTACAGGATGTAGTACTGCTGGAGTGTAGGTGTACTTGCAGTACATTACACAACTTTAGTAACATACAGTTGTATGTGTTTGCATGGGTTATTATGCTGTGTCTAAATAGCCAGCACAACAAATATTGGAATAAGTAATAGCTATCGTTTAGTTTTTTTCATGCACTGTAAGTGTATAAGTGTATTGAAGTGTAGTGTTTCCATGCAAGACAATAAAGTCCTGGTCAGGGCTATAGACTTTGTTTCAGCATTATACTTTTTCCTACTAATTGAAGTAGTGTAACTATGGGGTAATGAAGTCCTGCACATAGGTAAATGAAATCCTACACATACAGGGCAGGATTAAATAACTGTTGCGGTACTGCAGGAGCGTAGGTGTGTTTACAGTAAATTGCACCACTTCAGGTTGGATGTGCTTGCATTGGATATCATAAATTAATGTCCAAATAGCCAGCACAACAAACATTACTTCAAATTAGATCCTGTTTAGTTCTTTAGTCCACTGAGCAGTAAATTACATGTATAACCTATACTGAAATATAGTGTAATCAAGGCAATAAAATCCTGCATGTAGGGCAGGTACCAGTGCTAGTTAATTATTAAGGATATTGTATATATAGCCTAAATAATTTTTGCGAGGTTTTGGGATTAACAGCAAAAATAATATCCTTGAAATATTTAAACCTCTCCATAATAGTGTATAATACAGTTTGGGAGTATTTTCAAATCTGCTAAAAATTTTAATTAGGTAGTATTGCCCAACCTCAAAAATTTTGCCTCTCGAGATATTTAGGCTAGGCATAGACTATATATCCCTATCCAGGGAATATATAATCTATGTTATACAGCACTGTATAGCAAAGGGGTGGCACTCCATTACATGATCTTCGTTCTCAGTCAAAGCGAAAGTCAAAATGAGCTAGAAACTTGCAGTCAGTCAAAGGACGAGCACAGCATACCACCATCAATACTCATGAATTAACTTTCCCTGATGAAGATGGTGCTAAAACTGTCTTTGAGAACATTTCTTACAATCTTTCTATCTCTGTTGCTTCTCAGCACGACTTGTAGGCTGTTTTAGATCAACATCAATAATATTATTAGTTTTTACCAGCTTTTTGCTTCATTAAACATTCAAGAACAAGTCCATCTCACAGCTTTGTCTCACTCATCTGACACCAGTAGTAGGTGGCGGCTATTCCTCAAGCAATGGTGGATCCAGCATGGGTAATTTGGGGCAAACCCCCTCCCACCACTTACTTAAAAATATCTTCTTTTACTGCAGATTCACCTGAAATTAAAGTCGAGTCAAACTGTCATTCAACACCTTCGTGCATACTAAGCGCCTCTAAATTGTGTGGCAGTTTTAATAGCTATTGTAACAGTTTTTAAGACTTTACAACTTTCTGCAATGGCCATAGTTCAACAGTGAAACACTTGGTGATTATATATTTGCTGCTATGTATATACACAGACTAGCTCAGAGTGGGGAAAACCCTAAATCTTCTCTGTGTGTCAAAAGCAGACTTATTTTAGGAACTATGCATCACTACCAACACAAATAATGTCTATATAACTATACCTATTGTTCAGCTCTGTTCCAGGAGAGTACAGTTTCCTTTTCCTCAAGAGTTCTTCAAAAAAAATTGTGGGTTGCATCTCCACTCCAGTTACAAAAGTTTTAATTGTGGGTTTTGTTTTTATTCAGATAATATAGGCTAGCAGTGTTTTCCACTATGGCTATAACAGGTGATTATGTGGTTTTTAAAATGAATTCAAAAAATGTTACTTGGTTTAATTGGTTAGAGTTATCAGCTTCAGTATACTATGGATCTAATATGTAGCTACCAACTCAGCCATTTATTAGCAAACTGTAGTTTTTTGGTAATTTACAGTCTCATAAGGCCGCTATAGCATATTCACCCACTTTTGTCTATGAATGTAAAATCTGTATTAGTTACCTTCTGATATGGCTCCATGCTGTGGGTTATGGTCAGTACTTATGGTGCTGGCATTTGTAGCTAGCTAGATCAGTCTTCATAACCCGGGCAGATCTGGAAATAAGTTGACTATCACAACAGAAATTCAGTAAATGCAAATATAGTTGCACTTTGCTAAGGATTGCCAATGGACTAGTTAATAGATACTAGTACCCTTCGCTGCATTCTGATTTCAGTACACTTCATTGGTGCTAATTGGCTAACAAAGTGTCACTAGGCTATAAGGAGCATGCATACTAATAATTGTGACATTCAACACCACCACTACTTAGCTATACATGTTTCTGCCTCACAGATTTAGCTGATTAAGAGGAGCTGATGCATTATGGCATATAGCTAGCTATATCTAAATGCTTGGTAGCTACAAATGAAAAGATTATCATGCATGCATGATAGCTATACCCAATGCATATTGCAATCAGTCTTGATTTATGTAAAAGTAAAATTTCCATTATTTTCAACAGAAAACTGCTAAAACACTCTCAGATTCACCTTTAGAGGGCCTAACTTTCAAAAATTTCTTTTGGGGACATGTCCCCAGACCCCCCTAGATTGTTTGCACACTAATGTAGTCATTATTCCAAATAGCTAAAGTGACCATGGATACTACATGAATCTTACCACGTCTAGGGCCTTGTGAGAAGGCTTGGTATCTTCTAATGTCTGGCTAGTTACCTATGCCCCTGTCCAGCTTAGCCCCCCCCCCCCCCGCTTTCAAAAAATCCTAGATCCGCCTGTGGATCTGAACTTGCTTGTGCTCCTCCCCTTGCCAGTTCCTGGATCCGCCCCTGTCCTCAAGTATCACTTGGTCTTTCTATTCCTGGTCCTGAGTTTGTAGTCAGTCTTTGCTTATGGCTGGGAAGTTCCTTATTTCCACTCTCATGTGTGTGCCTTTCTACCATTGACCACTATCTTCTGGAATCTATGCATGGGCCTATGTGCATCTGTTGACATGATGCACTAATTGACATTGTTTACCATACTATTTGTCAGAGTCACCCTGGGGTTCTTAAGGTGTAGAGAGTCAGTTCTGGTGATGATCACTTCCACCCTGTGATGTTTACCATCCAGATTTCCAGCTACCGTCCTACGTATTTTGACATTTCAGTTCATAGTACTACTCAGGCTTCACGTATTTCATCCTCCTGTTCTTGTACCAGAGTAGCTGCTCAGTGCAGCTGGGGAGTTAGCAAAGGATGAAAAACATCAAGATGTTGTAGAGAAAGCAGGGTGTTTTGTAGTTATTATTTTTTATAGTGTATAGTTGTAAGTTGATTAGTACCGTAGCTACGTAAGGAAATTTTGACGTCAAAAACATTTTGACGAATTTGACGAATCGGTTTAATTCGTCAAATTTAAATTCGTCAAATGTTTATAAGCACCCTTAAAAGTACAGGTTTTGCCTACAATTTCTTGATTTTCGTCAACATTTTATTCGTCAAATCTGCTGAAGTCAATTAATAGTAGAATATTTAAAATGGTTACAACTACACAGCCAAACTACTACAACTACTGCTACTATATACTACTACTAGGAATACAATCAATCAAGGAAAAAGGGGATTGTTATCACCATCATTGTCCTGAAGAGCCCAATATCTTAAAATCATTTTAGCATTGCTTTGCTACAGTGCAACAGAAAGTTGTTGTAATAAATTCTTTCTTGCAAGCTTGGTAGGAACACCGCTTCTAGGGGTGGTACGGTCAGCAATAATTCTTAACATTCTCAGGGCAAAAGGGGTCCACACTCCAAAGCACTCCACTACCAAAGGAACAAACTCAGAACCAGCCTTCTCCACAGCTGCCAAATGCTTCTCATCCTTGGCCAACTCTCCAGCTGCAGCAGCTACCCCAGCACATGCAGCAGAAGAGGAAATGAAAGCAGGCTGAATAGTGCTGCGTACAGAGACGTCGAAGTAAGCAGAACGTCCGTGTTGAAAATCAGGGTGAAAGATATCACCAGGCCGCAGGCCATCATCATATGAAACCCTCTGTTCCTTAAGGACACCAGGATTGTCTTGAGAAAGGGCATTATAAATGATGTTAACAAGGGTATCATGACGACGGATTCTCATAGGACCATGAGAGCAACCTAACAGATGGTCGCCAAAGCTGTCTATAGAAGAGAGGCAAGTGCACAATGGAGAAAGAGGAAACAAGGTTACACCAAGCCACAAACGTAAACCTATAACAAATTCTGGACCAGGGATGGCCAAACCAAGACAGGCTTTAGGGATAGCTTTAAGCCAGCCACTGCTTGTACCAGAAGGATGTGCTAGAGCAGTTAAACGTGCCTGATCCCTAATACTGAGAGTAGCATACAGGTTATCAAAGATGCTTTGGTCGATTATAGCCTGTAGGTCTTGCTGAGAAGATGGGAGGATTGAAGGATTACCAGAAATTCTAGAAAAAAGTGTGACAGCAGCCTCCTCATTGGGAAAAATGAGCTAGTTGACATCAACAGAATGAAGGGAGGAAGCCAAGCCTCGTACACTGTTACATGAACCTAAAAAGGCAGCTGGTGCAGATTGAACAGATTCACGTAAACCTAAACCACCAAAACTAAAGGGTAAGGAAGCTTGGCACCATGCTGAGTCAGAGAGGCTACCTTGCAAAATACGACCAAGAGAACTATGAAGATTGAGGTCAAATTGATGAAGAAAAGGCTTCAGTATGAGGAAAAGTACAGTGCGAAGTAAATGAATAATTTTACAACTACTCAAACAGCTACGTAACAGGTGAAGTTCAACCTGAGGATCACCCAAAATTGAAAGTTTGTCCTGAGTGAAAGCCACTTTATCCATGCGAGAAGAAAGGAAGTCCTTAAAGAAACTGTCATCACCCCAAAGTGGAGAACCCAATAGTTCCAAGCCAGAAACTCGCTTAATGTCAGAGGGGAATTCAGGAAAGGAGTCCCCAGAAGGCCAAAACAGCTCACACTTGGAATTCGTCAAATTTTTCTTACGTCAAAATTTCCTTGCGTACGGTAGCTTAGTTTAGTAGTTAATTGTTATTTTGTAGCTAATTTATGTTTTTAGTTGTGAAAATATGTAAATGTAAAATAAAATATACTACAATTTGGTCAAGAGTCAAGTGTGATTTTTAGTGAAAGTCAAAAGTCAAAGCTTATTTTTCGAGTTTGGCCGAGGATGAAGATTTGAATACAGTAAATATTGGAGTGCAACCCCTTGGTATAGCGTAAGGGCAAATTTTTCAAGGTTGAGCAATGTTACCTAATCAGTTTAACATTTTCGATTTGCAAACACACTCCCAAAATGTATTAGACTACATGGAGGTATAAATATTTCAAGGATAAAATTTTGCTAGTAACCCCTGAAATCACTTAATTAGCCATAGCAACTGTTGACATAGTTTGTTGTTCTTGATTATGAATACAATCCATCCATTATATCATTACATCATTATATAGTAGCTAGCTAGCTACGGGAGTACATGTTTGCATAGTCAATTTTATTTGTTCAGTTTAAGTCTATTTCTAAGAACAGATATGACCTAAAGGTGTACCACAGCTTTTCCTTTAAGAAGACTTGGAATGATCCAACTTAGAATAGTGACTATAGTGATAATTATACAAGTAAGCCATACAAATAATAACATCCAACTGTAAAGTTGTGGGAGTGAGTGAGTGGATGTCTAGTTTTTTGGTGAATTCTATGCTTGACTTATAGTATGCAGGGCTGGCTACCTGTATAATGCTGCATGCTGCTCACATGTGTCATACTTAACTTGTAGTATATCATGTCTATACTGTGTAGACATCAGAATTATTTGAAATACGAAACCTTTAGGGGTCACACAATAAAGTTCATGTTATGAAAAGAGAACACAGTATTTAGTGCACAGCATTTACATGTTAACATGATGCATGCTGAAGCTTTTACCAGGTACTTTAATCATAATAAACAATGTCCATTTGGTTCTACTTGGGGTACTTAGAGACAATAAGTCACTCTCTAGGGTTCCTATGGATACAAATACATGAAAATAGTAAGAAGAAAATATCCTGACCGCCTGGCAGACTCCTGTAAGCGTTCGAGCTTTAATCGGATGGCTGCAGGTTTGAGGCTGCCCAGGTCCAGTCATGGATTTTTTCTTCTTTCTCGTATATACTTTTCAAACATACTTAGTGAAGTGAATATACACATCTTTAGTGGGACCATGTGTCCCACAGGCCTTTACAAGACCTTCTGGTATACAGGCTCTGCCTTTACCAAGTGCTTTAATCATAATTGAGATAATGAGTTACTCTCTAGAATTCCTATGGATATGATTACATGAAAATAACAAGGAGAAAACATCCTGACCACCCTGTAGACTCCTGTAAGCATTCGAGCGTAAGTCGGATGGCTGCAGGTTCGAGACTACCATGGATTTTCTCTCCTTTCTCCAGCTTTTCAAACACACCTTATGTAGCTAAAGTCTTTGAGCAGGCTGTAGGACCAGGTGTCCTACAGACCTTGTATTAATAAAATAAAATAAAAATAAATAAATAAATAATAATAATAACTGGTGTGATGATGCATGGAGTAACATTATGTATGTAGACGGCTAAACTCTAAGGATAAAGTGAGCTTGAAAGTACCCTAGTTAAGCTGCAGTAATTACATTTCTTGGCTAATGGAAGGTGTGGACCAAATTGTTGTGACACAAAGGACCTAATAAGTGATCTATGGTATTTGATGATTGCAATGCATTAATGAAGCAGTCTGCTTATAAGAATGTTGATTATTTCATTAAGACTTCTCAGTAAACCTGTTGTTGTCATGTATGTAATAGTGTCAGTATTATAATAGTGACCTCATTGTACCCAGCCCAACATTAGCACTGCTCCAGCACTACCTCTCAGTTTACTTACCTTATGATACTGTTCATTTTTGCTCATTGAGTAAAGTAATTTTTTTTACTAGCTATGTACACAGCAGTCTAACTTATGACATTTAATTGTGATTGGACATGACAAAGCATTCATGCATCATGCAAATAGCTTGTCATGACAGCTACAACCTAGTTGAGTGTAAACAAATATCCTCTTCCTCTTATTAACAGAAATGGTAAAATTTATATTTGTGTGATGGAGACTAGTTGCCAATACAAACTCACTAAATCAATAATAAATTACAGTAGCAAAAAGCATCTAACAGACTATAATAATTTGCTGAGTAGAAAGGTGCTTAATGGTATTCACCACCAAATTGCTTTAAAGAAACATACATATGATTTGATATCCATTGGAAGAATACTAAAATTTCCTGGAATCAGGAAATATACAGTACAGGGTAGAATTTCCCATAGACTTTCCTGAAAACCCAAGAAAACCTATATATAGAAGAAATTTAAGTCTATAGGAAATGGAAATTCTGCTCTGTATAATGCATATTCCGTGATCCAGGAAATTTTAGTGTTCTTCCAGTGTATATTTGGGTTGCATCCTCAGCAAGATATATAGGCTATGTGAGAAACCGTTTGATTTTTGCTTAACATTTTCTCTAATGGTCTTCATAAGGCTAATTCTGTGACAACAAATCCATTGTATAGCTAGTTACTATAAACACTCTGCTCATGCAAACCCACCATTCATACATCCAGTCTGTTCGGTATTGCTACTATAATCAGACCATACCATATTGACTACACTCCTTTTAGTCACAGCCTCAATTGACCATTGATAACACCAATGTCATGTCAGTGAGTACCGTATAGCCCGAGGTATAGCCTAAATATTTTGAGGGGCCAATTTTTCAAGGTTGAACAATGTTGCTGAAAATAAATTTTTTGCGGATTTGCAAACACTTCCAAAATGTATTAGAGGTCTACAATATTTCAAGGATTGGTAACACCCAAAAACCGCGAAAATGAAATATTTAGGCTATATGGTAGCTAGCTACTGTGAGCACTCACTGCATGCTGAAATCATATCATTTAATTACCAAATTGTCATACAGATGCTATACCTCACGTGATAAGTAATATTAATCAGTGATTTTTTTTTTTTTTTTTTTTACCTATAAAAGTTTATTTATTAAGATACTAAGACAATGATAAATACAGTACTCACTCTAGTACTCACTGGAGCGAAAATCTTCCAATATGCGAGCAAATGACTAATAATTCTTTTTGAGCAAGATAGCGCTAGCGCTTACCTTAATTTAATGAGCGCGGCTTTATTATTAATTTTACAATCTCTTGGTGTGGTCATAGATAATAGACAGTGTCTATTATCTATGGTGTGGTCGACATCTGATCGAGAGAGTTGTGTTATAATTCAACTTGTTTAGGTGAGCATGGAGGATCAAGATGATTTCTGGAATAAAGAGCAGAGTAAAGAGCCTCTGAGCAGCCTTGTAGATCTTCCCACCGAATTGCTCGTTTATATTCTTTCATTTCTGAAAAACATTCGTGACATTGTGAAATTGCGATACGTTTCAAGAAGGTTGCAAAGTGTATGCGAGACCCCATCATTGTGGAGGGAGTTTGTCTGGCCACACTTCAATATTCGAGAGGAACGTTGTGTGAAAAATTTGCTCGAGTCGTGTGGACAGCACATCAAACGACTGTCTTTCCCTGACCACGTGACACCTTCAAAGTTGACAGTAATGTTACCACATTGTAGTAACCTCGTAACACTCAGTATACCAACAAGCAAATTAAACCCTGAACAACTGACGAAGATTATTGGGCCCATGGAGAAATTACAAAGTCTGGATGTACCATTATCAACAGACACTGATCAGCTACTTGCTATTTGCAGTAAACTAAAAGAACTCACCATCAGAGTGGCTGATACCGATGGATGTGAAGTGATACTCACTAAGTGGGTGAAAAGAGCATGTATACCACAGGCACTGAACGTTGTCTCAACATTTAGATTTTATCAATTAACTCAGATAGTAATATCACAATGGATACATTTTAACCATATGTCACCTACAGATCACATTGGCTGTTTCAAAGTTTACCATAGTTTGAAAGTTCCTATGGATCTTTTTCCTGCACTACCAGACCTTCAGTTACAGTTTGGTCTATCATCTGCTCTGCCGTTAGTAAAAGCCAGCAAGTATGGGTTGCTATATAGGATTGGAAAAAGATCTTTTATCACTGACTTACTCCAGTAGTGGTGGTAAGGCACTACACAAAGCAATGATACTTTTATCAGCTAGCCAAGAAATGAGTAAATCGGTTCACTTAAACAACAATATTACCAATCTCAACCACATTACACATTTCGATGCTTCATTTTGTCAGTTACTTTCTGGTCATCTAGAACAACTGGCCATGGCTTGTCCTAATTTGTTGGATTTAAACTTAAGAAGGAATGTTGATTGTTTGAAAAGCTTACAAGGTTTATGTGCTATTTCTGCTTGTTGTAAAGAGTTACAAGGGCTAAGTTTGAAAGAAATTTCAGTGGTAGAGTATCATGTTCATTTGTGGAAAATCTTGATTGATTTGAAGTTTACTTATCTAGCCATTGAATTATGTGTTCTAGTGCCTCACGAGAAAGGCAAACAAACTGTAAAAACAGTTTTTAACCTGCATAAGCAGTGCTTGAGTTTAAAAGCCTTAGAGTTTGAATATATTTATGGCAGTTGTACAACAAAGGGTGGATGTGGAGAGCTATTTTTATTGTCTAGCTTTACTTCACTGGTCCATATATTGGCCAACGACATCAAGGATCAACCAACTGCCATTCAAGACATTGTTAGTAGTTGTAAAATGCTCAAGTATTTAAAATTTACAAGCAACTCTTTTGACACATCACGTTCATTGGTAGTAAATTGTAACTTAGAGCAGTTGTGTATAGAATTACCCTTTACAAGTATCCCCAGCACTTTCATGGAGTCAATATCAGCTCATGGTGGACTGGTACATGTATTTCTCTGCTTCTATTCGGTAACTGCTGATGGTATCACTTATTTTATAGAAAACTCTTTGAAACTTTTAACATGCCAGATTTATGCACAGCATATCTATAACTCCTTGGGAATTCCTTTGAACTTACTTGATTTCAAGATGACTTTAAAGAAAAAATTTTCTAGTAGAAAACTATTTTCTTGTGGAAGTTACCGCTTGGCCAGAAAACAAAGTTTTTGGAGTGTGACAACACAGATCTCACTTCATTGTGGTCTCATTCTTCCCTTTGTCGGTATTGGTAACAATGATAATTGTTTGCTGTGCTCTTTGTTTCAAGTTTGTAACCATAGGCGGGCGATTTAGTTGTCTAATTACAGAATTGCAGTTGCCATATTAAATACATACATAATTTATCGTATACTTTTTTTGCTGTATAACTGCACACAGTAGCAAATACACAGTAGTATGTATAGCTCTTGGACACAGGGAATGAGCTAGGAGGGGGAATTGGAGAGGGAGTGTATTTAACAGAAGATCACGATACTCTAATAGAGTGATCAAGCAGTACAAAAAAGCAGTTACAATTATTTTTAATGTATCTGTACTTAATTTATCTTTACCAAACAGCCAAACTGTGAAAAAGGTGCGGCTCCCAATAAAACCAGAGTGAAAAATTGTGAAATCAACGGTGGCAGCCAGCTGCAACGATGTTAATGCCAACCATTTATGATGAAAATACAGCTGCCTGCAGTGAGACAATAGCAGGCTACTAGAAATGATCCCAATACAATGCAGTAGTAGGATATATTATTGGATCCATGCATGGATCATTTTTGCCACAGCTTTTATATCATTAGCTATATAGACACAGACACCATTTTGTGAAACTAATTCAAATACCAATTAATGTAAAGAGAAAGAGCCAATATATAGGCAGCATAGACAAGTGGTTTTGTGTTTATCAGTCTGTATATATGACAAGTTGCTTGGTAATCAGCCAAACTACATAAATTACATGCTGATTCACTTATAAGTTTAAGTCACATCAAACTTGCCCAAGAGTAATAGTGATAATACAACTCTCTCTTCAGAATGAAACACAATGACATGTTCACATCATCCAACTTTTATACCTTCATGTTCATCTGAGGTATTTGAGTAACAGATCTAGATGCATTCCATTGGGAGCTTGTTATGCTTCATTGCATGAAACCAAAAGAAAACACAGCACCTTGTGTACAACCAATTGCAAGTATCTTGATTTCCAAATCCAGAATGGGAGATATATAAACCATAAGTGTCTGGATTATGCAGGTGTTTTCACTTTCGAGAGTCCACATGTTCTTTCTATTAAACCCTAAAAGTAAGGATACAACACTGTAAATTCAGAGGGTGTGACCCATGTGCTTACATCATACTTTTCAAATATGTGCTACATACCCACATAACTACTAAGTAGCCCCAGAGTAGTGCTGTTTTAGAATGCATTTGACTTTTAGTTTTAGTTTTAGTTATAGCTGCATGTAAATAGAAAAACGTTTTAGTTATAGTTTTAGTTTTAGATGCTATATTTTTATAGTTTTAGTCAAAGTTTTAGTTTTAGTTACTATCTTCAATACGTTTTAGTTATATAGTTTTAGTTTTAGATGCTAGATTTTTATAGTTTTAGTTAAAATTTTAGTTAGTTATAATAGATGTTATCAGCATTCCAAGAGTTTTAGTTTCAGTTATGATAGTACTATATAATATATAGGGATCGTGAACATTTGGGCTTTTCTGGCCAAAATTGTACCAATTGTAGCATGGAAGACCCTCCTTATAACTCCAGGAGGCCCCAAGCAAGCAAATAAATTATGGCAGTCAATGTCTATCTTTCTTTAATCATAAGAGAGAGCAAAATCACTATATACAACCACAACTGTGACATAACAGAGACTCAATCAAATATTAGAATACACAATTTTTATATTCTAGTTACAACATTGGCCTAAGCGTAATGTTTATTGTTTGTCACATTAATCAAAGCTCTTGTTACAAGCTACTGACATCATCACATCCCGTCCCTCCCTGGTTAAGTTCATCCCAAGTGTCATGTTTTAGAACATCCAAGGACTTGTTCTTCCTGATGACTCCTCAATGAGTATGGACATTTGTTTGGCCTAGACTGTTCACTTATCTGTTTCTGGTTCTTAGTAGCTACAAATGTCTGATCCTTCTCCTCTGACTCAGGACTATTGCTTGACTCTGTACTGTTGGGGACAGGCAACACATCATTATCAACCTGAGAATTTGTCTGGTCTTCATGTCCACATGTTAGATCAGTAGAATTATTATATGTGCTTGAACGTTCAACTTCTACATCAATTTCTTCCAACTGCCTTTGCACTTGTTTAGGAAGCCTGTCAGGCTTTGATCTCCTTCCACCATACCAGTAAAAGTCAGTAGGAAATGTAGGTGGACATTTGATGACCCTAGATTGATGCACTTGGATAGATGGGTCTGTAGGGAAGAAAACCTTGACTGCTGTGATATCTGGATTATCACATGAAGTGATTCGATAAGGTCTGTGCTAAAGTCTTGACAGCTTACGTTGTTTCCCTGTCTCGTCTTGTGAGAAGTGAATCAGAACCCATTCTCCTAGTCTGAGTCTACTTGGTTTAGCACGCTTATCATGTCCAGTCTTTTGATGTTCCTGTGCTTTTAAAATTGATTTGGCTGCTAAGGTTCTCGCTGTTGATAGGGATAGTACTAGTTCTTCTCGACAATCTGCCACATCAGTTAGCTTCAATGACTTAGATGGTGAAGTGGCCAGGGTAGTCCAGTGTTGCCACAGAAATTCAGAGTGCTTCTAAAACTATCCTGGGATATCATGATTGTATATTAGTGGAATGTCTAAAAGAATCCCACGATCGTCCAGGAACTTTGTATGTAATATTACCTAGCCGGTGTAGAATACTTTGATGCACAGAGGATTATCCCAGGATGCTCAGTCATAGTTGCTCGTATGGTGTCCTTGGAATCTCAGTGCTATCCAAGGACAGTGAGTCACAGGGGACCCTATAGTATCCAGGGCCGCCCAGAGGAATTAAGGGGCCCAGGGCAAAGAGTTAAAGTGGGGCCCTTGACCCAAGTTGTAAGGTGAAGACCAAAAAAAAAAAAAAAAAAAAAAAAAAAAGGTCACAACCTGCTGGCAATGACAATAACTACCCATCACCAACCATATCTCCTTATCTATAAGCTTGCTATACTGCTCCTCTGAAGAATACTGTGACTGCTTTATTAGAGTATTTAGATCTGACTGCTCTATTAGAGTATATCGATCTTTTAAACAGGTATTCAGGGGGCCCTTCATGGGGCCTCCTGGGGCCCCTTTCAGGCTGGGGCCCGGGGCAAAATTCCCCAGTTGCCCCCCCCCCCCCTGTGGGCGGCCCTGATAGCATCCTCGGAATCCTGGGATACTGTGACACACACAGCCAGGATGGGGGTCTATGGAATAGTATCCTCAGAATCCTGGGACACTCTGACACACACAGTACTATCCCAGGTTGGTAAAAGTGGCAGCCTCTGTTGGATGACGACAATCAAATCCAAAGAGCAAGAATGACAGTTTTTCACCGGTTGAAGAATGTGGCGTGTTGCGGTAAGCCCACAGGACTCCTGATAAGTACATGTCCCACTGCACTCCAAATTTGGAAACGTGTTTCCGCAACATAGTCTTCAAGGTTCGGTTAAACCGTTCTATTATCCCATTGCACTGGGGGTGGTGTGCAGTGGTATTCAACTTTTTCATTCCAAGCAACTTGCACACATCCTGCATAAGACATGACAACAGGTTTGTACCTCGATCTGATAGCAATGCCTCCGGTACTCCAAACATAGGCACTATTTCTTGAGCCAAGAGCTTAGCAATTCTTTCAGCCTTCTGGTCAGGTGTAGTATAAACCATTGGCCACTTTGTAAAGAGGTCTTGAAATACAATTGCGTATTTATTGCCATTAGCTGTCAAAGGTAGCTCCATTATATCAATGCCATGCAATGATCTGGAAAGGATGGTCTACAGGATTAGGTTGCATTGGGGGTAGTTGTCTTCTCCCTGAGCCAGTGACAATAGCACATTGGGCACAACCATGGGTGTAGTTGGTGATATCTCGATACATGTTCTGCCACCACCATTGATAAGACATGGTTTTGTAGATCTTTGGACCAGAAAAGTGTCCTGCCATGATTCCACTGTGGTACTTTTCCATCATGCTTTGCTGCAATCCACAAGGTACCACTGTTCTAGGAGAATCACCCTTCTGTCCATTGAAATAAAGGATGTCATCAACTATTGTGTACATGGAGGCTTGAGCAACTACCTTTGCTGCAATTTGAGGTTCTGCTGGCAGAATACTCTTTGACAGATACTGAATGATTGGCTGTAGACTAGGATCCTTTAACTGCTCTTCAGCAAAAGATTTGCTCTCATGGTTGTCACCAGTACCAGGATCTTTACATAGTAAAGAGCTGATGGTATCAGGTTTACTATCATCACTGCTAGAAATGTGAGCAACTTGAACTTCTGAATTGGCCTCCATGTCAGGTGGTGCAGGTAAGACAGGTTGCCGTGAAAATGCATCAGCATGTTGATTATTTATTCCTGCCCTGTGAATTATTTCCATTTTCTTAATTCCACTTCCGTATAACTTGCTCCACCATCAAGCATGTTGCCCAGTGAGATTATAGGTACTCCTAGAATGGCCTTTAGAGCTGCGTGATCTGTTGTGACAGTCACATTGTGACCATAAAGGTAATATCTAAAATGAGTAACAGCCCAAACTACTGCTAACATTTCTAGGTTTGTGATGGCATAGTTGGACTCAGCTGTGGACACAGAACAGCTACCATATGCTACCGGATGTAACTTTTTATCACCTTGGTACTATGACAGTATGGCTCCCAAGCCTTGTTTGCTAGCATCAGTTTCCAGCATGAATTCCTTATCAAAATCTGGATAGGCAAGCACGGGTGTTGTTCCTTAAACTTTCAAAGGCTAGTTCACAATCAGCTGTCCATTGGAAAACTGCTCCCTTCTTAGTGAGTAAATACAATGGGTGAGCAATCTTGGCATAACCCATCACAAAACGACGATAATGAGACGTTAGCCCAAGGAACTGTCTCAACTACCTCAAGTTAGTGGGAGTGGTGAAATGCCTTACAGTATCCAAATTCCAGTTATTTGGCTTCGATCCAGATGGTGTCACCCAAGTAATCCACTTCATCACAAACAAATTTGCATTTCTTTGGGTTGAGTTTCAAGCCTGCTCTCTTTAAACGATTAAACACAGCTCTCAGGTGAACGACATGATCATGTAAGGATTCTGAAAAGACTATTACATCGTCCAAATAGACTGATACACAAATTCTTTGCCACTGTCAGACTGTATTCCATGCAATACTCTCTGCATTAAACGCTGGAACACAGCAGGTGCATTCATTACACTGAATGGCATCACTCTGAATTCATGCAATCCCTGGTGGGTAATGAATGCTGTCTTCTCTTGGCTGTTCTCATGAACTTTAATTTGCCAATACCCCGATGCAAGATCTAATGTCGTAAAACACTTAGATTTCCCCAAAAGGTCATTGATTCTTGGTAAAGGGAATAGGTCTGGCTTGGTAACAGAATTAAGAACACGGTAATCTACACAAAATTGTAGTGTCCCATCCCATTTCCTGACCAAGACAACAAGACTGGACCATGGGCTCTTAGATGGTGTGATTACTCCACTTCTCTGCATCCCCTCTAGTTGATTTGCTATCTCTTGGCGAGCAGCAAAAGGTGTTCTTCTCACCAACTGTTTCTTTGGGGCTTCATCACTGGTGTCAATCTCTAGTTCAATCAGGTCAGTCTCCCCTCTCTCATCCTCTTTTAGACTAAATATGTCATGATACTCCACTAACAGATCTTCTAAAGGTAAGTGCTCTTCTGACAGTAGTTTGTTTGACTCCCTCAGCATCTTGCTCATCTATTGTTGTCTCCACTTAATTCATTCAACTGTTTTCTCAGATTGTAGGCTGATACCAAACAGGTTTACTTGATCTAGTAGGGGCTTTACTGCCTCCTCAACTGACCCTTCACAGACAACAGGTAAGTCTTCATCTTTGGCAACAACTAACTCCACTTCAACAACTTGGTCTAAGTCCATACCTTTCTGTAACTGGTATGTGGACTTTCCAGTATTGGCTACCACTACTGCAGAAGAGCCATCCTCTTTTACTTCTATCAGAGACTCCACAATCTTCAATGAGGTGTCCAGTGAATCTGAAGGCTCTAACATAAATGTGTCTTTCTCATTCAGAACTTGTACTGGTACTACTGCAGTGGAATTGGCAGGCAAACGTACAGTTTTAATCAGACTCACTTGTGAGATACTACCCAATTCTTGCTTGAGAACACATTCTAGTTCACTTGGCTCCTGTAAACTAGGCTCATCATTCATGTCACTTCCCAAGATTTGTGCTGGTTCAGTAGCAGGGGTGGTACCAGTGTTGTTAGCCAGCTCTCCTGGTGTCCTTGACCTTACTTCCACAGTAGTCACTGCCTCCATACTGACTTGGAACTCCATGTCCTGGTCTTCCCCAAGTGGCAGAATATCCTCCTTAATAGGGATAGTGATGGGTGTTATTGTAACAGGACCTTTCTGTACAGCCTGCACATTAGGATGATAGCTGACTACACCTAAGGTACGGCATACAGCTTCAGACAATAATAGTGCATCAGGAGCTACTAACTTAATATATACAGTAGTACACAATGTATTCTCACCAAAACTGATGTTCAGGTCTATCTGCCCATCTAATGTTATGGGCTTTTGATCATATGCACATGCCCTCTGATCCGCTGATCTGATCTTGCTAGCCTCTAACCCTGCTGTTGACACAATGTGGTAAAGCAGATCACCCCACCCTGACACTTCACTAATAAGGACACCTCAATAATCGGACACCTCCACACACTCACACGTACACACACACACAAACTACATGAAGTGTACTATGTCCCAGATTTATCACTCAGTACTGTTGAACTTATTTTACCACAATTATTGTGTTACTGTATTAGGTTATGATCTGTCACATCACCATGGTAACAACTACATGGAGTGTGCTATGAGCTACAACTTGTCTCAAACACAGGAGAGGTTAGCATATAGTGCTGTCACATTGCACAATTATTGTGTTACTTAAATCATTTATGGTTTAGCAGCAGCAAAAACTATTATGGAGTATGCTACGAGCTATAACATGCCCAAGATGGATACAGGAGAGGTTAAAAGGAGATGTGTGGCGTGCGCACATGTGTAGCATGATTGTGTGTGGTATATGATACTTGATGGGTATTTTTCACTTCCTAGGTTTATCTGCAACTGCTGGATTGACTATCTCCGCTAAGAAAGTGTCTCAAGGTGACACTATCCTAGTTGGGGTGGCCAAACCTACTAACATGCATATATACATCCATGAGAACCAGATGTACTGTATGCACGCATGGAAATTACTCAAGCGGCAGTTAGAGTCTAGTGAGTGTAAATACATGTTCTAATGTGCATGTTATGGTACCAACAGTGCTTACAGTTGTGAATCATGTGAATCATGATCATGAGAATGAATTCATGAGATCATGAGTTATGAATCATGTCGAATAATATTACCGCTGCACACGTACATACTGTATATTGTACTGTACATATCCAAGAGGAGTTCCTTCAACAGATCAAGAAATCCTTGATCCTCCACAAAGATACAGTTGACATGTAGCTTTGCAACACACATGAGGGTCCCCATCCTAATTAAACAATCACACCAATAATTCAAATAGTGCACTATTAGAGCGAGTATTATATTAGGGGTGGACAGAACAAAAAGGTTGATGTCTTTGTGAAGTAATCGTGGGGTCTAGGTGATGCTGCGGTGATGTGTATGTGAGGTGAGCATGAGGACATCACAAAGACAGGTGGTGTTTTAAATCCTAATACAATAAATAATTGCAACACTGAAAACAAACAAGTATTTATCTTATTTACAACAATAAAGCAATTGTTGTTGGTATATGGTATGTTAGGCTGCTAGGCCTCCTCAAAGTTATGTATCAATCATGTTATGCTGCTGTACACAATATCATTGTTTAGGCCTCCCATGGCAGACTCCATTGTGATTGATAGAGTTGAATAATCAGTAACAGACTGACAATCACGAGACACATCAACCACTGGCATTTTCATGCTGCATAGCATTGTGCCCTGCTGCCTAACAAGTAATATCCCATGCACTGACAGTGAGACTGAACTGGTCAATTTCTCCTTCCTCATTATTCTCAACACTTTTTTAACAAGCACAATGTGCATATGTGACCGGATTTGCGAAAAGGTACCTTTTTCACACACAAAATTTGACCCATT
Organism: Dysidea avara; assembly: GCF_963678975.1. Taxonomy (NCBI): domain Eukaryota; kingdom Metazoa; phylum Porifera; class Demospongiae; order Dictyoceratida; family Dysideidae; genus Dysidea; species Dysidea avara. The sequence continues at coordinate 1,949,649 of NC_089276.1, read as the reverse complement.
TTTTGAACTTTAAGGCTTCATAACTTTTTGATCATGGCATATAATTGCTTGAAATTTTCACTGAATGTAGCTACAGTATCTGGCTACATTTTGATACTAAGAGCAAGTTAATCAGTATAAGGAGTCAATTGTTACATGACTTTGTTTGCTGATATGTCAAATGTGTGGAAAGGTACCTTTTCGCAAATCCAGTCACATATTTGCTAGGAGCTCCCCAGTCTTGTGTATTACAGGCACATCATCTTCCATGACATATACCCTTCGTTTCTTACAGGGTTCTCAATCATTCCATAAATTTCTGCATCTGGATGATTGACATGTGGTGTTGTGCATTCTGATGCTGCTGTTGTATCAGATGTTGATGGTGCAGTTATATTCATTACAACGCATTGATCGTAAATTTTTTGCTTAAGATCTGGTGCTCCGTGGAATCTGTACACCATTGCATTTTTGTCCTTGCAGATTTCATTACCATTTTTTCCAGTAAATTCAATGTGTAATTTGTTTTCATCAACTATATTGTCACGAATACAGTGGCATAATCTCTTGGACCACACATCTTCATGCCATCTTATCCCATGCTCGTAAAAATCTGATGAATAAGCAAATTGTCTGTCCTTATCTTCTTTTGCTTTATTCGAATTCAACAAACCTATTCGTACCAAAGATCTGTTATCTAAAAAGTATGGGTCAAGCCAGATATGGTCACTGTGTCTTTCGCATGATATTGGGTATGTGGCATGCTGAATTTTTGTGTGCTCTCTAACAAGAACTTTCTGCCAATGTTGCCACATGGAGCTGCTACATCTCTGGTACTGATGAAAAGAAATCATGTATGTAGCCTCTCTAGCATCATCATCTTTGTTAAACAAACAAAAGTCATCACAATTAAAAGATGATTCTAAATTTTTGAAATGAGTTCTAAATGCATCTAAATCTCTTTTTATCAAGTACATGAATTTATTCCATTCATGATCATCATCAGAGTCGGTAAGTTTTACTGAAAGAGGTGCAGGGGAACACCTTCATCAATGTGAGGAAAACACACACACCTAGAAAAACAAATAAAGCCTTAGCTTCACTTCCCTTGTGCTTTTTCGTACTGGGAGGTTCACCTGCAGGAACACATTATGACTATAGTAACTGGTAGTACTATATGTTGTGTACCTTCTGACTTCAGTACTTCTTTGCCTTTACAGTGCTTTCCACAGGTGTCTTTTTCTCTAGGCTGCTACAAGCATGAAAACAATTATTATAGTACGTTATAACATTTCGTAAATATTTTAGCTTGCATGGAAAGGGTCTATAGCATACCAAAACAGGCATATACATATATATGTATATGTTATACTACAGATATCATGGTATTCGAAATATATACCAAAAGATATACAAACTTAGAAAAGATGTTATAGTGTGAGGCGAAGTGCGAGGCAAAACCTCGCACTATGGCACCCTTTCCTAAATATGTATATCTTTTGGTATATATTTCGAATACCATATGATATCTGTAGTATAATATGTTAATACAACATCTCGTCTCCCACTTGGAAGCAGTAACAGCAATTTCTAATGTTTTTAGCATTGGTACCTACCCTACGTGGAGGACCACTGTCATTTTAACAAAAATTCATAAATTAATGTAGCTAATGCATTAAACATAGTGCCATTCATGTATGTAGCAAGCATTGTGATGTCATTTGAAAGTACATGCAACCATGCCATCCTGCAAATATGCTGAAATGATGTTAGCATGCAGGTTTCTCTTCATTAGTAGTGCCATTTTCTAGTCAAAGAATTGTCTACAATGTTTGTTATTAATCGTCAACAAGTAACTAGGCACCCATGCAGTTAATACTATCCCGTAGTGAATTAATCAACCATAAACTTTTGTAACGCATACAATGTCCTGTTTTGTAATAATAAATTCAATGCATACGTCATTAAAAATTGTAATTATATTTATTTTGTAATTCATCAACTATTTTGTAATTCATCAATTACTGTTACTATGAAAGTGTAACTTAAACAAACCATTTTAACTGCAAACAAACACACACAAGTGATACTGCCATTTCTCAGTGAATGTGTTTCTCCCACAGCACATTATGCCTCCATTGTAAGACTTCTAATGTTTACACCCGGTTTACACAAAGTGGTCAAACTTACCAAAATTTAGCTCTACCACAACTCATGCACATAACAAGATAATATTCAGTAACAGGGATAACTTTTGTGGAGGCACAAAACCAGGATATGATTTGTGGTTCTTGTACAAAGTCTATGGGTGTGTGGTGCAGTTTCCCATCCATGGGGGTATATTATCTATGAGTAAGGCCAGGCAAAGTTGATTGCTAAATTCCCATTTCTGCCTGCATGTTTTAATGAAAGTGCCACAAAATTTTTATTATTTGGCTATTTCCACCTCATGGATTTTCAAATATTCACAATAATTTCATTATTGCATTAGTGGGCCCATTTTAGTGCTTTCTTAAAAGCAAGAGTTCATAATAATTATTATAGGGGGGGAGAGTATCCTACTTCAGTATAGCTTGTACAAACACATATGGTGAAGTATTTCAGTAAAACACTGCTTTCTTTAGGATATCACTTTAACACTGAGGGTGTGGATGATACCTTCAGTGGGCTGCTTATTGAAGCCATACCTACACACTCTTTATAACCTTAAGGTTATGGTCAACCGGAAATAGTTAAAATACTGCATGTTATACTTTTGGTGATGACCTGCCTTTGCTAATAAGCACACATCTTTATTTACTGGCCCGTTACAGTCCATAGACTAGTCTAATAGGTTGGAAGATTTGAAGCTGCAAGTGTTAATTGTTCAAGAGTTATAGCGTGGTTTGTGTAGGGCTAATCGCTGGGAAAATAATAGTGTTTTTGCCAAGTTGATTAGTAAAAAACAGCAAGTAGACACATGGGCAGGGACAGAAAGTCATTAAGAAAGGCTTACTATAGTGATATGGGTGCAGTTCCCATAAACTGTTATTGGGGCGAGCTTTAGCGAGCCCCACTATGTGTGAATGGCTGTGATGGATTCATGTTGCTTGCTTGCTTGTACCATATATCCTTAGTGTAATATTTACTTGGTTTCATTTTGCACACACCACAACCACTAAGCCACCTAAGTGTAACCATACAAACCAGGCTACCTGTGTACTACTGTCATAAGCAGGTTCAACTCTGCAAAGCAGTAGTCAGGTCTGCAAAGTAAAAGTGAGTTGCAGAATACATAAAGTGCTTTAAGACAATTATCACTCAATGAATACCATCACCTGGTGATTGCTCGTGAACAGAAACTCAGGTTGAATTCATAGAGGAAGTTTGTCAGGTCTGTGTGACTAACTATAATGGTTCTATGTTGTATTGCCATATGCTGAATATAAGCCTCTATAGCAAGTGGCTTGTTGTCTTTTCCCCAAGCACATGCCAATGGAGTAAGATGTTTTTGATAACATTGCTAGTAGCTAGCTATATAGGCTTGCCCCTTCAATGCTATCAGGATGATATAAGTGCACAGATTTCACAATCTTGAATGATTTTACTTGATTTTACTGATTTCAAAGGATTTCAGCATTATATGGTTCAGTGGTTGAAACATAACACTGTTTTGTATAGGATAATTCCTGAAATATTGACTTACGTCTCAGTAGGTGTGAATAACTTTTGAGTTATCACAACACATAGCAATGTAATTGCAACAAATGAGCACTTATCTGGAACTACAATGTTAATTTGTTCAACTTCTTTGGTTTGCTGGTTTTGTTACATCAGTGTATCAAAAGTAACAAGTCAGTGTCAACATCTGTTGGTTGATTGTTGGTTTTGTTAACAATATTTTTAATCGGTTGTTAATTTGTTACCATGGTCTCTTAGCAATGGTATTCACTATGTGGCAACTGAACAATTTGGAATAACACATTACTAAAGTAACACTTTATGTATGGACTTCTAAATAATAAAATGCATTGTTACTAAAGTATTTTACTGTAGCTAATGTGTAAGACATTTTTAATTCAGATGGTGGACAACAAGAAAATTTTTGAGGTTGTATCATTAGTCAAATCCCTGTAGCACAAAACAAAAGGTATGGATGATGGTAGCATTACACAACTCAGCTGTGTGGGAAATCCCTACATTTAGCATGTTACCACACCATCTGTTCAATGCCAAAGTATAGGGATTTTCCCACATTGCCATGTGTTGTATAATGCTACGATCATTCATATCACTTTCAAACCTTGCCTCATTTTTTAAATATAATAATTATACTACTGAGTTTATCATTTTTTTTTGTCTTATACTGTTATTCACTTTATTTTCATGCAAAAAAATTTTTGTGATAAAATTTTTTGTATGATTTATGTAAATGATTGCTCTATTAGAGTAGTTCAACCTTGTATAATAATTTTTGTGCAAGAAATTTTCTTACCAACTGATACAATCATATTAAAAAATCAAGTTCAATTTGGGATCATAGAAATAAAACCTCCTTGTTTGAAGCAGTCATTTCACTACTTTCTACTTTTGTGATCCCTATAATTGAACTTTAAATTCCTAAATTTTTCTTTGCAACATAACCGTGTCTGTTGAAATACTGCAAAGGAAAGAATGCCACTAAATTAATTTTGCACCTGAACGTACACAATCATAAATATTACTGAGAAGTGAATTAAAGTGGCCATAATGCTTCCTTTTCAGCTATGTGCAGCTCATTGCACAGTGTTACAAATGAAGAACACTATCAGAAGAGTCTCTGCAATCCATTTAGTGACCATGGGTCACAACCGTGATACAAGGCCAGAAAGGAAGCCACAACACAGTAATGCAAATCTACACCTTATGCTGTCAGTGAAAAGAAATTGTAGGGGTACATAGTACGTACTACAGTACGCCAACAGCCACCTGTCTGGTTGAAGTGATGTCTATATTGCAGTAAAAAAATCAAGCCCATAGCCGTAACCGTTATTGAGTTACGCTTGTCTGAAGGCATTAGTAAGTAAGTAAGTAAATTAATCAGTCAGTCAGTCCATCAGCAGTAAATTCCACGTAATAATTTATTTTCAAAATTTTCTGTATAGTGGAAGCAGTTTGATTTACTGATTGAATTATTATAAACAACTTGCATATTGGTATGGCCATCAAAGCAGTCAGAACAAAACTGACAGTCATAAACAGTTGTTTATGATAATTAGTTGTAAATACCCTGGATCCGCCCCTGCTGTAAGTAACAGAAACACTTTTCAAATATTTCTAAAAAATTTCTTGTAATTCTAGGAATCTATGGTTATTATACCCATTTGTAAGAATTTAACTTATAATGCTGTATTTCAGAACTATATGTATCAAATGCACTCATAAAGATGATTTTTCAAAATTTGGTCACATAGCTATCTATAACCATGACTGTATAACTTGATTGATGTTTGAATGCTACCTATAGCACCACACCAATAGAATTTCAACCTATACTTAACAAAATAATATTATTGTACTGAAATGTTGTGCAGAAAATTGAGATCTGGAAGACATTCTAATTGATGCCATTCAAAACAGTTTTACAAAATTGTGTGAAAAGTAATTTTCACATTCTTTTATTCATGAAATTCTAGATTTGCTGGCTAGCAAATGCAAATGATGGGATGAAAGTGACTCCACCCCTATGAAAGCTTCAGAAAATTAAAATGAATGTCTAGTGTGTCACTATAAACACTCTTAACTTATATCATTGTATTATAGTCATGCATGTGAGTTTTACAATTAATTATAATTGTATGCAATGCAATAATTATGTGTTGTAGCAATGTTTGCAAGAGTATTAGTAAAGTGTCCATGATGTGTAGCAATAAAACTTCTCATTGGGTAGTGATGTATGACATTTGTGGAGCTAATTATAAGTGCATTTAAGGTTCAAAGTTTTTGATGAGCTCTGTATCATTTGTCATCACCGTGGTCATCATTATTATAGGTGTTGTCTTCATTCCTGATAACCCTGGCTGGAAAATGTGAAAATGAGTAGTAGTGATCATCCTACATGTACAAAGTGATAAATTATTGTGCATTTTGTTATTTCAATAATGCATTTCCCAGATATCACTCATATATGTATATATGCATATTTTAGTAGCTATAAGTATCAGCAGCAGCTCAAACATACTTTAAAATCTTAAAGGACTTAATGTGCATGTGAGCAAAACCACTCTTAATATTGTGCAATCAAAATGTACATTAAGGAGTGCTTAATAAAGCTTACCAGTTCCAACTGCTTGTGACTGTGTTTCTTCCACATCATTTTTACAACCACAAATACTTTCCATGAATAGTACACTATGACACTAACAAGTGGTATTGATGATAGAAAAGTTTGCAGCCACAACAGTCCTTCAGATAATTCACCAGTGGAGTACAGGTAGTGCTCAATGATCAGGATGGCAAGTAGTGTTGAATACATCAAAGAATAAGCAGCATTATCTGCAAACTTTTTAAATGGCATTACCACCATATGAACTATTAACATAGCAAGTAAGAATGACTCTATTAATAAGAGGAGGCGGCTGAATTCTGGTGTTGATGCTATTGTGATAATTGTAAAGAATATTGTTCGATAAAGAAACGAGTGTATACCAGCAAAGAAGGATAAACGATCCTTGTAATCTCCTTGGAAAGAATCCAACAGTGGTTTTAATTTGTTTATCAAAAGTAATTTATTGATGAATCCTACACATTTACTGTCTCCACATTTGAAATAGGAAGCAGCACTTATCATAATGGGATGTAACACTAAGATCAGAGTAGGGATAAGAATCATTGCTGTTATGGTGAAAAGGGAACCAGCTGCGTAAATATTGTATTGTGCTTTGTTGAAGTACTCAATATCTCCTTGAAAATACACTACTATTTTGTACAGTGTTCCATTCATGTATTCTAAATCAGCTGACTTTAATATCCCAAAAGCTAATGCGTTAATTTTTGTAGAACTAAGGATAAGAAAAGCACAAATCCCATGGGTCACTGGTTTACTTGACAGCCTAAATTTGCTACGAAACCGGTGTTTACATCTACAGTGTTGACGTAGCAGAAAATATGCCAAGACAAGTAGTACTGGATACAAAGCTAGTAGTAAGTTAAATGCTAAAATATCTACAGTTCCAGCTCTTGTAAACAGACAATATGAAAAAGTATTATGATGGAAAAAATCAAGGTTAGACATGCTGTAAATTGTAAGAATAATATTTGAAGTTGTCAGTATTTCATCCGATTGAACTTTAAGAGAGCAGTCAAATTCATAATGGTATTGACTACTAATGACTTGTGAGAAAAACAGAAAGGCACCAATTGGTCCAGTTGTTATTCTAATGTTGTAGGTCATTATGAAATAAAATAGCAAACTCACTGGAACTAGGTAAGACAAGAATAGGTACAAGATTCCGATGGTGTAGTTTGTACAGTGATGACATTTAAACATTGGTGAATTCATTGCAACACTGTATCCATCAATACATTGACCACATAATAAACCTGTTCTCCTTCTGTTGCCACACACAAAATGGTCAAGGCTACTCTTAGTTGCTTGTCGAGGAAGAAATGGGTCCACCAACACATGGTTCTTATAACAGTATCCATATGGGCAGAAACTTGTTAATAAGTTTGTAGAATTATCTGAAGCATACCCTATCCAGTAAAACTGGTTGAAGTATGCTTGAAAAGGTGTGAGTTCACAACCGTTATTGCAGGATTTTGGTGATTATGGTCCACCATACATTTGCATTGTGCTCTTATGTTACTGTATTTGAAACCAGGAGGACAATTAGACAAGGAAATATGTAATGTAGTGGTAATTTGATAGTTTGTATCAGTTTGTAGTGTTAAGTGACACACTTCATTTTGTTTCCCAGCAATTTGCATTGTTCCATTTGTGAAGTGGTAGGGTGACATCACATATGGTGTAGGGGACTCACTGCAAGTGGCAATAAAGACAGCTGGTTGGACTGTTTGATTTCTTTCATCCAACAATTGCACAGGTAGGTCAAAGACCTCTCCTGGAATAATAGAAGAAAGTGTATTATTATTATTATTATTGGTAATGTTGAATTTAGCAGGTGCAGTTGCAATCATGTGAGATGTGTTTGGATGATACCTTATTTGACCACCATTGATCAACCAGGTTGCTACATCTTTACTGTATGCTTTTTCACATGGTCGCAGTGTTGTAGCAAACATGGTATTGTTATTTTCACCAGCAGCGTTATTCATGAAAACAAAAGTGAAATTCCATTCACTAGGAGAGACGGTCTCTATGTAGTATCTTACAAAACATACACGAGAGAGTAAATAATCAAAAGGTGTTGAGAGTTCTACATATATGGCTCCACCATAGTGCACAGCTGTGTTCCTAATGAATAATACAGTACAATTGGGATTGATTTTTATCCATGAATTACTTATTAATTGAATTCCACCACCATGTAATCCATGGTTATCACTAAAATTAGTGATACTGTTGTTGCTAAATTCGACCACTGCTCCATCTACTGCTAGAGCTGTTGAGTTATTGCCAAAAAATATTGTGGTCCCTATGAACTTTATGTTCACTCCTGCTGTAGATACTGCTCCAACACCGCTCACCTTTGTTGAAAGTAAGCCAGTGCAGTATAAAGTGTTTTTAGTAAAAATACAGCTATCAATTATCAGTGTAAAGATACTACCAACCAAAATCGATTCAAAATATTGTATGTTACTCTCAACAGCAGAACCATACAGTGCCTCATTCTGAGTAAAGTTTGAGTTGCAAATCTTGAAATAATTAGTGGATTGCAGTGTTTGTGGTTCACGGCTTCCGAACAATGCTACCCCTCCACCAACACCACTTACTGCCTGGTTGTGTGTGAATGAACAGTTTTTCACAATGTAGTGGTTATTTGTAGTTACACCACCTTCTTGATATATTTCATAACCCATTGCTATCCCTCCTCCACCTCCTTCCCAACTAGAAGTATTGTTAGTAAAGCAGCAGTGTGTTATTCTGACATGGTTACAGCTTACGTTCTGTTTATTACGTATATTGATTCCGCCACCTATTCCAGCAGTATTATTAATAAATGATGATTGTGTAAGATGGAGTGTGTTGTTGCTAGCATTGCCATAAAACCAAACAGATATTCCACCTCCGATGCCAAATGTTATGAAAGTTCCACCAGAAATATTATCAAACTCAGTATCTTTCAAGTGGTAAGAAGCAATGTTATTCTGAAAGCTGCATTTGTCAATTATGTACATGGTATGTTTGTTGTAAGAGTTAGTATCAGGATCACAATCAACAAGGCCTGGTGTACAGTTTGTGAAGTGAATGTAAATTCCACCGCCACCTGCTGTAGGTGTTCTTTGCTCTGTCACATTTAGCTTGTTGCTAATAAAGGATGTCTCTGTAATGTTCACTATTCCATTGGTGTCATACATTAGTAATCCTATTCCGTTGCTGTCAGAAATACTCATGTTGTATAAAGAGATTTTTGTACTATTTTGAACAAACAGAGCACTGCGTACAAAGATGAAGTATCCTTTTCCAAAGTTAACACTGATATGTCTCATTCCACATCCTATGATGCTTACATGTTCAATGACTAAGTCTGTAACTCGGATAAATGCAATTCCTGTGTCAATATCATGTCTTCCATTAACATTACATATACACTGCATTGTAGCATTCTTGGATCTTATTCGAATGTGGTGTATATCAGTAATGTTATATGATGATTTAAGGGTATAAATTCCTGGCTCTAGAGTGATATCAATGAAGTTGTATCCATGAGACAGTGTGTTAAATACTTGTTGTAGAGAACTACATTGATATGTGACATTGCTCAACTTTTTGCAATCGTCAAGGTGTGACAAATGAGATGTTGATACCTTATATTGATAACCCTGTGTAGGTTCCACTGCTGCAGGTTGAACAACAAAGCACAAAAGAGCCAATGTAAGGTGGTTGAACTTTATGATTTTCATCATGTTAGTGAAGAAACTAAAAGCTGCCTGCACGAACTTAAGAATATATGTACTGTAAGCATACAATTATAAGTGTAAGGATAAGCTGTTAAAGTAGCTAGCAGTTTACCTTTTGAAAAACAAATGAATCCCCAGGTGTTGTGCTTACAAGACTGCACGTGAAGATGCTATTCTTCTTAACATTAAATGTACACACTAACATACAATCATGATATTCCCTACTGCAATATAAAGAAATCTCTTCACAGAAGTGAAATCAACAAGAACAGCATGTGACTGTGACGCACTTCACTGTGAAATCATAAACTTCATAGAATAATATGAAAGCAAATACATAATATGATATACATGCATGAACTTACCAGATAAGGAATACATTGTAGTGAAACAGTTAAATACCATGGATAGCCATACGTCACAAACACACTCATGCTTCTTTTACACCACAATCATGTCTTTGGCTGCACAAACTGTTTATAATGTTATGAAAACCCTAATCTAATAAAGATGTACTATATATTTTATCCTGCTAACTGGCTGCTTAAATAATATGTGACTGTGTCCAAAACTTAGTTCATAGTGCCTTTTGGTAAAGTTGTAATATACATAAGAAATTTAGTGGTAACTGTGAAGAATAGATTTGATGTGTTTTAGTAAATTAGTCTTGTAGGTCTGCATATAAATTCTTCTGTCATCCCTTTGCACCATTTCAGCCATCTTCTAGTTTTGAGTACTATATCCACTAAGATTGCATATGGTCAACACATGCTTCTTATAGCAATGATCTGTGTGTGTGTGTGTGTGTGTGTGTGTGTGTGTGTGTGTGTGTGTGTGTGTGTGTGTGTGTGTGTGTGTGTGTGTGTGTGTGTGTGTGTGTGTGTGTGTGTGTGTGTGTGTGTGTGTGTGTGTGTGTGTGTGTGTGTGTGTGTGTGTGTGTGTGTGTGTGTGTGTGTGTGTGTGTGAGGTTAAAGTAAACAGTTGCAAAGTTTTAGTGGATGTATGAAAGCAGGCATGTGTGTGTGTATGAAAGGATATGCATGGTACAACAGAAAATATGATCCATCAAATGTAAGCACAGTGTGAATCAGGCTTAAGTCAAATATGGCCCATAATGCTTTCAGCAATTTCCCAAAATTTTCACCTATTATGCTCTTCAGTGTTCTCATTATGCTTGCAATATGCTTCTATGTTAACAACATTTTTTACAATTATCTTGAAAATTTTAATCAGTGAATGCTCTATTAGGGTATTTCACTACAAAGTGACTGTTCTATTAGAAAGAGTACTAAGGAGTTATCATTTGAGCACTCTATTGCCGTTTGCAGTTTCCAATGACTGCTCTATTAGGGAGCATCAATCTATTTTCATGGAATTAAGCTCCACAGTTTGAAATATCCATCTAATATACTAGCATTATGTTGGCATAGTACTCTAGCCTATTATGCTTTTTGTTATGCTGGCATATTTGACGTAGGCCTAGTGTGAATAGTGTACACATTTCCAGGAAGTTATACTGATATTATTTACATATCATCATCACTGTCATTCCCATTCATCATAATTCTAGGGAAAAGGAGAATAGTAGTGATCAGAACATGTTTTACCTCAATGATTGAACAAAAAATCACATTTCTCTAATCTGCTGATCATGGACACAATTCAGTTGATAGAGCCATTGTGAGTTTACACCTTTACATCATCACATATAACATTACTGAAATACCTGTTGACTCTGCTATATTGTGTTAGTTAATATATATGAGGTATACATATATTTTCCTTTTATTTGCCCATGTAAGTGGTTACAGAGGCTATAAGGTTACAGGAGTGCATTTGCATTTTTGATGTATAAGGACCACGTTCTACTTGTAGCTTTTAAGGAAACAAATTACCTCTGCAGTATATATTTGATTTTGTAGCAGAAATATTAACTGAAGATCAGGGGCATAGGAAGGGGATTTCCAAGTAAGATTGAGATACCCTACAGTAGTAGCGGAGTCAACCTATATACTCTAATAGAGTATTCACTAACACTGTGTCATTAGGTATGATCATACGAAAAATTTTATATGAGAATTTTGATCATGAACTTTTTTGCATGAAAATAGAACAAATTACGATATTATTTTATGAGTGTAGCCAGGATTTTTAAGGGTGTTTTCCAACAACAACACTAAGTTACCTGAAAGACCTGGTTGAATTAGTACATTAATGTGGTAGTTTATGATCAGTTATATTTGTACAATCCCTGGGAACAGCTAGCTAGTGAGACTACACATACATACATTGCCCACTGACATGTCCTTCTCGATCTGTTAATGCATGGATATTTATATGAATGCTCTATTAAGCTTAAGAGTACAGTAGGTATATTATCTATGGTGATGAAAGTGGTTTAGCTCTACCTTAAAGCCTAAACAAGTAATACACATCAAACATTTATGCACTTATCCCATTTTCCAATTGTGGCAGATGGGACTGACTCAGAATCCACTTAAGGCCAACATAATAAGATTCCTTGTCTCCTGTCACCTTGAGAGCTATCAGGTAGTGAGGACGTGCGGTTATTATTATTAATAACTAGAATTTCATTATTTTAGTGAGCCTTCAAAATGACAATACACTGTCCACCAGCCAACCATTTTTCAAGCAACAAGCTAGTCTAGATGTTTCAAAGACTGTGGCTTTTCATGTGTGTCACAGACAACAACAAAGCACTTTCCAAGAAATTTAGTAACAAAGGAACATTTTAAAAGGAGTTTTAATCTAGTAAAGTGCCTTCCGGTCAACAAATGATGGTTTTGGTTGCTATAGTAAGATAACTGAGTGTTATATTAGAGTTGTTTCAATATAATTTTATCACATAAACAGATTTCCATCTGGACCTCATCCATTGTATGAGTTATGGATGATTGTCATCAGTTAATAACAGGACAATATTCACAGCTGCATACATAGATTGGAGCAAAGTGTGTAAAATTGTTACTCATGAAAACAACAGCAACCAGCATCACTGAACATGAAATTGGAGCCTTGCAATTACCAGGTCAGTGCCCCACCACTTGGCTGTGACGCTTCAAACCAAACAACTTGTGCATACCATTTACACTTACACTACACCCACACAACACACACAATTACAACAACAAAATTTCATACGTAGGGTAATGACAGGGAATCAGCAGGCTCCATGCAATTTTCTCTTTGTCTTCATCTTGTGCTAAGCTTTTACAAAGGTTAATGCTAGACAGCAATGTTTGTAGAGTTTTCCTCACTTGCTGTTACCTATACAGTCTATTATAAATGTAAATCTTACTATTACACCAACGAGATGAGTTATTTACATCCATCAGAACATCATGTGATGGAGTGATCATACCCCACAGGCTGATTGACTCATACACCACTAAGAACAATGGCAAGTGCATTGTACCAACACAACCTGTAGTAAAACAGAACATTAAAACTCAAAATAGAAGACACATTGATATAGCATGTGTGCCCTACTGGGAGAGGCAAATTACACTGTCTTTCTTCAGCCATACCAAGTGTGCATTCTATCTTACAGCGGTCTATCTCGTATAGAGATGCTTTTGGGCATCACATAATTAACTTGATTATAAACACCTTCACCCAATTTCTCATTAGTAGCATCAATTCTGTATCTGGTGCCCCATACATCCCACAAGAAACTCTGGTGCTAACAAATAATGTCTGAATGGCACCCCATGCACATCCTTGTTTTGGTCAGAGCAATTGCTGATCATGTGAGCACTGGTTATTTTTTCAGCAATATTAGCAAAAAAATAAATAAACAGCATGACATACGTAATAGTAATCTAATCCAAAACAGCCAAGCTGTAAAAAAAGTGTGCGGCCCTCAGAAAGGCTATGGTGAAAAAAGATGTGAAATCCAAGGTGGCGGCCAAGAAATGGCTGTGATGGTAGGTTAATGGTAAAATTTTAATAATGACAATTCAGGTAAATTTTGTGATGCGGCACAAAAATTCACCTGAATTGTCGTTATTAAAATTTTTACCATTAACCTACCATCACAGCCATTTCTTGGCCGCCACCTTGGATTTCACATCTTTTTTCACCATAGCCTTTCTGAGGGCCGCACACTTTTTTTACAGCTTGGCTGTTTTGGATTAGATTTCATTCCTTTTTGTATTTGTATACCCCAAAGCCAGCCTATGGCCAACTTTGGGAATTTTTTAACCTATGTTGTTTTTCTTTACTACAGGAAGAAGAAAAGATGAAGTAGATGTACTTTAAATATTTTATCAGTAAATGTACAAATTATATATATGTGACCGGATTTGCGAAAAGGGGTCTTCCACACACATCCAATTTACGAACTTTGGCAGTTCATAATGTCAGATAGGAAAATAGTATTGCCTTGAAATTTGGACAGCGATGAGTAACAACATAGGTTAATGCATGAACAAAATTTCAGGTTAGTTTCTTCTTTGAGCACAAAGGTATGGTCATTCAAGTTCATAGAATTGGATGTGTGTGGAAGAGCCTTTTTCGTAAATCCGGTCACATATAATACATATGTGACCGGATTTGCGAAAAGGGGCCTTCCACACATCCAATTTGCCAACTTTGACAATTGATAACTTCAGATTGGAAAGAGCTATTGCCTTGAAATTTGGGCAGCGGTGATTTCTTTGCAGCTGAACTCTCTACATGATGGTTTTTTTGTATCTGAACTCTCTACAAGGTGATTTCTTCTAGCTGATCTCTCTACAGGTTGATTTGTTTGTAGCTGAACTATCTACAAGGTAACTTCTTCTAGCTGATCTCTCTACAGGGTGATTTGTTTGTAGCTGAATCTGTACAGGTGATTTGTTTGCAGCTGAGCTCTTTACGGTTTCTTTGTAGCTGAACTCTCTACAAAGTAACTTCTTCTAACTGATCTTTCTACAGGGTGATTTGTTTGTAGCTGAACTATCTACAAGGTAATTTCTTCTAGCTGATCTCTCTACAGGATGATTTGTTTGTAGCTGAATTCTGTACAGGTGATTTGTTTGCAGCTGAGCTCTTTACAGAATGGTTTCTTTGTAGCTGAACTCTCTACAAGGTAACCTTTCTAGCTGATGTCTCTACAAGGTGACTAGTTTGTAGCTGAACTCTCTACATGGTGGTTTCTTTTTGTACCTGAACTTTCTACAAGGTGACTTCTTCTAGCTGATCTTTCAATAGGGTGATTTGTTTGTAGCTTCACTCTCTACAAGGTAACTTCTTCTAGCTGATCTCTCTACAGGGAGATTTGTTTGTAGCTGAACTCTCTACAGGTGATTTGTTTGTAGCTGAATTCTGTACAGGTGATTTGTTTGCAGCTGAGCTCTTTACAGAATGGTTTCTTTGTAGCTGAACTCTCTACAAGGTAACCTTTCTAGCTGATGTCTCTACAAGGTGACTAGTTTGTAGCTGAACTCTCTACATGGTGGTTTCTTTTTGTAACTGAACTTTCTACAAGGTGACTTCTTCTAGCTGATCTTTCAATAGGGTGATTTGTTTGTAGCTTCACTCTCTACAAGGTAACTTCTTCTAGCTGATCTCTCTACAGGGAGATTTGTTTGTAGCTGAATTCTGTACAGGTGATTTGTTTGCAGCTGAGCTCTTTACAGAATGGTTTCTTTGTAGCTGAACTCTCTAAAAAGTAACTTCTTCTAACTGATCTTTCTACAGGGTGATTTGTTTGTAGCTGAACTATCTACAAGGTAATATCTTCTAGCTGATCTCTCTACAGGGTGATTTGTTTGGAGCTGAATTCTGTACAGGTGATTTGTTTGCAGCTGAGCTCTTTACAGAATGGTTTCTTTGTAGCTGAACTCTCTACAAGGTAATTTCTTCTAGCTGATCTCTCTACAGGGAGATTTGTTTGTAGCTGAACTCTCTACAAGGTAACTTTTCTAGCTGATGTCTCTACAAGGTGGCTAGTTTGTAGCTGAACTCTCTACATGGTGGTTTCTTTGTAACTGAAATTTCTACAAGGTGACTTCTTCTAGCTGATCTCTCTACAGGGAGATTTGTTTGCAGCTGAACTATCTACAAGGTAACTTCTTCTAGCTTATCTCTCTACAGGGAGATTTGTTTGTAGCTGAACTCTCTACAGGTGATTTGTTTGAAGCTGAATTTTCTAAATGATGGTTTCTTTGTAGCTGAACTCTCTACAAGGTAATTTCTTCTAGCTGATCTCTCTACAGGATGATTTGTTTGAAGCTGAACTTTCTAAATGATGGTTTCTTTGTAGCTGAACTCTCTAAAAGGTAACTTCTTATAACTGATCTTTCTACAGGGAAATTTGTTTCTGGCAGAATTTTCTACAGGGTGATTTCTTTGCAGCTGAACTCTCTACATAGTGGTTTCTTTGTAGCTGAACTCTCTACAAGGTAATTTCTTCTAGCTGATCTCTCTTCAGGGAGATTTGTTTGTAGCTGAACTATCTACAAGGTAACTTCTTCTAGCTGATCTCTCTACAGGGTGATTTGTTCATAGCTGAATTCTGTACTGGTGATTTGTTTGCAGCTGAGCTCTTTACAAAATGGTTTCTTTGTAGCTGAACTCTCTACAAGGTAACTTCTTCTAACTGATCTTTCTACAGGGCAATTTGTTTGTGGCAGAATTTTATACAGGGTGATTTCTTTGCAGCTGAACTCTCTACATGGTGGTTTCTTTGTAGCTGAACTCTCTACAAGGTAACTTCTTCTAGCTGATCTCTCTACAGGGTGGTTTCTTTGTAGTTGAACTCTCTACAAGATAACTTCTTCTTAGACTAGCTGATCTCTCTACAGGGTGATTTGTTTGTAGCTGAACGATCTACAAGGTAACTTCTTCTAGCTGATCTCTCTACAGGGTGGTTTCTTTGTAGCTGAACTCTCTAAAAGGTAACTTCTTCTAACTGATCTTTCTACAGGGCAATTTGTTTCTGGCTGCATTTTCTACAGGGTGATCTCTTTGCAGCTGAACTCTCTACATGGTGGTTTCTTTGTAGCTGAACTCTCTACAAGGTAATTTCTTCTAGCTGATCTCTCTACAGGGAGATCTGTTTGTAGCTGAACTATTTACAAGGTAACTTCTTCTAACTGATCTTTCTACAGGGCAATTTGCTTGTGGCAGAATTTTATACAGGGTGATTTCTTTGCAGCTGAACTCTCTACGTGGTGGTTTCTTTGTAGCTGAACTCTCACCAAAGTAATTTCTTCTAGCTGATCTCTCTACAGGGTGATTTGTTTGTAGCTGAACTCTCTACAAGGTAACTTCTTCTAGCTGATGTCTCTACAAAGTCACTAGTTTGTAGCTGAGCTCTCTACATGGTGGTTTCTTTGTAACTGAACTCTCTACAAGGTGACCTCTTCTAGCTGATCTTTCTACAGGGTGATTTGTTTGAAGCTGAACTCTCTACAAGGTAACTTCTTCTAGCTGATCTCTCTACAGGGAGATTTCTTTGTAGCTGAACTCTCTACATGATGGTTTCTTTGTAGCTGAACTCTCTACAAGGTAACTTCTTCTAGCTAATCTCTCTATAGGGAGATTTGTTTGTAGCTGAACTCTCTACATGATGGTTTCTCTGTAGCTGAACTCTCTGCAAGGTAACTTCTTCTATTGATCTCTCCACAGGACGATTTGTTTGTAGCTGAACTCTCTACATGGTGGTTTCTTTGTAGCTGAACTCTATACAAGGTGATTTTTTCTAGCTGAACTATCCATTTCCATAGTTGCATGAACTCCCTACAAGGTAACTTCTTCTAGCTGATCTCTCTACATGGTGACTTGTGTGTAGCTGATCTCTATACAGGTTTCTTGTTTCCAGCTGATCTCTTGAATTCTCTTCAGGGTGACTGCTCTATTAGGATGACTGCTCTATTAGAGTATCTCGATCTCGCACTTGCTGCACCAAGTTGGATTTCGTGTTATAACTCCGTGGCTTTAAGTCTGATTCTTCTATACCATTGAAGAGCCTTTCTAAGATGACTACTCCATCTATACAGCGATTTTCAAAGCAATACCCCAAGTGGTTTATCTGGTAGGCGTGGCAAGTAGTAGGTTTTTATTAGCTAATTTCGATTGCGTAATTGTTACACACTGTTGGTTTTTTCGTTGTATCTTCCTGTTTTTTAGCTCGATTTCTTTCAAACCACAAAAGGTTTGAGGTTCAATAGTTAACCTATTCACCCACCAATTTTCAGCTTCTTCCCATACGCGGTTTACCCTGTAGGCGTGACAACATATTGGTGTTAATTTTCGTGAATAATCGCTCATAACTCTTTGCCTGTTTATCGTATTCCAGCCAAAGTTGGTACCGAGATGCGCCTTTATACTCCCCTTCTGTGTGCCACATTTCAAGGCAATCGGATATGGCGTTCGAGTTTTATAGCAATTTTTGTAAGTGTGCGACAAGAAAAAGAAAAATAAGAAGAAGAAAAAAACGAAGAAACTGAGCCAATTTTTGAAGTCGCATATCTCGGGAACGCGCGAAGCGATTTCGCTCAAATTTGGAATGTGGAGTGCTGCAGTTGAAGGGAATGTCCACAACAAAAATCGTCTTGTTTCATCAAGGAAGCACAGAGCTACGGAGGTGCGAAAATTGCGTTTTCTTTCTTCCTGTCAATATACTCACGGGTGTTACGCGCCGGCTTCTTGGGCCGCACGACACACTACCGTGTGTCTTGATATTAATATAACTGGTCATGTTTACTTAATTTAGAAAATCGTCTGGTTGAGGTGTACTGACAAGTATTTTCACCAGCAATGTTACTTGTGAAAGCAAAATTCCACACTTAAATGAAACAGTTTCTTAAATAGTAGCTCAAATATAATTTAGTTGAGACAAAACATACATTGATAATTTATCATTGCTCAGCACACACACCACACACACACACAAAATATTACACTTGTAAAAGGACATATCCACCATTTTCTTTCATTTACAAAATAGTTGTAACAGCATCAAACTTGATACCATGCTTTTCCTTCAAACTCCTCTTGTGTCTAATTTCAGAATAGTCAGAGTATGAGTTCATATTTTATTCCGGCAGCTTTTGTAAGTTTGTAGGGAAAAATGAATGAAAAGGTTAAAAAACCAAGAAATTAAGCTGATCGTTAAAGGTTCGTATTTCAGGAATCCTTGAGAAATTATTCTATAGCTAATTTGGTATGCAGACTACTGAAAAATGTAGGGCATTCTCCCATAATAAACATCATCTCATTTTGTAAACTTAAATATACATGAAAACAGTGTTATTACTGTTCCTGCTTATGGTGCACTGGCTTCTTGAGTTGTACAACACACTAACATGTGTCTTGATAACTATGTATTGCTACTACTTAGATAAATAATGTCCACATGGGGTACGTTGAGATAATACATCACTATCTAAGTTCCTATGGATACAAATACATGAAATTAACAAGAAGAAAACATCCTGACTGCCTGGCAGACTCCTGTAAGCATTCGAGTGCAAATCAGATGGCTGCAGGCTCAAGGCTGCTCATGTATTTTTCTCCTTTCTAAACATACTTAATATCTAATCCAAAACAGCCAAGCTGTAAAAAAAGTGTGCGGCCCTCAGAAAGGCTATGGTGAAAAAAGATGTGAAATCCAAGGTGGCGGCCAAGAAATGGCTGTGATGGTAGGTTAATGGTAAAAATTTTAATAATGACAATTCAGGTAAATTTTGTGAAGTGGCACAAAAATTCACCTGAATTGTCGTTATTAAAATTTTTACCATTAACCTACCATCACAGCCATTTCTTGGCCGCCACCTTGGATTTCACATCTTTTTTCACCATAGCCTTTCTGAGGGCCGCACACTTTTTTTACAGCTTGGCTGTTTTGGATTAGATTTCATTTCTTTTTGTATTCGTATACCCCAAAGCTGGCCTATGGCCAGCTTTGGGACTTTTTTAACCTATGTTTTTTTTTTTTACTACAGGAAGAAGAAAAGATGAAGTAGATGTACTTTAAATATTTTATCAGTAAATGCACAAATTATATATATAATACATATGTGACCAGATTTGCGAAAAGGGGTCTTCCACACACATCCAATTTGCCAACTTTGACAATTGATAACTTCAGATTGGAAAGAACTATTGCCTTGAAATTTGGGCAGTGGTGATTTCTTTGCAGCTGAACTCTCTACATGATGGCTTTTTTGTAGCTGAACTCTCTACAAGGTAATTTCTTCTAGCTGATCTCTCTACAGGGAGATTTTTTTGTAGCTGAACTATCTACAAGGTAACTTCTTCTAGCTGATCTCTCTACAGGGTGATTTGTTCGTAGCTGAATTCTGTACAGGTGACTAGTTTGTAGCTGAACTTTCTACATGGTGGTTTCTTTGTAACTGAACTTTCTACAAGGTGACTTCTTCTAACTGATCTTTCAATAGGGTGATTTGTTTGTAGCTTCCACTCTCTACAAGGTAACTTCTTCTAGCTGATCTCTCTACAGGGAGATTTGTTTGTAGCTGAACTCTCTACAGGTGATTTGTTTGTAGCTGAATTTTGTACAGGTGATTTGTTTGCAGCTGAGCTCTTTACAGAATGGTTTCTTTGTAGCTGAACTCTCTAAAAGGTAACTTCTTCTAACTGATCTTTCTACAGGGCAATTTGTTTCTGGCAGAATTTTCTACAGGGTGATTTCTTTGCAGCTGAACTCTCTACATGATGGTTTCTTTGTAGCTGAACTCTCTACAAGGTAATTTCTTCTAGCTGATCTCTCTACAGGGAGATTTGTTTGTAGCTGAATTCTTTACAGGTGATTTGTTTGCTGCTGAGCTCTTTACAGAATTGTTTCTTTGTAGCTGAACTCTCTACAAGGTAATTTCTTCTAGCTGATCTCTCTACAGGGAGATTTGTTTGTAGCTGAACTATCTACAAGGTAACTTCTTCTAGCTGATCTCTCTACAGGATGATTTGTTCGTAGCTGAATTCTGTACAGGTGATTTGTTTGCAGCTGAGCTCTTTACAGAATGGTTTCTTTGTAGCTGAACTTTCTACAAGGTAACTTTTCTAGCTGATGTCTCTACAAGGTGGCTAGTTTGTAGCTGAACTCTCTACATGGTGGTTTCTTTGTAACTGAACTTTCTACAAGGTGACTTCTTCTAGCTGATCTTTCAATAGGGTGATTTGTTTGTAGCTTCACTCTCTACAAGATAACTTCTTCTAGCTGATCTCTCTACAGGGAGATTTGTTTGTAGCTGAACTTTCTAAATGATGGTTTCTTTGTAGCTGAACTCTCTACAAGTTAACTTCTTCTAGCTGATCTCTCTGCAGGGTGATTTGTTTGTAGCTGAATTCTGTACAGGTGATTTTTTTGCAGCTGAGCTCTTTACAGAATGGTTTCTTTGTAGCTGAACTCTCTACAAGGTAACTTCTTCTAACTGATCTTTCTACGGGGCAATTTGTTTCTGGCAGAATTTTCTACAGGGTGATTTCTTTGCAGCTGAACTCTCTACATGATGGTTTCTTTGTAGCTGAACTCTCTACAAGGTAATTTCTTCTAGCTGATCTCTCTACAGGGAGATTTGTTTGTAGCTGAACTATCTACAAGGTAACTTCTTCTAGCTGATCTCTCTACAGGGTGATTTGTTCGTAGCTGAATTCTGTACAGGTGATTTGTTTGCAGCTGAGCTCTTTACAAACTGGTTTCTTTGTAGCTGAACTCTCTACAAGGTAACTTCTTCTAACTGATCTTTCTACAGGGCAATTTGTTCGTGGCAGAATTTTATACAGGGTGATTTCTTTGCAGCTGAACTCTCTACATGGTGGTTTCTTTGTAGCTGAACTCTCTACAAGGTAACTTCTTCTAGCTGATCTCTCTATAGTGAGATTTGTTTGTAGCTGAACTCTCTACAGGTGATTTGTTTGAAGCTGAACTCTCTAAATGATGGTTTCTTTGTAGCTGAACTCTCTACAAGTTAACTTCTTCTAGCTGATCTCTCTACATGGTGATTTGTTTGTAGCTGAATTTTGTATAGGTGATTTGTTTGCAGCTGAGCTCTTTAAATAATGGTTTCTTTGTAGCTGAACTCTCTCAAGGTAACTTCTTCTAGCTGATGTCTTTACAGGGTCACTAGTTTGTAGCTGAATTCTCTACATGGTGGTTTCTTTGTAACTGAACTCTCTACAAGGTAACTTTTTCTAGCTCATCTTTCTACAGGGTGATTTATTTGTAGCTGAATTCTGTACAGGTGGTTTGTTTGCAGCTGAGCTCTTTAAAGAATGGTTTCTTTGTAGATGAACTATCTACAAGGTAACTTCTTCTAGCTGAAGTCTCTACAAGGTCACTAATTTGTAGCTGAGCTCTCTACATGGTGGTTTTTTTTGTAACTGAACTCTCTACAAGGTGACCTCTTCTAGCTGATCTTTCTACAGGGTGATTTGTTTGAAGCTGAACTCTCTACAAGGTAACTTCTTCTAGCTGATCTCTCTACAGGGAGATTTGTTTGTAGCTGAACTCTCTACATGATGGTTTCTTTGTAGCTGAACTCTCTACAAGGTAACTTCTAGCTAATCTCTCTACAGGGAGATTTGTTTGTAGCTGATCTTTCTACAGGGTGATTTGTTTGAAGCTGAACTCTCTACAAGGTAACTTCTTCTAGCTGATCTCTCTACAGGGAGATTTGTTTGTAGCTGAACTCTCTACATGATGGTTTCTTTGTAGCTGAACTATCAACAAGGTAACTTCTTCTAGCTGATCTCTCTACAGGGTGATTTGTTTGTAGCTGAATTCTGTACAGGTGATTTGTTTGCAGCTGAGCTCTTTACAGAATGGTTTCTATGTAGCTGAACTCTTTACAAGGTAACTTCTTCTAGCTGATGTCTCTACAGGGTCACTAGTTTGTAAATGAATTCTCTACATGGCGGTTTCTTTGTAACTGAACTCTCTACGAGGTAACTTCTTCTAGCTGATCTTTCTATAGGGTGACTTGTTTGTAAACGAATTCTCTACATGGTGGTTTCTTTGTATCTGAACTCTCTACATTGTGGTTTCTTTGTAGCTGAACTCTACAAGGTGATTTCTTCTAGCTGAATTATCTCTTTCTATAGTTGCATGAATTCCCTACAAGGTAACTTCTTCTAGCTGATCTCTCTACAGGGTGAATTGTTTGTAGCTGATCTCTATACAGGTTACTTGTTTCTAGCTGATCTCTTGAATTCTCTTCGGGTGACTGCTCTATTAGGATGACTGCTCTATTAGGATGACTGCTCTATTAGAGTATCTCGATCTCGCACTTGCTACACTAAGTTGGATTTCGTGTTATAACTCCGTGGTTTTAAGTCTGATTCTTCTACACCATTGAAGAGCCTTTCTAAGATGATAACTCCATCTGTACAGCGATTTTCAAAGCATTACCCCAAGCGGTTTACCTGGTAGGCGTGGCAAGCAGTCGTTTTTTATTAGCTAATCTCGATTGCGTAATTGTTACACACTGTTGGTTTTTTCGTTGTATCTTCCTGGTTTTTAGCTCGATTTCTTTCAAACCACAAAAGGTTTGAGGTTCAATAGTTAACCTATTCACCCACCGATTTTCAGCTTCTTCCCATACGCGGTTTACCCTGTAGGCGTGACAACATATTGGTGTTAATTTTCGTGAATAATCGCTCATAACGCTTTGCCTGTTTATCGTATTCCAGCTAAAGGTGATACAGAGATGCGCCTTTATATCCCCCTTCTGTGTGCCAAATTTCAAGGCAATCGGATATGGCGTGCGAGTTTTATAGCAGTTTTTGTAAGTGTGCGACAAGAAAAAGAAAAATAAGAAAAAAAAAACGAAGAAACTGAGCCAATTTTTGAAGTCGAATATCTCGGAAACGCGCGAAGCGATTTCGCTCAAATTTGGAATGTGGAGTGCTACAGTTGGGGGGCATGTCCACAGCAAAAATCGTCTTGTTTCATCAAGGAAGCACAGAGCTACGGAGGTGCGAAAATTGCGTTTTCTTTCTTCATGTCAATATACTCACGGGTGTTACGTGCCGGCTTCTTGGGCCGCACGACACACTACCGTGTGTCTTGATGTGACCGAATTTTGGAAAAATCACCCTTATTGTCGCATCTGAAATAATTAGAATTTTTTGAAACTAGCATGGTGCTGTTAATAGTAGAAAACCCTTTTCATATATTTATAAACTTTTTCTTGTAGCAAATTCATGTGCTATCTATGGTTTATTCTACCATTATATTGCTGTGTTTCAGAACTAAATATTAATGTGTTGAATAAGGGTGGTTTTCCAAAATTCGGTCATTTTAAACAGGCTGTTAGACCAGGTGTCTTACAGACCTTCATCACTTGTGCTGCAAAGCCTTACTTAATAAAATGAAACAAAAATAATTATAGGAATGTTATTGCACTTACATTGATACATGTAGCCTTAAAATATCACAGATGTGATGATCACACTTGATGTCTGACTTTGTTACCATATTTGTGCAGAATCTGTTATGGCATTCCCATGGAAACAAGACTTGTGGACAACTTAGTACTTTGTAATACAGAATAGTTAATTAAATAACATGGTCTGTTTCCATTAATCATGAACTGTGATGAACATGATGTAAATATCATGATGTGCGGTGACTAAATATGGTTATTTTAGCATGATTTGTATTTTTCAGTGCCAGTCAATTTTAATATACTGTTCCCTTAAGTTTGCGGATTTCCTTTTAGAAAACCAAATTATTGAGCTAGTTAATTTTGTTTTCAAAACAAGTTAATTGTGTATCCTCGATGAGGTAGATAGTTTCATGAACACATATGCACAAAAACATAGTTTTGTGCTACCACTGTGCAAAAAAACACAGCTAGTTCATGAGCTTTAAATATGGATTAAGTACCTCAGAATTATTTTGTTAGTACAGTGTGCTACATACTTTTGAGGTTACACCACTACTAATGAGGGGTCCGCAACTTGTGAAAACCCTGTACGAGATTTCACATCTTTAACTTTTCCCAACATTTCAAAGATTTTATGACAAGATTTGATTTCAGAGCAAAAAAAATTGTGGCATCTCGAAAAATTAGACCACAAGACGCTTAGTATCCGGAAATATGTGGAAACCTAAGATTTCACATTTAGAAACCTATAGAAGCCATATGAAAGTTCCATACCAATGTAAGGCATAACACACATAATGCTAAATATACATAAAATACATGGAATTTTATAACAATTTTTCATGATTTCAGATTTTAAAATCAGCTAAGATTTGATATTTCAACAAGATTTCAAAGAAGCTGTACAAAAGAGTTGTGGACTCCTCGACTACTGAAGAAGTTTTGAAAGAATTATACTTTAGGTACAGACCATCATACCAATATCATAAAATTGTTTTATATAGATGCTATACATAAAACTAACAGTGCAGAGTTCTGGTTTTATAGCCCCATAATTATTTTGGTTTACAGGATTACTTTGCTTCTTTGTATCAGCTATATATACATGTAGTCTCATTTCAGCATGTATGATGAGGTGTCTGGCTTTGAAGTAAGCAAAATTAATGATGATTAGACTATAAGGCATGTTATGACCCATCACATGATGTCATACACTTTGATCATCACATTCAGTGTAAATGTCACTAAGAGATATAGCATTATTTACTAAGTATCATTAACTTTATGCATTTTCTTAACTATGATAATATAGCTACTGTGAAATAATAATTACCAGGTAATTGGAACATTAGTTGCCATGAAACTGACAGCTGCTGTAAAGCCATTACAGTGTCTTGAATGATCCCATGTAGCTAAATGATTATATGAAATGCATAGAATAATATTATGTAATGATCTTGTTGTAGTGCTTGCAGTTGCATGCTCCGTTTCCGCTGTTAAACAGTTAAACAAGCCAAAAACAGCAGGTAGAGAAACATCATGTTCAACATGTGTGGTCTGTTAGGCCTCCTTAACTCCTGAACCATTTGTGACAAGTTCCACATTGTGCGTAGCCCCCTTTCTCTAAGTGAACAGGCAGTATGGTGCTCACACATGTACACTTTACAGGTTACTTAGATACAAAGTTTCTGGTGTCAGCTACATATGGTTGTTATTATAGGTACTTACCTTCTTACATCAATGTTATGAAGTGAGCACACCATGTGTAGGAGTATTAATTATCTACTGTTTACACAAGAAATGATTCAGTAGAATTAGGAAGTTGCTGATGACATAGTATGTACTGTTGAGCAAACAGTGAAACCTTTTAAAAGATTTCAGTACAGTATAAATTGACAACAACAGTGTGACAGGTCAGTCATTACTATAACACAGTGGTGCTATGATGGTACTGTTAGTATTTGTTTGGTTATTAGCAACCCTGCAGGATTCCATTGCTGCTATCCCAGAGGACATCAGGCTGGTGAACAGTGGTTCTGATTATCAGGGCGTGGTGGAAGTGTTAGTTAATCGCAAGTGGGGTAAGATTTGTGGCGATGATTTTGAGATAAAGGATGCCCATGTCATCTGCAAGACACTAGGCTATTCTGGTGCCATTATCACCCATAAGAGTATCTACTATGGTCAAAGTAGAGGCAGAGTTTGGAAACTGAACTGCACTGGAGAAGAAGACAGCATTTTTGACTGTGACATTGTAAAACCAGATCAATGCAGTGACCAACAACAAAATGTTGGAGTGATATGTCAACATTCTCCACCTGTTAGACTGACCTGTCCATACAATAAGACTTGTAATAACATTGCCAGAAAACGTGGTCCTGATCCAGGAGAATGTACCCCATCTGTACATGTTGAGGGGATTGTTGAAATTTACTATAATGAGAGATGGTGGCCAGTATCAGTTGATGAATGGGATGATGAAGATGTGAATGTGGTGTGTGGTCAACTGGGGTATCCTGTGAGCTTTGGAACTGTGTCAAAATTGACAGACCTTTTACCACGGAAAATCCGTGTCAGTAGACAGCAGAAGAATCAATTCAAAAGGACACACCTGCAAAAAGTCACATTACAGGGCCTGGGTTGTACTGGTACAGAGAGAGATTTAAGCTTATGCCCTCATCATGGATGGGGTCCATTTGATAATCCTGGTGGTAAAGTAGCTACTGCAAGATGTGGATTCCATCCTCACCCATCCTGTGATGGTGCAAATTATCAAGTGAGCATTTAGCTGTATTGTTTCGATATAAGTGTGCTTGTGTGTGTACACGCACACGTGTAGCTATAATGGCCATATACAGTTACGTAGCTTGCAACCAGTTTCCTTTAATGTAATTATTTGAACAAGGCTGGCCACACAGTAAAACAACGTTGGAATGTACTTTACTATTTGCCACCAGAGTTTTAAACTAAGCACTGAAGTTTGTATAGGATCAAATGTTGTTAGTAGCTATTCATTACTCCTAAGTTTACCAAATCCTAACTTTACATTATAACTCTCTACAACATCATATGGAATACTATGTAAGCATACACGAGTCAAGTACACACTATATAGTGTACATGGGTACGTACAACAGCAATAAATTAATGAAAAGTTTTGTTGGTCTACTATTTGTCCAGTCAAGCATTGTTTTTGCTAATGTGAAGGATATCATTTTATCTTTCCTTGGTGTTGTATACAGCCATTATACCGCCTCAAATCTGGAGTAATGCCATGGATGGGAAGAGTAGAGGTGTTGTATAACAATCAGTGGGGTACTGTCTGTGATGATGGATTTGATGATAGCAGTGCTAATGTTCTGTGTCGATCACTTGGTTATGGTAATGTTGTTACTATTACTAAAAGAGCTGGATATGGCCGGGGAATTAGAAAGATCTGGTTGAGTGATGTAAAGTGTGATGGGACTGAATCACAACTACATGATTGTA
This sequence comes from Dysidea avara, assembly GCF_963678975.1. Lineage (NCBI taxonomy): Eukaryota > Metazoa > Porifera > Demospongiae > Dictyoceratida > Dysideidae > Dysidea > Dysidea avara. Next base: position 1,921,783 of record NC_089276.1, on the reverse strand, counting down.
AACATCTTCCCTGGGGTAGCACTGCTTCATGTAATGGTCATAGTGGAGATGTGGGAGTCGAGTGTAATGTACCAGATATCTATCATGGACAGAAATCACCAGTAAGTGTGTATGAAGATATTCCCTGCAGCAGTATTAGAATTTCATAAGACATGTAGTACTCATTAAATAGTTACAGTGCCATAGTGTTGTATTTGGTATATCTTCCATAAGTACAAAGTTATAACACACAAGTTTATAACATCATAGTTAATAATCTGTTTTACATTATGCAGGTTCAGTTTGTGTCTACCGTCAACAACATCAATGATAACCATGTTGAAGTAGCTGTTTCCAGTAACCATGGTTATGGTCTGGTGTGTTATGATGATGTAGATACGATGATGAGTAGTGTATTGTGTCGTTCACTACCTGATCCTAAATTTTTAGTAACTTACCAATCCAGCAAGGTAGCTAGTTATACAGGTTAGTAATGACTCATTGTATAGTGTAATTGATTGAATAGAATGTTGTTTTACAGGACAAAGATATAGAGGGAAGTTCGTTTGTAAGGGAAATGAGCTAAATGTTCGTGAATGTGATATGCAGTTTGTACCTGTATCACAATGTGATAATGGAGACCTACTGATTAGATGTGATAAAAGTGTGTAACCCATGGTAGAGACCGCACGCACGTGCACATACACACACACAAACACAAACACACACATGTGTGTATTGCTTTCATATAGTTGTAGTGTCATAGCATGTAGTCAACGTGACAATAAATGCTCTAAAAATGTGTAAATAGTATGTAAATAGACATTTTAATTGTTGCTATTTATCATCTATTCATGCAGAATTACCGGATCTTGTTCCTATTCTCTCAACGTTTAAAAAATCTCTTCGCTCAAGATATGATTTTACACCAATGAAAAGACTTCAGTGTGCCTTAGAGGAGAATTGCCTTGCTAGTGATGCTGTTGGACTGCCAGATGACTCAGTCAGAACATTGTTGCGATTTGATTTACTCACAATGAACTATGGTTTGAGTGACTTTACCCCAATCCTTAATCGGCGTGAATGGATTTGGCATTCTTGCCATGATCATCATCATTCTTTTGAAGTGTTTGCAGAGTATGACTTGTTGAATCTTAATGGCACTAAGGTAGCAGAAGGCCACAAAGCCAGTTTCTGTCTTGCTGACACAGACTGTGATGCTGGTGGACATTCTTGGTATAATTGTGGTAGAAAACAAGGAATATCTAAGAACTGCGGTGACACATATTCTCGATATCTGGACTGTCAATGGATAGACATCACAGGTGTACCAGAGGGTATCTACTCTATACAAATCAAAGTTAATCCAACTCAACTAGTACCTGAGAGTGATTATAGCAATAATGTCATCCATTGTACTGTATCTATGGGCAAGAAACGCCTTCAGGTTATACAATGTTCCCAATATTGTGAGTTATGAATGATGCAAGCATGAAAGTATAACATGATTTAATGCATGGCTATATAGTTGCACAACATTACCTAAATTGCATCAGATTAGAAGTATATATAGGCATTACTTTGTTTCATTTCATTCCACCCACAATGTAGTGCATTTAAACATACGAAATGTAGTAATTTTTATTATGTATTCTTCTGTACAGGACATGACAAAGTTGTGAACTACTTTCCTACTGATGCAGAGTTTTTGGTTAATTGCAATAACTGTAAATATTATTAAGCACACATTAATCCACTAGCTACCATCTCACTAGTGTACATGTGTATAATTTTACTATAATCATGTGTATAATTTTACTATAATCATGTGTATAATTTTACTGTAATCATGTGTATAATTTTACTATAATCATGTGTATAATTTTACTATAATTGAATATTGCAGCATAGTATATTAAATAATAAAACTACATGCAGTGTACAGTACATTAAAACTGTTATACAGATACTCTTAAAAATTGTGTTGTGCTGAACATGTAATAACTATAGATGAAGACCGATGAATCTTGTTACCCAGTAGAGTTTCACATGTAAAGGTCTCACTAACCTTGTACCTGTTAAGGAAGTTCTAGGGAGAATGTATCAGAAAAACACTGTAGCAATGTAGAGAGTGTACATGTAGTCGTATACAGTGTGTGATGAAGTAGTGTATAGCTTCCTAAAAGGCAGAAGTGAATGGATTTTCATTCCTAAAATGTAAAAAGTAGATTAAGGGAGAATAAGGGTGCTACAAAAAAGAGCAGTCAGATGTGATTCTAATATAGAGCAGTAAAAACTACTCTAGTAGAATATTCGTAATGGGAAACAATTTTAAAATGGCATTAAAGAGTAATAATTATAATGATGAAACATTTAGTATGGAGCTAAATCTAGTGTTTATTGGAGAATTTAGAGATCACTACAACACCTGACCAGCCATAAAGCCATAATTGACAATAAGAACTTATAAAGAGAACCAAGGAAACATTTCTGCTGCATTATCCATAGAAGCCACTAAAATTTGAAGCATTCTACTGTTCAAAACTGTCAGCGGTTCAGACTGTAATAACTCACTACCGAACCACATTGGAAAATCCTAGATACATGTATGTTCCTGTATGAGAATGGGGCTATGGTCCCTCACTTTTATTGTTCAGTGCTTCAGCAGACTTTTAGTAACATGTTTTGACAGGCTTACTGTAGCCTTATATGTGGGTCCCTAGTGAGATAGTGACTATAATGCAGTTAACCATAACAGTTATATTATATAACTGTAAGTAGCTATATACTGAATTTATAAAAGTTCTAAAATACAAATGGGTGTGCTCATAGAGCACCAGAATAGGTTGTATGCTCCTTTGGCTCCATGTTGCCCCATGGTTGCTTAGTAAATAGAATAATACCTTTCTTGCGCATGTCACGGCATGTGACAGACAATGATCGTCGTTATATGCTGTAATAAAACAGTTAACTTTAATAGAGCAATCAAGTCATGACTACTTTATTACACTACTTCAAAGTGGTACATATTCCATGAGCAACAATACCTTTACTGGCTTACAAGTTTTTATTATCAGATATTAGAAAGTGAATGCCTAACATTGCTATGTTTAGTGGAATTAGCATTAGACTACATCTTCAACAACCTTGCCATTTTGTGCGCAACCAAAGCATACCATTTTTGCATTATAGCTTCCCACCAGGTAGAGTAGGCCACACAACAAATTTGATCAAATTTGCAACAGTTGGTGTAACTTTCTCATCCAATTTTAATTGGTCAGCACATTATCTCCACAAAAGCTTATCAAACACTAGGACTCATCAGATGAACCTTTAAAACTATCTGTATCAATGCTAAGAAACAACTATACATTGCACTAGTTTGATCTCAACTTCTGTACTGTTCACAACTATGGAGACCACAATTAATAAAAGATATCACCATGTTAGAACACATACAACATAGAACTACTAAATACATCTTAAATGACTATAATTCATCATACAACTCTGGGCTGCAAAAATTGAATCTACTGCCACTTATGTATATCTACGAACTTCATGACCTAATTGTTCTTTATAAAACTTTTAATAAAATCACCAACAGATAACTTTAATATCAATCATCACATCACTTTTGCTAGCAGTACTATGAGGTCTGGAACCCACCAAAAGTTAATTCACCAAAGGACAGCAACAGCAACTCAACACCATTTTTACTTCAACAGAATTGCGAGACTTTATAACTGTTTACCAGTCTTAGACCTATCATTATCTACTAACACAATCAAGCATCACATAACTAACTACTTCTGGACTCATTTTACTGACAATTTTAATTCCGAGAGAGCCTGTACATACCATTTTCTATGTCCTTGTTATCATTGCTCTATAGGGAACCAATCCCAACCAACTTCAATCAACTGTAATTATTAGTAGCTATAGCTGTAATAGTGTAAGTAGTATGTAGTTGTAGCTAATAAGTATTGTAATAATTTGTGTGTACGTATATTCTCTCTGGCTGCGGGTACATGTTGCCCACAGGCCATTAATGCAGGCGTAACCTGCATTAAAAAGCATTTAAAATTAAAATAAAATAACAGTTCAACTTTTTGCATTGATTTCTTCATTTTTCTCTTCTTATGCTATATGGGGCTTCAATTTCTTATCACACATTTTACGAAAATTGCCATAAAACGCAAACGTGTAACTTGATTACCTTGATCTTTGGCACAAATGAAGAGCGTATAAAGGTGAATTCACGTACCAAGTTTGCTGCGAATCTGTTATTATTCAAGGAGTTATGAGCATTGATTCACATTTCTTCTGTCAAGACTACAGGGTAAACCGAGAATAGGAATAACTTGAAAATTGGTAGCACTGCCTTTTGATAGTTTGAATAGCAGTAGAATTACAAGCAAAAACCAAACAAGTGTAAAACCACAGGATTGAGACTCTATCATACAGTGTAGCAGTCATTGCGTGGCAAAAAAAGTGCACAAAAAATGTCAAAAAAAACTTATATGCCAGAATTCGAACCAGGAACCTCCATACCCAACACCTGCATCCTTAACTATTGTACCACAGCTATCTCGACTGATCACTTCGCATAATTTCTGTTTTATAAATGAAATTCTAGTTTAAATCTGCATGCTTAGCTATAAAGAAATGTTTGCTACCATTAGAAGTACTGGAACATTCTATGTATCATTGTATGTTCTATTGAAAGTCATCAAAAATGTACATTCTATTAGAGTATTACAATAATTATTATCAAATACTGAAGTAAATCATGCAATGAAATACATTTATAAGTTTGTCATCAATAATCCAATGGCAAATCCAGAATGGGACATTTGGGGCAAATGTCCCCCTCTGTGGAAGAGGCATACTTCTTTGATGGAAATTCTATATACCTTATCAGACCAAAATTGGTTTATATAACTCATGAAAACTACATTTTACTACCATTTATTGCAAACTCACCTGAATCCAAAATTAAAAGAGATTAAAGAGCAATCAAACTGTCACTCGGCACCTTCGTGCAAAAATCAACCTACTAGGGAGTGATCATTGTTGCTTAAAACATAAAAATCTGCTCTCCCCAACCACCTACAACTTAGCCTGTTTGCGCCCCTCCCCTTGCCAGCTCCTGGATCCGCCCCTACAATCATCATTGTTTTGTATAGAAAAGAAGAAATGTGAGTAAAATAAACCCCGAAGTCAGCCATACGCTGGTTTTGGGGCCTTATAAAGTACAAAAAGAAGTGAATTCCACACAAAAACAGCCAAGCTGTGAAAAATAGTGCAGCCTGAAAAAGCTTGAGGGAAAGAAATTGTGAAATCAAAGGTGGCAGCCAAGAAATGGCTGCAATGATGTTAATACTAAAAAAGTTTAATAATGGCTGTGTGCATTGTTAAATATTATTACCATTAACATCATTGCAGCCATTTCTTGGGGGCCAACCTTTGATTTCACAACTTTTTTCACCCAAGCCTTTTCAGGCTGCACCATTTTTTCACAGCTTGGCTGTTTTTGTGTGGATAATATGTGACCAGATCTGCGAAAAGAAGTCTTATAACTTTTCCAATTGCATGTACTTGGCAATTCATAACTTGATTTGTGTGCATGGTACCAGCCTGAAATTTGGTCACTTTACATTCCTAACATAGCACTATTCCTGGAGGTATGTTTAAGACAATGGGTTAAATGCATCATGAGTTATGACTTGTCAAATGTGGAAATTTGGAAAGGCTATAAACCCTCCTTCGTAGATCCAGGCATATATATGTACTAACTACTTTTCAGTTTAACATTGTATTCCTCAGTATGCCCCCGAAAAGTCAGGAAAGTCCAGTGGTAACTTAATCCTCCAGCAACATTTGAGCCACAACAACAAGTGGGAAGCATATTTGAAATAATGCTGTGCCATACTGCTCCTCTGTAAATATTTGTATGCCATAACATATAAATGTCTACCACAGTTAATGGTCTATTACTGATAGTACAACAGCATATGCAACATTTATTTTAGCTGTAATTTTGCACCATGTACAAGCTACACAGCGATGTACTATATTTCCCATAGCACTTACAGATATATTCATACTTTCATTAAATTACATTATTGTCAATATACAGACAGCAGATAATATACATCATATGTTTAGTAAGTGATATGCATACATGCTTAAATACAATCTGATCTGCTATACTATTATAAAATTATATAGCTATACAAAAATAATATTAATGTCAATATAATTCAAGATGCTAGCATACTTCTGTTTCATGACCTGTTTAAAAAACAAACACAGACATTATAAGTATATATACACGTAATGCTACTAAATTGTTACATGTACAGTGCATGCATATAATATGCAATCACTTATAAAATGTGTATGTTCTATTAGAGTAATTTCTCTGCATGGCTAACAGAATTTCTGTGTTCATATTTGCCCATATGCTTACACCTAGTGAATATACATTGAGCAGAAACTAGTTTGGATATGATATTTCCTTAGTGTATACAGTAGGTGAACAAACTGTAAATGTTTTAACCACAACTCACCAGATTGGGAACATTGTATAACCTGAAGACGTTCCTTGCTCATAGATACAATACATTGGATGACATTATTGCTATAATCACTCTCAGGTACTAGTTGAGTTGGATTAACTTTAATTTGTATAGAGTAGACACCCTCTGGTATACCTGTGATGTCTATCCATTGACAGTCCAAATATCGACCATAAAGATCGCCGCAGTTCTTAGATATGCCTTGTTTAGCACCTCCACAGCGATAGCGTCGAGCACCTCTAACATCACACCGGCTATCTTCAAGACAGAAACTGGCTTTGTGTCCTTCTGCTACCTTCGTACCATTAAGGTTTAACAAGTCATACTCTGCAAACACTTCAAAGGAATGATAATGAAAATGACAAGAGTGCCAAATCCACTGGCTGCGGTCAAGAACTGGGGCAAAGTCACTCAAACCATAATTCATTGTGAGTGAGTCAAACCTCAACAATGCTCTGACTGCACTCCCTGGCAAGCCAACAGCATCACTAGCAAGACAGTTCTCCTCCAAAGCACACTGAAGATATTTCATCGGTTCAAAATCATGTCTAGGATGATGTCTCAGAGAATCTTCAAAATTGGAAAGAATAGGGACAAGATCTGGAAGTTCTGTAAAAAAGCACACAGAATAATTTGAGGTAATATTATGGATGCACACCACACACACACGCACGCACGCACACACACACACACACCATCGATACACACAACATACTTTTATCACATCTAATCAGTAGGTCTCCATTATCACATTGTGATACAGGTACAAACTGCATATCACATTCACGAACATTTAGCTCATTTCCCTTACAAACAAACTTCCCTCTATATCTCTGTCCTGTAAATTAACATTTTATTTAATCAATTACACTATACAATGAGTCATAACTAACCTGTATAACTAGCTAGCTTGCTGGATTGGTAAGTTACTAAAAATTTAGGATCAGGTAGTGAACGACACAATACACTACTCATCATTATGTCTATGTCATCATAACACACCAGACCATAACCATGGTTACTGGCAACAGCTACTTCAACATAGTTATCATTGATATTGCTCACGGTAGACACAAACTGAACCTGCATAATGTAAAACACATTATTAACTATGATGTCATAAATTTGTGCATTATAACTTTGTACTTATGGAAGACACCGGAAGATATATATACCTAATACACTATGGGACTGTAACTATACTTATGTATATGAATTTTGAAATTCTAATACTGCTGCAGGGAATATCTTCATGCACACTTACTGGTGATTTCTGTCCATGATAGATATCTGGTACATTACACTCGACTCCCACATCTCCACTATGACCATTACATGAAGCAGTGCTACCCCAGTGAAGATGTTTACAATCATGTAGTTGTGATTCAGTCCCATTACACTTTACATCACTCAACCAGATCTTTCCAATTCCACGACCATATCCAGCTCTTTTAGTAATAGTAATAGCATTACCATAACCGAGTGATCGACATAGTACATTAGCACTGTTATCATCAAATCCATCATCACAGACAGTACCCCACTGATTGTTATACAACACCTCTACTCTTCCCATCCATGGCATTACTCCAGCTCTGAGACGATATGATGGCTATAGAAGGAAAGATAATAATTTTAATACAACACTACAAAATTAACATCATTTAAATGACAGTTACCATACACATGTGAGGTCATTGAAAAGTGAAAATTAATAAGATATAAACAAAAACTAGCATTTTCATGAAGTACTGTAAGTGATATCATAAGCAGCGTACACATTGTTGCTCATGAAGAATTATATCAAATGTCATTGTCTACATATTTGTCTACCAGAACAGACACTGTGTAGTTGTATAGTTAATTTTATTAAAGTACAAACCTTTTATCAAGCTGTATAGTCACATTTAGCAATAGGAACTATAAACACAATGTGGTTATCGATAATATTTTTTCTGAAAATCAATTGTTAGCTATAGCTTTGTTTTGAAGTTATGTATGTATTGGCAATATTTATTACTAGCAGTTAGGGTGAATTGAAGCCATGTGCAATGTCCAAAAATCACCTTTCAAAAAAAGCATTGAAAAGTTCATGGTTGTCCGAAGGAATTACATGCAGTCATTTGGCAGTCACACTCAGTTAGCTAGTTGAACATGTTTCAGTATGCAGAAAATCATATACTATGCAGTTATAACTTGCTGTAATTGATGTTGATGGCTAGCTATTGTTGGTAATTGATCAATAAATTAACACTTTATAAAAGGAAAACTCATAAAACTATATTGGATTGAAACAATTAGCACATGATCTGTTTGAAATGTAACCAAAGTAAACACTACTAAATGATGTTGCATGCTTCAAAGAATCAGACTGCATATCTTTTGTTACCTATGATGTCACAATAACAGGCTACATGGAAAACCAATCAACCCACACAATGTGTTGACTACAGCAGATTAGGATGTTGTAACCAAATTGGGGTCTACTAGCTAATGCCAGTCAAGTGTGCCAGTGAGTTCATTCCAGACCACCAACTCATTATACACAACAAACTAAAGCTAAAGCTAGCTATAGCAGGAAAAGTTATACTCAGCTTACCTGTTGACATTTGTCTTCACATGATGGGTGAGGATGGAATCCACATCTTGCAGTAGCTACTTTACCACCAGGATTATCAAATGGACCCCATCCATAATGAGGGCATAAGCTTAAGTCTCTCTCTGTACCAGTACAACCCAGGCCCTGTAATGTGACTTTTTGTATATGTGATTTCCTAAACTGCTTCTTTTGCTGTCTGCTGACATATGATCCACGTGGCAAAATCTTAGCTAATCTTGACACAGTTCCAAAGCTCACAGGATACCCCAGTTGACCACACACCACATTCACATCTTCATCATCCCATTCATCAGCTGATACTGGCCACCATCTCTCATTATAGTAAACTTCAACAATCCCCTCAACATGTACAGATGGGGTACATTCTCCTGGATCAGGACCACGTTTTCTGGCAATGTTATTACAAGTCTGATTGTATGGACAGGTCAGTCTAACAGGTGGAGAAGGTTGAGGTCTGTAACACTCTACTCCGACATCTTTCCTATGTGAACACTGACGGTCCTCTGTTACACCACAGTCAAAGATGCTGTCTTCTTCTCCAGTGCAATTCACTTTCCACACTTTGCCCCTGCCTCTACCATAAAAGCTGCTGTCATGAGCTACAAGTGCGCTGGGATAGCCTAATGTCTTGCAGATGACATGGGCATCCTTTGTCCCTAGTCCATCGCCACATATCGTACCCCACTTTCGATTAACTAACACCTCCACTCTACCCTGGTAGTCAGAAGCACCGTTGCTCAGCCTGATGTCCTCTTGAACAGCTAAAGAATTCTGCAGCATAGCTGAGATCCACACGATTGCAAGCAGCGCCGTCATTATCTCTTTATAATCCAGTGTAGCCACTAACTATTATTTTTTTTTAAACTTGAGGGCTAAGTATTCTAGTGGCTGCTTTTATACTGCATTGTGCATATCCACTTCCGGTCTTGCGAGACTTCCTGATGACCTCTTTTTGTTTCCGTCCAAGGTTTCACTGACGTACGTAGCTAGTAGTCTGGTAGCGCCCGCCCCTGTGCGCCCATTAGGCACCTACGTACGTCAACGACTAATCTTTAGCTACCAACAAACAGAGTCTTTGCCCATAGGGGGCTAGACTAGCTACAACTACGTATATTAAGTCATCTTTGATCCAATTTATTACCTGCATTCAGATTACAAAACTGTTGATAGATAGATAGGTGTTAAATATATATGTAGCCATTGAATTTCAAAAACTAAATTGAGGTGTTAACGAGGGTGCTAATACTCAGCTTGTGTTAGCTTCTTAGCTTGAATAAATCCTGTTTTTACTTGTACTACAAAACTAGATCATGAGTATGATGAAGTAGTAGTACCCATGAGTGGTCACAATTCTACGTAGAATTTCATCAATTAATAATGAAAAATGTATGCATATCGCCTATTAACAGAACAATTTCACATACTTACAGGTAGACAACACAAAGTGAGGTAGCTACGTACATAAAGGCAGCATGTCAGGGATGGAAACACTAAAATTTTGTTGACTGCACAGACCAATTTGCAAGTGCCAGATGAACAGACCAAGAGATGGCCTAATCTAGAGACTCTTCAGTTCGCTTGTTATGTGTTCACTTGAACCTTTTTGTAATTGCCAATAATTATCTCACCAATGCAATAAGCTATGAATTTCAAATTTGCACTGTTAGGAAGCCCCACACAAATTGGCACCAAAACCACCTTGTTGGGTAACAAGACAAAAAATTATGAAGCTATAAAGTTCCTGTACATTGCTCATCCAGTTTGACACATGGGGTGCTGTGAATATAGCTCAGATTTGTGGTAAACTCACATCATAGTACATTATCCCACTGGTTGATGTACTGTAGGTAAGTGACTGATTGTGTTAAGGATGTGGTCAGTGACCAAATCTTATTCATAATCAAGTAATTGTAAATTATTATGTGTTAGAGTACAAGTTATACAAGTCTAACAGGTGAGCTAATGGAATCAGTCTGTTACTTAGAAACACTGTCATCATACAGCATAGTTGAACTTCCTGTTGTATTCCAGACAACTAACTGGTCATGCATAGACTTGTTTTCATGGAAGATCAGCATTATGTCACGCTGTGACAGTATGTGATGTGTGTATGTGGTGTGTGCATATCATGTGTTGTGAGGCAACATAGCCAGTTGAACACTGGTCTGGTGATCACAAATTTCAATTCTCTGTGATGTCCATGGCCAGTTACTGTTGTTGTTTCCTTGAACAAGAAACAGCCAGTCTACCCAGCTGTATATTGGAAATCAACTGCATGGGAAGCAAATGCCTAATTGTCTTGCTTGGATATTATATGTGGAACTTTGGGTTCCACAGTCTCTATATAGCTATATCCATGATATTTTGACAGTCCTATTGTGAGTTTTACCAGTCCTGCCCCAGCAGAATGTGTGCACAGACCCAAGTACCTGAGTGCACAGGTACCTGGGTGGCAATGACTGTGTTTGTCACAGCTGCCACGTGTACATATACATGTCTGTGTTTACAGTACAAGTGTCATGCATCCTTGACAATGCAACTTCTGAGTATATATTACCTTCTGTATCATACGGTCCTATTAAACTAAACCTAGTTTTGTGTAAGTGTAGAAACCAAGCCAGAATTGACATGCTCAGTTCCCTAACTGAATTATCAAAAAGAATATTCACAGGTGGTTATATGATATCATGCATATAGTGTAACTAGATCTAAAGTGGTGCTGATAAAGAGGTAATTATTTGCAGAGCTCATGTCAGTGATGTCACTATAGGATGTTTGGCTTCTATTAAAACTGTTTTTTGTTTGAGTAATTAACATCTACAAGATTTATAAACACACAGATATCATCAAACATAGAAACTGATATCGCAATAAACTGCTAGACTATACACTTTGTTTGTACTGCATCTCTTTCACTAGATGTATGCCAGCATGTTAGATTTAAACTTTTGGTACATGTCTTTAGCCATACATGCTTCTTATCACACAACTCTTTTACATTATAAGAAGCTGTATAGAAAGACGATCAATCATAGTAAGTGATTACAGGTTGTGTTGTGTACATAGGTCCATGTAGTACATCTCTCCATAGATTGTATATTCTATACCACACCGTATTTCTCAGCATGGTGCTCATTGATTAGTGTCTGCTTCAGAGTAGATGCTTATAATTTTCAATCAATAAGTGCCGTGTGAAGAAATATAATTATGTTGAGTATCTTAACACAAACATAATACATGTATATATGCACTTGCCGTGTAAGTAGATTATGATATGAAGTACATACCAGTAATATATTGATCAGTGAGTGAGTTATACTTTAAGTGACACCTATACATAGTGCAAGAGAGTAAAGTAATTCCGGCTTACTTTATAATAGTATAAGTCTTAACTGTGTGACCTAATGCCATTATGCCAGACACTTGACTATACTGTCATTCTAGATTATAATTATTTCTAATTATAATAGCACAATTCAGGACTCTTGATCATAGTATGAACTGCTGTGAATTGTGATTGAGGTGTGTATAGCATGTTTCTATGTTTCCTGGACTCAACCACTTACATATGAACCCTATTTTCAGGCTCTGCATCTGTCTATGATATTCAAGAATGTATAGCTGCTATATGCCTATAATGGTGGTTGTATGTGTTGATTTTCATTACAGTACAAAGGAACCTCCTTATCAGGACACTTGAAAATGAGGACACCTAGGGACAGTCCAAAGCATCACTTAGCAGTAAACTGACCTGGAAAATCAGGACACCAGATTAGGACACTTTTGGTTGGTCCAAGGTGTCCTTTAGTATAGTGTATATACTTACTCAAACAGGTAGATTCTAGTTATAGCACAAAGACCAATAAACACCTGGTGTGAGTGCTATTGATTAAGAGTAACACTGCTTTTCTGTAGGATTTCAAGGTGAGTTTAACCCAGATTACTGCAGACCCATTTAACCTATAGTGTCCATTCTCACAAACACAATAGTGCAATCCAAAACCCAGAGCATCAAAGGTTCATAATTATTATGAACTCTTGATAGCATTAAAATTTGCTTTTTTGTGGGGTTGAGTTCCCTTATGTAATATATATCTAATCCAAAACAGCCAAGCTGTAAAAAAAAAGAGTGCAGCCCTCAAAAAGGCTATGGTGAAAAAAGATGTGAAATCCAAGGTGGCGGCCAAGAAATGGCTGTGATGGTAGGTTAATGGTAAACATTTTAATAACAACAATTCATGTGAATTTTGGTGCCGCCTGGTCATTGACCAAAATTCACATGAATTGTCGTTATTAAAATTTTTACCATTAAGCTACCATCACAGCCATTTCTTGGCCACCACCTTCTTTTTTCACCATAGCCTTTTTGAGGGCCACACTCTTTTTTTACAGTTTGGCTGTTTTGGATTAGATTTCACTTCTTATTGTATTTGTATACCCCAAAGCCGGCCTATGGCCAGCTTTGGGGCTTTTTTAACCTATCTTTTTTCTTTACCACAGGAAGAAGAGAAAGATGAAGTTTTAAATACTTTAACTAATTCTGATTTTATCAGTAAATGTACACAATATATAATAATAATACATTTATTACATGTTGATTTTTCCCTACAGATATAACTTGTTTGCAACTCTCTACAGAGTGATTTGTTTGTAGCTGAACTCCCTACAAGGTAACTTCTTCTAGCTGCTTTCTACAGGGTGATTTGTTTGTAGCTGAGTTCTCTACAGGGTGATTTGTTTGCAGCTGAACTCTTTACGTGGTAGTTTGTTTGCAGCTGAACTCTCTACATGGTAGTTTCTTTGTAGCTGAACTCTCTACAATGTGACTTCTTCTAGCTGAACTCTCTACAGGGTCACTTGTTTCTAGCTGATCTCTCTACAGAGTGATTTGTTTCTAACTGAACTCTCTACAGGTGATTTGTTTGCAGCTGAACTCTCTACATGGTAGTTTCTTTGTAGCTGAACTCTCTACAATGTGACTTCTTCTAGCTGAACTCTCTACAGGGTCACTTGTTTCTAGCTGATCTCTCTACAGGGTGACTTGTTTCTAGCTGAACTATCTACAGGTGATTTGTTTGCAGCTGAACTCTCTACTTGGTGGTTTCTTTATAGCTGAACTCTCTACAAGGTGACTTCTTATAGCTGATCTCTCTACAGGGTGATTTGTTTGTAGCTGAACTCTGTACAAGTGATTTGTTTGTAGCTGAACTCTCTACAAGGTGATACTTCTAGCTGATCTCTCTACAGGATGACTTGTTTCTAACTGAACTCTCTACAGGGTGATCTGTTCATAGCTGAACTTTCTACTGGGTGATTTGTTTGCAGCTGAACTATCTACATGGTGGTTTCTTTGTAGCTGAACTCTCTACAAGGTAACTTCTTCTAGCTGATCTTTTTACAGGGCATATTTGTTTGTAGCTGAGTTCTCTACAGGGTGATTTGTTTGCAGCTGAACTCTCTACATGGTAGTTTCTTTGTACCTGATCATGAACTCTCTACAATGTGACTTCTTCTAGCTGAACTCTCTACAGATTATTTGTTTCTAGCTGATGTCTCTACAGGGTGACTTGTTTCTAGCTGAACTCTCTACAGGTGATTTGTTTGCAGCTGAACTCTCTACATGGCGGTTTCTTTGTAGCTGAACTCTCTACAAGGTAACTTCTTCTAGCTGATCTTTCTAGAGGGTGATTTGTTTGTAGCTGAATTCTCTACAGGGTGATTTATTTGCAGCTGAACTCTCTACAAGGTGACTTCTTCGAGCTGAACTCTCTACAGAGTGATTGATTTTTTTTGCAGCTGAACTCTCTACATGATGGTTTCTTTGTAGCTGAACTCTCTACAAAGTGCTTAAAAATTTGTAATGATTGTTGTTGGATTAGGTCAGGTGGGAGTGAATTCCACAGTCTAATTGATCTAGGGAAGAATGAATTACTGTACTGATTGGTCCTTGCATAGATATGATGAAATCTTTGGTCATATTCTCTGGTGTTAGAAGTGACAGGGATTAATTCAACAGGAGATATATCAATGAGATTATGAACAATTTTGTAGAGGAGGATGATACTGGATACTTGTCTGTGGTATTCTAAGCTGGGAATATTAAGGTCAATTAATGAGCATGTTAGTTACGCTGCTGAAATACGACAAGTCAGCCATAATGAATCTGGCAGATTGCCTCTGTACTCGTTCAAGCTTATCAATGTCTCTTCTGATGTGAGGGGACCAGACAGGATTGGCGTTTTCCAAGATTGGTCTTATCATGGCATTATAATATTTCAATTTGATTTGAGTTGGGCAGGATTTAAGATTTCTCTGTAGGAATGCTTTGACTGATAGAGCTTTGGATGTGATGTTAGTAATGTGTGTGGACCAAGACAAGTCATTGGTGATTGTAACTCCTAAATATTTAGTAGATGAAACTTCTTTGATAGAGATGTCATTAATGGTGTAGTTGTACATGATCAGATTGTGTTTACGAGTGATTCTCATGAATACACTTTTATCAAGATTAAAAAACATACCAGATCTAGTGCCCCATTGTGACATGATTTCTTCTAGCTGATCTCTCTACAGGGTGATTTGTTTGCAGCTGAACTCTGATTTGTTTGTAACTGAACTCTATTCAAGGTGATTTGTTTGTAGCTGAACTCTCTACAGGGTGATCTGTTCATAGCTGAACTCTCTACAAGGTGATTTGTTTGCAGCTGAACTCTCTACATGATGGTTTCTTTGTAGCTGAACTCTCTACAAGGTGACTTCTAGCTGATCTCTCTACAGGGTGACTTGTTTCTAGATGAACTCTCTACAGGGTGATTTGTTTGCAGCTGAACTTTCTACATGGTGGTTTCTTTATAGCTGAACTCTCTACAAGGTGACTTCTTATAGCTGATCTCTCTACAGGGTGATTTGTTTGTAGCTGAACTCTGTACAGGTGATTTGTTTGTAGCTGAACTCTCTACAAGGTGATACTTCTAGCTGATCTCTCTACAGGATGACTTGTTTCTAACTGAACTCTCTACAGGGTGATCTGTTCATAGCTGAACTTTCTACTGGGTGATTTGTTTACAGCTGAACTATCTACATGATGGTTTCTTTGTAGCTGAACTCTCTACAAGGTGACTTCTAGCTGATCTCTCTACAGGGTGACTTGTTTCTAGATGAACTCTCTACAGGGTGACTTGCATGTAGCTGAATTGTTTATCAGATTAACTGTTTGTAGCTAAATTCCGTACAGAATATCTTGCAATGTAATATAATTCTATAATGGAGTAAGTTATAAACGTAGCTGAATGCTCTATTAGGGTAACTGTTCTATTAGAGTATCTCAATCTCGCATTTGCTACACATAGTTGCCTTTCGAATCATAACTCAGTGGTTTGTAAACCGATTCTTCTGTACTACTGCAAGGACTTCCTATGATGCTTATTCCAGCTACATACTGATTTTCAGCTCATTGTTCTAAGCGGTTTTCCTGGTAGACGTAAAAACTAATAGTTTTTCATTCATAAAAATCGATCGCGTAATTTTGACACAGGTTGGGTTTTGTGTCATTATTATTATTATTATATTGTGTACTGTACAGGAATCATGTATGATTATAATGCACAGGTGTAATTATAAAAGTGTCCAAATCATTACAAAACTCAGTCATATCTCCATGGTCTTTATCTCGATTCCTTTCAAACCACAAAAAGGCACTCCTACCATGGTTACTCCATCTACATATCAATTTTCAACTCATTCCTCCAAGGGGTTTACCCTGTAGGCGTGACAGACCTTCAATCTTATTTTACACACATAATTGGTCATAACTCCGTGAATGTTCATCGGATTCCTACCAAAGTTGGTACTGAGATCCGCCTTAATGAGCCCTTCAAGTGTGCCAAATTTCAGCCCGATTGAAGTACGCATTCGTGTTTTATGGCGGATTTTGCGAAGTGTGCGAAATGAAGATGAAGAAGAAAAAACGAAGAAAAAACGAAATTTTGTTCGCTCGTATCTCGGAAATGGCTGGAGCGATTTCCTTCAAATTTAGTATGTAGACCCCCATAACTGGGTGGCACGTCTGTAACAAATTTGGTTCCAATCGGATAAGGGATCACAGAGCTACATAGGTGTGAAAATTGCATTTTCTTTCTTCCTGTTAATATACTCACGGTGTGGCGTGCCGGCTTCTTGGGCCGCACGACACACTACCATGTGTCTTGATGACCCTATTTTTGGAAAACCATGCATACATTTGGCACATTGATCAATTTTCTTTTTTATAGCTAAAATGAAGCACTGAGTGATTATCTACTTTGTGTGAAAATTTTGTGATGAGCATTCCAACGATATGGCTAATTTACTTAACAAACTAACTTTTCATCATCAGTTTATAGAACTGTATAGGTGTATATCAGGTGTGACAAATTGATGACAAATCACTTTGTTGACAAAGATCCTTACAATCTAAAATGGATGAAAACAGATCCTTGATAGTTTAATCATGTGTTCTTTGTGCTTTTCATCCTCAATTAAATCACTTGTCTTATAAGACAAGAAAATGTTTGGTTTTGGGAATGAACAAATCACCCAATTTGTAAGTTAATTGGTGTCCCACACACTGTGAAACTACTACATGGTATGATATAATTCATTAACCCATCGCTCACAAAAAAGTTTTAAACCTAACAGACTTCAATTGAGGCTTACAATGCATTCCACTAGCAGCAGATAAACCTCAATTACTAATAATTATTACGGATTTTGAACAAACTGTAGCATTTGGCAATACTAAGAACCAAGTACTAAGTATTTGTCAACATATTGGGATTTTCTAGAAATTAGATATATTGCAGCCATGGAATCCATGTTTGGTTACTCTGATTATTGTCTTCTAAAGTGCAAACAGGCATCTTCAAGAATTCTGCATGTTGTTCTTACCACCAAAGTATGGATTGTACACAGTTTTCGAACCAACTGATCACAAAGGCCTTGTAATCAGGGACGTAGCAGTGAAATTTTGAGTGGGCTAAGAAGGATGGTAACTGCTTAATACAATTTGCAGTGTGTAAAATACACTCAGCATGGGGGGTTGGGGGGCATGCCCCCACAGAAAATTTAGCCTTCTCAATCTTTTTATTTGAAAATACATCTGAATGTTTTATTGAGTAGCTATACATGACTTATCTATTAGCGTACCTTGATTTTTAAAAGTGTATTTTCTTCACATTTTAGTTACCTATTGCTCACTCCCCTGTATTCACAGGCATAAGCCTTCTCACAAGTTCCTAGTGGGATAGCATTCATAAAATAAAAACAGAATTAGGGATTAAATTCAGTTAGCCCCCACAAATCACGGTGGAGGGATTCTAGTTCCCCTAGCCCTCCTGTTGTTGTTTTACTTATGCTTACAATAGATGGACTACCATTCTTAACAAAACTTATTATACAACCTTACATACTACAAACTGCTATAAATCACACACACACACACACGCACGCACGCACGCACACACACACACACTGCACACAACTTTTCAATTCTTGTCTGGTAAATAGCACTGATAGTCTACTGCATAGCTAATGCAACTAAACAAAATGTTATCGAATTCATTGTATCATACAGTACGATAGTAACTGTATAGTAGGGACCACAAAGGAGTAGGCGTGGCCCATGCACGAAATAATATCACCCAAAAACATCCTCAATTTCCCCTGACGACGATGAGGCAGTATTGGTTAGGTAAAACTAAGCCCAAAAAAGTTTTCAGATCGACCCGAAACGTTTTCAACAAGTTGCTACGGAATTTTAAAAATAATTTATATAACGGAATTTTCTACTGACTGAGTAAGTAACTGACTGATGCCTCCAGAGAAGCGTAACTCAATAACGGCTAAGGCTACGGGCTTGATTTTTCACTGTTCGATGTCGCTTCGGCCCGACAGGTGCCTTTTGGCATACCGCAGTACGTATACAATGCATTCTTCATGGACTTACCAGTGTCCTCCTTTGTGTCCCATTCATCTTCGCTGACAGCGAAAAGTGTCCGGCAATTTGGCAATAGCACGTGATGGCTTCCCTTCTATACAAAAATAGGACTAGAAACACATGTACATACTGAAAACTACACCATACTACTACTTATTACCTAACTATATACTTATTACTAGCTTAACTTAACCAATGTCAAAGTCAGGAAATTCGTCCTCAGCACTAAGCGAATACTGGCAGAGTATCATTTTTGCATTGTACCTCCACAAAGTTACAGACAGTTGCTGGAGAAGTTGGCGCCTAGCAAACTTTCGAGGTAAACCGTTTCTAACAGTTGTTCTGTCAGCTATGGATCCTAAAATTGATAGGGCATATGGTGACCAAACACAAAAGGTCTCACATACAAGAGGGATAAAATCTCCTCCATTATCATTCACAATGTCCTGGTATTGTGTGTCCTTAGCTATCTCACCAACAGCAGCGGCCACCCCAGCCTGAGAAGAAGCAGAAGATATGACAGCAGACTGAGTGGTACTTCTGACGGAGAGATCAAAATAGGCAGGACGACCAAGATGAAAATCAGGGTGGTATATATGTCGCCAGGACGAGATTGGTCAAATGAAATGCCTTGCTCCCTAAGAACACCAGGGTGATCTTGGAGCAAGGCATGGTGTACAATAGAGACTAAAGCATTATGACGCTGGATCCTCAAGGGACCATGAGAGCACCCCAGCAGATGATCACCAAACTGGTCAATGAGAGATAGCTATATAGACTGATGGTCAGATGGTCAATGACAAATAGTCACTCAGCTCAGTCAAAGGTGACTATTTCACAGCTACTTTGACTTTGGTTTCAGGCGAATTTATAATAAATGCTAGTAAACTGTGCACTATCATGAGTTTTATAAACTGATCTTGGCCTAACATAAAGTTTAATATTTTAGTCAGAAGCATGGCTGGCTCCTCCACAAGGTGAGGTGAGGGGGGTGAATTTCGAGGTGAATTTTACCCAATTGCCCCATCCTGGATCCGCCATTGCCTACTCTAGTTGAAAATTCCAAATTTTTTTGTGTACTTGTTTGTTAACTTTTTTGCCCTTGGCCTTTGCAGATGGTTGTGAAGTCTTAAAAGCTGCTTAAAAGGCTCTGAATGTGTTGAATAACAGCAACACGATAATTAATTTTAGTGGCGCTTATCTGCT
This sequence comes from Dysidea avara, assembly GCF_963678975.1. Lineage (NCBI taxonomy): Eukaryota > Metazoa > Porifera > Demospongiae > Dictyoceratida > Dysideidae > Dysidea > Dysidea avara. The sequence goes on along the minus strand of NC_089276.1, from coordinate 1,901,421 downwards.
CTAAAAATAATTATCGTGTTGCTGTTATCATAGATCTATGCTGTTATTCAACACATTCAGAGCCTTTTAAGCAGCTTTTAAGACTTCACAACCATCTGCAAAGGTCAAAATGGTAGAAGTCAACACTGCTAAGAGGTGACTATTTGCTGCTTCAAAAATGAAGCAACTAACAAGAGAACCTGGCTGTACAACTAACAAATTAGTCTGTTTGTGCCCCTCCCCTTGCCAGCTCCTGGATCCGCCCCTGAGAGTAGGGACCATAACACATCGATAAAACGTACTGAAAGTCTGAAACAAGCTGGAGTAGTGCACGATGAAATCACAGTAAAACAATAAGAAGTGTTATATCCCTACTGTGCTCAAGATACCATAATGGAAATGCACAGTAGGGATATAACACTTGATCCTTTATTGTTTTACTGTGATTTAATATCGTGCACTACTCCAGCTTGTTTCAGTACTTTTTATCGATGTGTTATGGTCCCTACTCTAGTTGAAAATTCCAAATTTTTCTGTGTACTTGTAATACTATATAGAATGAAATCGATGCAGCTGGTGGATTAACCTAATAAGTGATTAAAATCACGTTAGCTATAGCTGATCAATAATTATTGAGATATGGAGTACAGGTGGACTTGTTAGATCTATAGTTGCTATAATAAGTGGCCTTACTGCTGTAGTGATCCCCAGTTTTCATCATCTAGGCTGCTGAGTGCTGGTTTAGTTGTTATGATACAACAGCAAACTGAGAACTTTCATATCCCTTGCCTTCAACAGGCTCGCTCTACCATCCGTCAGTCCAGACAACAAATAATGACTTCTAGCTTAGCCAATATCAAGTCTCGTGTAGATCCTCCGCTTCAACGAACCATTGAATTAATCAGTGTTAAATGCTCTTCACTTTGGTTAACTGCTCTTCCACTTCAAGAGCAGAGGTTTCATTTGAACAAACAAGAATTTAGAGATGCACTGTGTCTGAGGTATGGCTGGCAACTAGCAAATATTCCAAGTCACTGTGTTTGTGGAACTTCATTTAGTGTTGATCATGCCATGGTTTGTCGACATGGTGGCTTGACTTTCATCCGCCATAATGAACTTCGAGACTTAACAGCAGAATGGTTACAAGAAGTGTGTCATGATGTTACTGTTGAACCTCCACTTAATGGGAAACTAATTACACCATCTTCAGCTAACTGCAGTAATACCGCAAGAGCTGACATCCATGCAAGGGGCTTCTGGGGCAGACGACAAGGTGCATTGTTTGACGTCAGGGTTTTCCATCCCACAAGGTGCATTGTTTGACGTCAGGGTTTTCCATCCCAATGCACCAAATTATCGTCAGACCCGGGTTGCTTCCCTTTTTCGTCGAAATGAGCTCGAGAAGAAACAAGAATATGGGGATCGTATATGCAGTGTTGACTGTGAATCTTTCACCCCGCTAGTTTTTTCAACTTTTGGTGGTTTGGGCAAGGAGGCTACTGTTTTCTACAACTGTTTGGCAGATCTTTTATCACAGAAGCACATCAAAACTTTTTCACAATTATGGAACAGCCTCTGCCATGGAGTGTATTGCATTGAAGGCTGCTATGGTTATGCCTGCACTGCTGCTTCAACGCCCACATCGGAACTCTAAATGTCATGACATGACTTTTTTAAGGTTAGTTTTTGAGTTGATTGCTGTAGCTTGTAAGCAGTGTTGTTTTCTATCAATTGAACATTGATTGTTAATAAAATCTATTGTCTATCTACTGACATAACAGACTGCTCTTAGAGTATCTTGGTTTTCAAAGTGTATATAGAGGCTAAGCCCCCACATATCAAGTGGAGGGGTTTAATTGACTATTATTGAGAATCAAGGACAAAATCCGAACAGCAAACCTGGGCAATTATATTTTAGTTAAATTGTAGTAACTGTTTCTGATACCATCTAATTTCTCAACACTGCAATACCATTGATCTTTTTTCAAACAGTCTTTTAGAGATGCACTATTTGTATGAAAAGTGTGCATGCAGTACATATGAAAAGATATGGACTGGTGTACAATAATATACTGTAATCAGCTTGCCAACAATTCTGTCTTGAGAGTAAAAATGCTTATTTTTGTCTCCTGTTGCTGCACCTATGCTTACAATATAGTCAGGTTCACTATGTCAAAAAATACACTTTCGTTCAAAGTTTATGGGGATTAGCAAACCTATACATTTTTGGAAAGTTTAGAGCATGAGGAATCTGAAAATCAATGTTTACATTTGCACAGATTCCTGCAAGGTCAGCATTTTTTAATTTCAAAGTGACAGCTAATAAAATAAGAAAATTCTAACAGATCAAGTTTAATTTCACATAAAATTTAATAAATGAACCCAACAAATCCTTTAGTTCTCTAGTGACATTTTTACACCTCTATTCATTAGAGATAAGACAGTTAATCATGAATAATTAAAAGTTTTTACAAAGGGAATAGAAGAACACCTATTATACTGTAATAATTCAGGAATAATGTATAGTGAACAAATATTCTGGATTATTTGGGTATAACTGGTGCAAAGTAGCTATAACTAGTGCAAAGTATAATTTAACTTCTACTTAAAAAGTTCAAACCTAAAAAGCTGAAAATTTAGATACTCTAATAAAGCAGTCACTTATAAGCAGTCAAATTTTGAGCTCATTTTTTTTGCTAATGTGCTTACGTATATTTAGCATAATTAGCACTAGATGAATTTTGAAACAAGTTTCATTTTAAAATTACAGTAATTAGAATTAGCTCTCCCCTAAAAAGGAAGTTTCCTTTTCACACAAACAATTGGCAACAGTGAATTTACTCTGATCACCAAGAGCAATTTTATGCACCAGATAGACAATCACTGACAAGTTAAACTTGATACACAATCTTTGAAAATAATGAAAATTATGTTACCTAACTGTTAATCCAATGAAAATTTGCTTTCCAGTGACAGAATGATTGCATATCACACATCTTTAAATAATCCAAATATTGCCATTGTCGATGGAGTGATTCTTATCCAGAAGATGACAAAAATAAAAAGGACATTTGGCACAGTAATAAAATATCTAGCCAACATGTTTTTAACGACAGGCTTACAAGTAACTGCTCCATGCTAAAATGCTAGTACTATTACAATAGTTTACCTTGCATAGTTGTGTGGTACAGATGAAGATGTAAACATACAAGAGTAGAAGGAAAAATGAAAAGTTTGAAGTTGGATTAGGGATCAAAAAGTAGAGAATTGCTATAAGAAGTTGTGAAGAAGTGAGGTTGGCTATACATCTGCATATATACTATTGACCATTTAATCCCTATACTTCATTCATTCTATAACCACGACTGAATTAGGGATTAAATGTCCACTGCAGCATATAGACAACCACTCTTTTTTCACTACTGTATTAGACTGAAGTATAGGGATTAAAGGTAGGACTGTTGTTGTAACATAATTATGACTGGTGAACCTGCATCAAAAGGAAGAAGGGCACCTGACAAAATATATGTCTGGTCGCATGCACCAACTATCAATTATGAAGCAAAAATGGTGGTAGCCATTACACTTCATGTTTAACTATGTTTTTCCATTACACAGCATTGCAAACAAAGAACAGCATGAAATGAAGTGTCTCAACTATCAATCATATTGCTATGGAAAATACTGGTGATAAGCGTACACAGCCATATATAGTGTGAATTGACACCTTGCATTGCATTGTCAGCAAAGAGAACTAGAACACAAAGACAAAGGCAAGCCCATGATGCATGTGTTGTATGTCTGCAGTTAGCAAAATCAAGTCCGTATGTCAAGTTGTACTTGGCTGTCAGTCAGCATAAAATTCTTAAAATGCTGTAGAACGAGTTTGGGGTTAGTCTGAAGACATTTTTGAGCTTGGTTGTGCCTAACCAATGCTGCTAAGCTGTTGCTCGAGTTACTCTAAAGCAGTTACCCTAATACAACAGCCAAACAGTCACTTGTGCATATCATAGCTGTAGCTATAACTAAACGAAACTAAAACTAGTATATTAAAAAAATATTAATTTAAAACTGAAGTAAGTATCTAAATGATAAAAACTCATGAGAATGATGGTACCTGCTAATATATAGTACGTATAATGCATCGAAAATGACAACAGTAAGAGTACTGATGATTTTTAGGCTCATATCTTAGAATTAACTGTATTAGATATTTATACATATATGTATATGTACGTAGATACGTAGCTGTAATACATAGCTATACCCTACATCTCAATGTTAATAATTCGTTTTTTGTTTCATGCAATAACTATCTGCCAAATTAAGTTTCTTAGCACTTTAGAGGCTATCAATGGATTCTATATGGATGTGAGAACATATAAATAGTGTTTGTCATGAGTAAGAGGCTGACATATGAAGATATTTGCACCATATGAACTGATATTTTCAAACTGCTAATTGACTAACATGTAGGTATCTGTATGTAAGCATTGATTTTCACTGATCTTCATGCTCTCAGCCTTCTAATAATAATTATGTAGGCCCATAAATTTTGAGCAAAGTTATCTTTGACATAATTAACTGTGTCAATGCATTTCACCAACTGGTGCAAAAGTACTCTTGGATCTATTTAGGGTGAAATCATAGTTGCCAATTGCTAAGTTACCTTTTAAAGGAACATGTTTTATGCAAATTACAATTTTTCTTTCAAACCTAGTAGTAACTAATCTCCTGAAATTTATGCCTAACATAAGCATACTATCTAGGATTGTCACAAAAGTGACTGCTACATTAGAATTATGGACTCAAAGTTGACTACTTTATTGGAATATGTGACTGCTCTATTAGAGTAACTCAATATTTTGTGCTGCTTTTAGCCTTGAACTGTTTCAGTGGAATCCAAACTTATACTTTGCACCAGTTATACATAGATCTCATCCATTTAATCTGGAATATTCCTCAATTCTTTTTGCTAAAAATTATTCCTGAGTTATTGCAGCATAATGGATGCTCTTCTATTCTATTCGTAAAAATTTCTAATTATTCATGATTAACTATCACCTCTAACGAATAAGGATGTGAAAAATGTCACCAGAGAATCTGTTCAGTTCATTAATGAACTTTTATGTTAAATTAAAATTAATATAGCAGGAATTTTTACTGTATTAGCTACCATTTGAAATTTAAAAAACGCTGACCTTGCAGAATGTAAACATTGATTTTCAGATTCTTCATGCTCTAAGCTTTCCAAAAATGTATAGGTTTGCTAATCCCCATAAAATTTGAACAAAAGTACATGGTGAACCTGACTAATAGATGGATTACCATTCTTAACAAAACTTATCATAGTCAACTACAAATCATAAAATTACAAACTACTACGCACAACATTATGCAGTCTTTGTGTCAGCTAGTGCCTCCATCAGCATCCTGTGACCACATGATCTGTAAAAGAAATTATTATGACTTAATATGGCTTAGTCTTTGCTCCATAGACCCTGCAATTTCATGGAATTAATACAGATATTATAGGTACTTACCAGATTGAGAACACTTCTTGACCTCATAAGATCGTTTGGTCATAGACAGAGTACACTGGATGATGTTATTGTGGACATCACTCTCACGAACTAGTTGAGTAGGGTTAACATTCAGTTGTAATATATAGGTACCCTGTGGTACATTTGTGATATCTACCCACTGACAATCCAAGCCTCTGCTGTATAGATCACCACAGTTCTTAGATATGCCTTGTTTAGAATGCCCACAACGATACCGACGACTGCTTCCATCACACTGACTATCCTCAAGACAGAAACTGGCTTTGTGTCCTTCTGCGACTTTTGTACCATTAAGATCCAACAAGTCATACTCTGCAAACACTTCAAAGGAATGATAATGAAAATGACAAGCATGCCACTTCCACTGGCTGCGGTCAAGGACTGGAGTGAAATCACTTAAGCCATAATTCATTGTTAATGAGTCAAACCGCAATAATGCTCTGACTGCTTTCCCTCGCAGGCCAACAGCATCACTAGCAAGACAGTTCTCCTCCAATGGACACCGAAGGCTAGCCATACGTGCAAAATCATAACTCCGGAAAATTCTTAATGAACGTTCAAACTTTGCAAGGATGGGAACAAGATCAGGTAACCCTAACAACACAAAGAGATTGATACACCAGTAATAGCATTGAACAGACATTCAACATATTGTACAGTAACCACTGTCAGGTGTTGTGCATTTGATACTCTTGATGATGATATTATCACATTAGAATCATTAGTGAGGAGACAATATTATTATTGCAAGTGCTGCTATGATGCAGACTGTGATCTGCTGTCAGATGCCATTTGGTGTTCATTATGGCATTTTGATATGTCCTTGTCTAGACTATGAATTGCTAATAAAATTCTCTGGACGAGTTGGCTTTAACTATTGTTTGGGTGTCAGGATAGTGTATGAATGGCAACAGACACTTTCTTTGCATTTACGCAAAAATTAAAGTTGTTTGGATACTATTTACAAATACGCTTATAATCATTTCAACACTTCAGTGTTGACTACAACACTGACATTGTCAGTGTTATTTACCACATATTATCATATTGTGTCAAATTATGGCCTGTCCTTCATGAAAATGCTTGGACCTTGAGTATAAAACATTACAGCAAAACTAAATGCACATGGTTTTGAATAAATGCTGGGGTCTCAATTAAATGCCTAGTGCAGACAATTCTACAAATGCTTATGGACTTCTTTTAAAACCTGTTGAATATGCTGGTACAACACAGACATATAAAGTTGATTTCAAGGAAAACTTGTAAGTTGGTCTGTTATAAAAATAGCTCTATTTTGTATTATGTACTCTTGATTATAGTCACCAGTCTTCATGTGGTGGCCTGGGTGAAAAGTCAAATGAATGAAGCAACCACCCAGGCCACAATTGGAGACAATATGGTAAGTAAAGATCACACAATTGATTTATACGCATCTTGTCCATTTCTCCTTTTTTGTACCATTCAACTTAGCTCTACCAGCCGCTCACAGATGATTTCAATAACAACTCACTTACTTATTCACTTCCAAAACTACCAGTACACCTAACACAAGCAGATTCAGCTTACCCTTTTGTCAAAATACTGTATAGTGTCAGTGGTTAGAATGGCAGCAACTCTTACTATAAAACAAGCACACTATATGTATATATCATTGTATAAGTTATAATAATAAGTCAGCTAAACTTGATTGACTGGACTTGCCATTACCTATTACCTACGTATACACACACTAAAGTATAGCTGTATGCACTACAAATGTTTTACACTAGGTACAATACAATGTACACCAACACTACAATGAACGTGCAGACACACATGTAGACACAAATATACTTTTCTGTATTGTATACCAGATCTTATGCACCAAAATGTTCACTACACACACACACATGCACACACACACACACACACCCAAACACACACCACACACACTACACTACATCGGGCACACGTGCATTTGTGTCTGTGCTACCAGGCACAAATGCTCACAAAAAAATCACAAACTTTTATCACAATGAATTAGCAGATCTCCATTTTTACATTTAGCTACAGGCTGAAAGTCCATGTGACATTCACGAATGTTTAGTTCACTCCCACTGCAAACAAACCTTCCTTTGTACCTCTGACCTGAAAGTGTCTAAGTGATTAGCATGCTGTTTAATAAATTAGCCAACCTGTATAACTGGCTAGCTTGCTGGATCGGTAATTTACTAAAAATTTAGGATCAGGTAGTGAACGACACAATACACTACTCATCATCATATCTACATCATCATAACACACCAGACCGTAACCATGGTTACTGTCAACAGCTACTTCAACATAGTTATTATTGATGTTGTTGACAGTAGACACAAACTGAACCTGTAATTGATAAAGTGTAAGAATACCATTGTAGACTACAGTTAGCTACTTTACAAACTATAGCTTAAGGTGGCGCTGAAGTAATTATGTGAAGCCGTACAATGCCCATTTGTCACTATTAAAATTAGCCCACGTGCTTAATTAGCTATTTTAGGGTGGTGGAGTACTCCACTTGTGAACCATGTAGTCTACATTTAAAGGATTCTTATGATAGTCTTTAATGTTGTAGCCTAGCATGCCAAGTTCCGTGAAATCACCCGCTTTAATTTCGTGGCTATTAAACTCTGAACTTACGAGCCGATTTTAAAAATAAATCACCCCAGAAACAACCTAGCGCTAAGCCGCCTTGGCTCTTATGGTTTCTCACCTTGTAGAACAACTCTATGGAATCCTTTTTAACGATAACAACGTGGAAACTGGTTAAAATGCAAACCCGCATTTTTCAACAAGTGATATCACGCCCGTCAACAGCGAATCGCGAAAAATCTTTCCATAGCCCTGTAAAGAAACGCTTCACCAGTGCCTCTGCCAAATTTTGAGAGTCTATGGTAAGTAAATATGGAGTTATTTCACGAATTGTGGGACAGTGTAACTGGCCAGGGCGCGCTCCGTAAAGCAGTAATCACGCGATGACAGCTGGTGTTGTTCGCTGTGAAGTTACCAGAGTTTTGACAAGGCGATGAAGTCAGTACGTGAATATCGTTACTTGTATCAGCAATAGTAGCCTGACAGTCTGATAAAGCTGGTTCTTTCAATATTTCGAAGCGCTTCGCTTTGTTCTATTAGTTTTTTTTCGTGCATGACCACAAACGTGATGTCCCATTGGCCTTGTAAGGCTTCATTTGATTACTTCAGCGCCACCTTAAGAAGATAGATCACACAACATTACTAAACATTTCATTGTCACCATAAGAAAATTTCAACCAACCAATTAGAATAGACTAAGCACCAACATTACACACTCCTATTGAATCTTTAATGGTGATACATCGATCATCCTCTAGATTTACTACTATCTAGTACTTCACATTGATGTTATAGTCGGTATACTCAGGGGCGTACGCAGGAATTTTGAAAAGTGGTTTCCACTACAGCCAAGTGACTGTTATATTAGAGTAGTTTATATTGCCTGACTGCTTTATTACAGTATCTCGATCTTTTCATCAAAATCATAAGCTATAAGTGTTGCTATCGTGTGAGAAGCTATTATTTAACTAAGATAAAAGTTTGCAATGTGTCCTGTTCCATGATAGATTCCAGATTCTGGAAACCTGAAGTTTCAATTTCTTACTGTTTCAAGTAGTGTGTAAAATTCAAAGTGGTTTCCTGAAACCCCTGGAAACCCCCTCGGTACGCCCCTGATACTATAGCAGTGTTACAAGTATCTTAAAAAGCATTGACCTGCTCTTGTACTAATATGATAACAGAGCAAACATTGAATAACATTATTCATTTCATGGCATAGACCAATACATAACCAAATAGGGAAGTTTTGGTGTTGTGTCTTTTGCTGTGGCAAGGATAATAACATGAACCATAAAAGGAAATGCTGTGGTCCATACCTTCACTTCTTGTTATATTGGGATTAAGCATTTAATCAACAAGTAAATTTAGGATAATTTTTGTGCATGGATTATGACATGAAATTGGTCCATATTGTGTTGTATCTATTTTTTCAGCTTGCAAGCTTTGACAAATCATATTTATGAAAATTGTCTAGGTGTGTTCTACACACACACACACACACACACACACACACACACACACACACACACACACACACACACACACACACACACACACACACACACACACACACACACACACACACACACACACACACACACACACACACACACACACACACACACACACACACACACACACACACACACACACACACACACACACACACACACACACACACACACACACACACACACACACACACACACACACACACACACACACACACACACACACACACACACACACACACACACACACACACACACACACACACACACACACACACACACACACACACACACACACACACACACACACACACACACACACACACACACACACACACACACACACACACACACACACACACACACACACACACACACACACACACACACACACACACACACACACACACACACACACACACACACACACACACACACACACACACACACACACACACACACACACACACACACACACACACACACACACACACACACACACACACACACACACACACACACACACACACACACACACACACACACACACACACACACACACACACACACACACACACACACACACACACACACACACACACACACACACACACACACACACACACACACACACACACACACACACACACACACACACACACACACACACACACACACACACACACACACACACACACACACACACACACACACACACACACACACACACACACACACACACACACACACACACACACACACACACACACACACACACACACACACACACACACACACACACACACACACACACACACACACACACACACACACACACACACACACACACACACACACACACACACACACACACACACACACACACACACACACACACACACACACACACACACACACACACACACACACACACACACACACACACACACACACACACACACACACACACACACACACACACACACACACACACACACACACACACACACACACACACACACACACACACACACACACACACACACACACACACACACACACACACACACACACACACACACACACACACACACACACACACACACACACACACACACACACACACACACACACACACACACACACACACACACACACACAGTTTTAATATGGCCAGACCATAAGAAATACTCACTGGGGGTTTACGTCCATGGTAGACATCTGGCACTCCACACTCAACTCCAACATCTCTGTTATGTTTTTTACATAAAGCAGTGCTACCCCAGGGAAGATGTTTACAATCATGTAGTTGTGATTCAGTTCCATTACACTTTACATCACTTAACCAGATCTTTCCAATTCCACGACCATATCCAGCTCTTTTAGTAATAGTAACAACGTTACCATAACCAAGTGATCGACATAGTACATTAGCACTGTTATCATCAAATCCATCATCACAGACAGTACCCCACTGATTGTTATATAACACCTCTACTCTTCCCATCCATGGCATTACTCCAGCTCTGAGACGATATGATGGCTATAAAAGGTAATGCAATAAACGTTGCTGACTATTCACACACAAGAACACTTCTATAATGAATTTATTTGCCAGTGTTTGTTTATGAAAATTCAGGTAGTGATACCTCCTACACAACCTACTGGGGTGTATGTATAGCAATTCAATGTTGTACCATATATCATGAAACTTTCACCATTATTTTTTTGTCATTGTCTGCATTGATGAAAATTAAAACGAATTACAATAGCTATTCACAAATTATTGTCAACACCATCCACAAGGGAATTTAGGTGAGGCAGTTAATTCTTATTACATTGTGAGCATCCAATCACGAGGAGCTTCACATTGCCAGCTCATGAGTTTGCTGGGCTTGATTGGATGCAGTAGTTATTATTACAGTTACCTGGTTAACAGGTGCAAATGTAGCAGCTTTCTTTTCAAACACATGATAATCCAGCTTCCTTTGGAATTTCATTTCTACTATGTATATTCTGTTGTTGTTTGTTTTACAAACTAAACAATGAAAATATTTTACATCAAAAGTTTTTAAGATATTTTCAATGGTGCCAGAATTTTTCTTGAATTGTGATAGTTGTAACACTTTCATAGAAGTGCTCTTGATTCAGGTTTATCCACAACTTTAACATACATTAGACAACGACATGCAGCGTTTCGTTTGATGTGTGGAGGTCTCTTATTTGCGAAGAAACCTGGTATCAACCAGTAAGACACCCGACAGTTGTTTACAACCACAATGTGGCCTACAGTAATGCAATTAGCCTTTTGTGGACAATTAGTATTTCGCACATCAGTAAACACCAAGCGATTGCGAGCAGATTATTACAAAGAAATTACACTCAGGTACGCTGTTATCGTGGGTAGCTCAGCGGATTTATAGACCATCGTGGTACAAGCCATTAATTCAGTTTGTGGCCTTCGCCATATTAAAGCACGCTCTGTAGACCATGCAAGACAGCCATGTTGGCACTGGCCATTCCCATTTGCTGCCATTCACACGTATCTATAATGCCTCAAACATACTTTTTATCGACTTTACAAACCTTCAGTTATTCGCGCTTCATGGCTTGTGCGCGAGCTTGCGCGACCTCACATCTTTTGCTCGCTGAAATATCCTAGGTGTTTACAATGGAAACTTGGAAACTCTCTATACTAACTCACTGCTTCTACGCCATTGTCTAAAACACTTAGACACTCACAATAGGCGTCTTCGAGGATTTAAAAACCTGAGGTGACGTCAATAATTACCGAGGCGCAGCCGAGGTAATTATTGACGTCACCGATGGTTTTTAAATCCTCGAAGACACCTATTGCGAGTGTCTAACTATTACTAGGAAATTTTGATAGAAGTAAAAGTGGTCAAATTATATGAATCGGTTAACTTGGTTGAGCACCTCAAAAGAGGTGGTTAATATTATTATCAAAATTTGATTCATCAACTTTTCCCTCCATCATAAGGTTGTTTATACATGTGAGTCCTTGTATAGCCAAATAGTTAGAGTTCACAAGTATGGTACATGCTAGCAAGAGTTCATAATATCAAATGCCCAGTATTCCCTGTACAAACACACTGCCACAAGTTTACCATTAACTCTACCTGGTAGAAAACAACTGTTGGTACGTAGGTGTTAAATATGGTGAAGCCTTTATAAGAGAGAGGTACTGAATCTATATCATCATTAGATACTCTCCCTTATTTATGAATTCTTGATGCTAGTGTAAACATGCCACTACAAACTAACCAATGTTTTATGTTTTATGGCTTTGGTTCCTTTAATAAATTTCACTTGTATGGCTTTCTATATGCTGTGCAGCATGTTCACTATACAGTACCTAAATGGCTTACTTGTTGACATTCACCACCATCACAGGATGGGTGAGGATGGAATCCACATTTTGCTGTAGCTACTTTACCACCAGGATTATCAAATGGACCCCATCCATGATGAGGGCATAAACTTAAATCTCTTTCTGTACCAGTACAACCCAGGCCCTGTAATGTGACTTTCCGCAGGTGTGTCCTTTTGAATCGATTCTTCTGCTGTCTACTGACACGGACTTTCCGTGGTAAAAGGTCTATCAATTTTGACACAGTTCCAAAGCTCACAGGATACCCCAGTTGACCACACACCACATTCACATCTTCATCATCCCATTCATCAGCTGATACTGGCCACCATCCCTCATTATAGTAAACTTCAACAATCCCCTCAACATGTACAGATGGGGTACATTCTCCTGGATCAGGACCACGTTTTCTGGCAATGTTATTACAAGTCTTATTGTATGGACAGGTCAGTCTAACAGGTGGAGAAGGTTGAGGTCTGTAACACTCTACTCCAACATCTTCACCATGTCCACACACATTGGCTGATGCCATGCTAAATTTACAATCAGCGATGTCATCCTCCACACCAGTGCAATTTACTTTCCAAATTCTACCCCTTCCTGGACCGAAATAAGCTCGATCACGAGCGAGAATAGCGCTAGGATAACCTAGCATTCTGCAGACGACGTGGGCGTCTTTTAGTCCAAACTGATCGCCACATATCGTACCCCACTTTCGATTAACTAACACCTCCACTCTACCCTGGTAGTCAGAAGCACCGTTACCTAGTCTGACATCATCTTGACCAACAACAAAACTCGAGGTAAACAGTATTGCCGCTACGAACACGAAGAGCACCATTATTCAACAGACAACACGAACTTGTTCGCTGGTTTACTGTATAAAAATATACGTGGGAAGAGATCTTATTATATGCAAATCCAGCTGAACTTGTCTAGTGTCTTGCGTGGTCGGCTGGTGGTCAATGGTTGTCACTTGCTTCATGTGACGTCATTGTTGCGTCATTAGGCGTTGTACTTACTAAAAACATAAAATTAATGGCATGTTGTACATGTGCCAAAGCTCAACCTATTTCAAAGGAGATCAGTTAATTATCACCACATTCTGGAATCTGGACATGTTTGAGGTACATATGTAACTGTACAACTTTGACCGGGCCATATACACTGACTATAGATCAATAATTTCGTTGCCGTAGCTATAGCAGAAATTCGTTGGTGGGAAGTAACTGCATGCCTTTCAAAAAATGAAACTTCACTACATAATGTGCAGTTGTGCACTTGTTTTAACACATGTGTGGCATAAAGTAGACTTATGTATGTGACCTGATTTGTGAATAGGGGTACACATCAAATTAGCTACCAACTCTACTTTTGAAAATTTATAGCTATGACTATAATAATAAGCCACTGACTTGAAATTTGGTCAGTAGTAAACAACATGCAACATAGAAAATTAAAAAAGAGTTTTGGTATGTTACATGTATACTTCAACTGTGATATTCCTATAGTCAATGTAAGGACATTATACTGAAGTACAAGATGGCAGTATATATAAGGATAAATGCTTATTACTTTTGTATTATAAGCCACTAGATATAATTATACCATCTTCATTGTGAGAGTTGGGGTATAACTAGTTACATTTGCCAGGCTTTTTAAGGCCGCACCTTTTTTCACAGCTTGGCTGTTTTTGTGTGGATAACTAGTTACATATGCAAAAGATACATATTAATGTGTGTTACTTTTAAAATAAACATAATTATAATTCTATTCTTACGTACCTTGGTAAGGCATATCTGAGTGGAATAACTATTTACTTTTTTGAGATATAACTAACAGTATGTTTTATAATAGAAATTAATTCACAAAAATAAACTTCATACATTTATGTGAGAGGCCATGTTACATTGTTGCAAATATTGGCCACAAAAATTACAAGGGAACGTCCATCTTGAAAGATGAGCATTCTACACAAAATGACAACTTGTGTAACTACAAATTCATAGAAAGATATAAGAATAGGACCGAGTCTATACATCACACATCAGATACTGCTTCAACATGTTGGGACTTCATGATCTGTATAACAGAACAAAACAGTAACTCAACAACATGTCAGACTAACTACTTGTGAGTGCTATTACCTAATATAGGTTTGATATGCCGCCTATGTCGTGCTTATTAGCAGAGCTGTTCAAAACTCAAACCTATTACAGTGTTCCCTCAATTATCCAAACCTCTGTTATCTGGACACTTGGTTAATTATTCGAACAGTAGAAATGACTGCTCTATTAGAGTATTTTGTCACATCTATGTTCTATTAGTGTATTTGAACAGGGTCCCGCATATAAATGAATGGGCTTTACTTTTTGATTATCTGAACATGTCTTGGTCCCAAGGGAGTTGGAAAATTGAGGGAGCACTGTATAATCAAAATTTTGTTCAAGAGCTGACTATCAGTATTTTTTGACTGTTGTATTAGAGTAAATGACTATGACAGCATTCATGCAAGCCCACACTTAATCTATGAAAGCACTGTATAACAGGGAGTAGATGGATATGATACCAATAGATAACTGGAAGCTCATCAAGACAATGACTTGTGCACAATAAGTACAGAAACAATGTCCCTAGCTTCTGAAACTCAGTCCAAAATAAAATTAATATTGTGTGCATTTGTGAAGCTATTGAAAATAATTATTTACTGTCAGTGAAACACTGTCAGTGAAACTTACAATGGTCCACATTCTGATCATTAGGTAATGAAGAGGAATGCACTTTTTGTAATATAGAAATATTGTGTTGGCACAAGGCAATGACAAAAGTGCCATGAAATTTAATGAGAACAATATGGGCAGCTCTACGTATATAAAAACAACATATAAGAGGAGTAGTAGTTCAACCTGTATTAGAATGTTTTAAAGCAACATCTGCAAAGCAATAGATAAACAGTGGAACTTGTTAATCAGAACACTTGAAAATAAGGACACCTGCATAATCTGGACACTTGGTAATGGTCCCAAGGTATCCTTAAGAATGTAAACTGACCTGAGAAATCAGGACACCTTGATAATCAGGATACTTTTAATTTGGTTGGTCCCATTAATGCTCTACATGTAAACAAACAAACAAGTATATTATAATTATATTCTTCGGGAGGTAGCCTTTCAGGTGGTATATGTTAAAGCAGTCACTTTAGTAGTGGACGGAAACCTAATGAAGCAAAGGTGGGTGGTTGAATTCATCATCAAGTGAACAGGATGTCTTGCATACAATTTACATACCAGAATGTGAGCAGCTGATGATTCGGATATACTCTCCCTCCACAATTAACACTATTTTACATTGGATTATGTTGTTACGATAATCACTCTCAACTGCCAGTTGGTAAGGATTAACATGAAGTTGTATGTTATAAGTTCCACTTTGTACACCTGTGATGTCTATCCATTGACAGTCCAAGTGCCGAGCGTACAGATCACCGCAATTCCTGGAGATCCCTTGTATGCCAGTGGAGCATAAATGCCGACGGAATCCACCAAAATCACAAACAGTGTCCTCAAGGCAGAAACTAGCTTTATGACCTTCTGCTACCTTAGTACCATTAAGATCCAGCAAGTTGTATTCCACAAATACATCAAATGAGTGATAATGATGGTGACAAGCATGCCAAATCCATTCACTGGGATCAAGCAGTGGGGTAAAGTCCTTCACTCCATAATTCATTGTAAGGGAATCAAAACGAAGCAGAGTTCTCATGCTACCATAAGTTGCATTGTTAGCATCACTAGCCAGACATCCCTCCTGCCGAGCACACACAAGATGAGACATTGGTGTAGGGTGTATGGTATATGGAGATCTCAGAGACTGTCTGAGTTTTGAGAGAACTGGTACAAGGTCAGATACAGCTACAGTGGAGATGGACAAGGCAAATCAGTAAGTGGTCTACATTCATCACTCATCTACTCACACTACAAATACATACAATATATATATACCTTTATCACATCTGATCAAAAGGTCACCATGATTACAAGATGGTACTAGATTTAACTCCATATCACACTCTCGAATGTTCATCTCATCTCCATTACAAATGAATTTTCCACTATATCTCTGACCTGTAAAGTGCAATAAATTTTTTTCTCAGCGAATCTCTCTGCTAACCTTTGTAGCTATTAAGTCTGCTAGCTTGAAAGGTTGACAGAAAACTAGGATTGGGCAATGATCGACACAATACTTTAGCCATCATTACATCTGTGTCATCATCATAACACAACAAGCCCACTTCATCATTTTGACCAGATACTTCAACATAATGACCATACGAATCCCTGGCATTGTCTGTCTCAAGAAACTGCACCTGTGGATGTATCAAACATAGTATTACTCTACATGTCAAACAATAGAGTTTGTAGGACATAATATACATGTATTCACGCTTGTATGCGCATATATTTTTGAACTTTGTATGTAATGATGCAAGCTACCAATGTGTTGTCACCATTTGAATTCTTTTATATTCAAACACATATTTACTAACCGGTGTTGTCTGTCCATAGTAGATATCTGGTGCATTACATTCAACCCCCACATCTCCAGCATGATCATTACATATAGTAACATGACGTCCCCAAGGATAGCGTTGACAGTCATGTAGCCAACGCTCAGTCCCATCACACTTTACATAACTCATCCAGACCTCATTAATTCCACGACCATATCCAGCTCTTTCAGTGATAGAGACAGCAGTTCCATAGCCAAGTGATCGACATAGTACATTAGCACTGTTGTAACTAAATGCTACATCACAGACAGTACCCCACTGATTGTAATACAACACCTCTACTCTTCCCATCCATGGCATTGCTCCACTTCTGAGACGATACGATGGCTGAATAGATATGCACAATACTGTGTAATAAGAAATGTAAAGGACAAACTACTGGATAGCATGCATAGGTGCATGATGACAGAATACAACATAACTAAATTTTTGACTGTATGTACCTCAATGAAGGCATCTTATTCATTCTGTTAAAATGAAAGTGGTTAGTAGATACTTTATACCACCGCCCAGAAATATCCCATGCACAATAATTACATAATTATAGTACCATAAATCAAATGAGTTCATTTGCCTGTAAATATTTAATTTGTTAGCTTCCATTGTATGTCACTACTTCCATCTTCCATCATGTAGTTTGCTTGTTATTGTGTATAAAACTGATAGCACATTCCAGTTGATAAATTAGTATTTACATTGTGTATGGTGTGGGCAATGGAATTAGTGAATTTCCACATGTAATGGATAACAGCTGCTGTAAGTGATTTCACAAAGTCTATTAGTATGTGAACAGTGCAAGCTGTATGCATGCATTGTGGTGAATTAGGTCAACCGCGCCTGACATCTATAATTCCCCCAATCCTAGCCTAAGTTGGGTACCAAACTATTATGGTTTAGTACATCGGTTAGAGTTATCAAAGTCTATATACTATGACAGAGAATCTATTGTGAGAACATTGTTGAATGACTTACTGCAAAGTATATGTTAGTTACCTGGTGTTGACATTCACCATCACAGGATGGGTGAGGATGGAATCCACATCTTGCAGTAGCTACTTTACCACCAGGATTATCAAATGGACCCCATCCATAATGAGGGCAAAATCTTAGCTCCCCTTCTGTACCTGCACAACCCACAGCAATCATAGTCACTCTCTGCAAGTGTGTTTCCTTAAATAACTTCCTCTGCTGTCTATTCACCCTAATGCCACGTGGCAAAAGTCCTGGCAATTTTGACACAGTTCCAAAGCTCACAGGATATCCCAGTTGACCACACACCACATTCACATCTTCATCATCCCATTCATCAGCTGATACTGGCCACCATCTCTCATTATAGTAAACTTCAACAATCCCCTCAACATGTACAAGTGGGGTACATTCTCCTGGATCAGGACCACGTTTTCTGGCAATGTTATTACAAGTCTGATTGTATGGACAGGTCAGTCGAACAGGAAGTGATCGTGCTAGTGGAGCATAATATCTGTTGCACACCACGCCAGCATCTTCTCCATGGTCACAATTGTTGACCCCCAGTTCACTCATGTCACAATCAAGGACACTGTCTTCTCTGCCTGTACATCCCAATTGGTCTATCCAAATCTTTCCCTTGCCTGAGCCATACAGGCTACCATGGCGAGCTACAAGCGCGCTAGGATAACCCAGCATCCTGCAGATGACGTGGGCGTCACTTATGCCAAACCGATTATCACAAATCGTACCCCATTTGCCTTTAACTAACACCTCCACTCTACCCTGATTAACTGTATCACCACCAACTAGCCTGATCTCCCGATTGGCACTTACTGCAGTTGCTAACAGCACGACTGCAATCAGCGGTACCATGAGTGACGCCCGGCCAGCACAAGATCAACACGAGAACTAGTGTAGTTGCTGTTCTACGTTTACACTATCCAAGTTCTATCACTGTATCCTACTAAAGTTAGTAAATTCTGCACTGTGATCTTGATGTAATCACAATCCCACTGTTCCTCGCGCTGTTCATTGTTTAGGTAGGTCAGCCCCTCAGGTCAAGCTCACGTGTTCCGGAATTCCGTTTAATTTTTTTCTCTCTCATTTTTGGAGATTAATTTATGTAGTACTGATCGGATTTTCACTTCACCTTATTATTGTTATTATCTCGGTTATTATTAATGCTTTAGCACTGAAGGTCTGACAGCAACATGTGCTGCAGCCTTAGGATTACCTAACCTAACAATGATTACAAGGGCTGAGACTTAAAAGACTAACAGTGTATAGCTAATAAGGTGAAACAGAAAAGGGGCCAAAGTAAAAAAAATCCCAGGATTCAAACTGCAGGTCATCCAATGTCTAGTCAGGGCCACACTCAGTCTTCCTCCAGGAGGGATGGATTTTCTTCCTTATAAACCTACCTTCAGCACTTGTGCTGTAAAGCCTTAAATAAATAAAGTATTTATTATTATTAATGTTTTACAGTGACCATCAGCATTTTGCTGCCTTCCAAATATCACAATCATAATCATAAGCACTGAAGGTTTGACAGTAACATGTGCTGCAGCCTTTGGATTACCTAACCTAACAATGATTACAGGGGCTGAGATCTCGGCTGAGACTTAAATGACTAACAGCGTATAGCTAATAAGAAAAGGGGCCAAAGTAAGGGAAAAAATCCCTCCAGCCACAGGATTCAAACTGCAGGTCACCCAATGTCTGGTCGGGACCACACTCAGCCTTCCTCCAGGAGGGATGGGTTTTCAAATGTTCTCTTAGACTTTGTCAGTGAGAAACAGGCTGCTCCATGGGAATTTCTGAGGTTTCCAGAAACTGGGCACTATTTCAGGATCAAAATACTCTAATAGAGCAGTCATCCACCTGAATGGTCACATTTGTAACCAGATTTGTAAAAGGGATCTTCCACACACATCCAATTCTAGCAATATAGAATATGTTGGCACTCACCACTGAACAAATTTCAACTCAATAGCTTTTTCTTAAATCAGAAGTTATTAGTCATCAAAGTTGCTAATTTGAATGTGTGTGGAAGACAGTCTAGGGGACAATTATGCCAGCATAGTGTAGAGCACAATAGGTGCCAGAAAGCATCAAGCATAGTACTAGGATAATAGGCTGAACAATTTCAATTTTCCAGCAAACTTAGTATGTTGTTGTTTTTTCGACTGCTATATGAAATAAAGGGACATACAACAAAACAAAACACACCATGAAAAATAAGCATTAATTAACTAAAAATCCAAACACGATCTCAGCTAGGGTTGAACTTAATATCTATGTGGACCAGAATTCCCAACATTTGAGTACATAAACCAATTTAGCAAATTCTGCAACCTAGTACTGCCATTACCTACATGATTTTAAAGCCTTTTCAGATTAAATGTTAAGTATAATGGCATCTTTTCATATATAACACACCTTATTATCACAATGAAATAATGTGAGCATAATAATAGCTACATATAGGGGAAAACTAGTACTGTGCAGCATAATATAGGTAAAATATGAGCACAATAGGCTGTCCCTAGGAAGACCCTTTTGTAAGTAGCTATTAGCTAATTAATTTATGTGACAGCTAGCACACAGAAAATTGCCACCTAAAATTCGATCTCAGATGCTCAAAATCTGACTAGAAACATATAGCTATCCCCAGACCCTGGCTAATAGAATAATAATAATAATATTATTATTCTATTAAGGCTGTCCCTGGTAAGGCTATTATTATTCCCTGGTAAGGCTATTATTATTCCCTGGTAAGACTATTATTATTCCCTGGTAAGGCTATTATTATTCCCTGGTAAGGCTATTATTATTCCCTGGTAAGGCTATTATTATTCTATTAGCCTGTCCCTGGTAAGTTGCAATAATAATAATAATAATAAAGTTCTGCTAATGTATTGTCAGGAGTGCCCCAGGGCTCTGCACTGTGTTTTTGCTGCACATCAATGATCTCCCACTGTTTCATCACATGTTAAGCTGTACGCAGATGACACTTTAATAATCCCAGGCATTTCCTTTGCCGGTAATAATATTATTAATACTAACAATTATACAGAATTATTCACACACCCGAAGATACAATAGTGGCGTTACAAAGAGACTCACTTATCTAAATAGGCACAAAAGTGGCAAATGAGTTTTAACCTTTCCAAATGTACACGTCTAACTATCACCCATAAGACATCTCCTGACTCCTCTCCCACTAAGATATTTAATCTGTGAATCAGTCACCCAACAAAATAATAGTCCCAGAACACATCAACAAGCTGCAAGATAACCAACAAAGCCAGAGCTTTCTAGCAAAGAAACCTTCCAACCATCAACTTATATCCATCTCGTACTTGAATACACTTAACTGTCTGGTCCCCATATTGAGTTGGAGATATAAACAGAATTGAAATGGTCTGCACGGTTTGTGCATAACAACTATAGCAGAACAGCTAGTGATACAACAATGTTGAACTATCTGAACTGGCCAACTTTAGAGCCTAGAAGAAATCAAGCCAAGCTACATATGTTTTACAAATTAATCAATAATCCTCAAAATAAACTGATATCTTACTCAGTCATTTATTTACATCTACCCAGGGTCATAGCATCAGATATATACAGCTGGCAACGAATACATACCGGCACTCCTTCTAATATCAGACTATGGAACACCCTCCCAGAAGAAATTGTTAATTCCCCAGACTTTGATAACTTCGAAACACCTTTAAAAATTTACATGCCCCAGACCACTTCATGCAGATTTAGCATATGATGAGTGTGGAAGTTGTAAATTATGTAGTCATCTGCAGAAACAATCCAGTAGCTATTATGGTAGTCACACCAAGGACAAAAGTTTTGTTAGTAAGCTGAATTGTAAATCAGCAAATTTGAAACACAAGTAGCTAATCTGCAGCTGATTAATGCTCCACCTTGGTAGCTATCAAGGAGCAGCTGTATTAAATTAACATTCAACAATGCTTTGCATGTATAACATTAAAATAACTTGTACATACAGAGTGTTTGCACTCTGGACTAGCTATATGCCAGGGGAAAGCTTCAGTGGAGAGTATCAGAAAATTTCGCCTGCTTAAATTAATGTTTATATCTCCAGTTACTCTGCAGATTTGTGCTTATTAGATAGTAACTACACGAGGCTATGCTATATAAGTGATTGAATAAATTAATATTTTTAAACTTCTCACAGAATGGCTAATATGTCATTGTGGTAGGTAAGTAGCCTAACAGACCGGAGGGAACACCAATATAATAATATATTATATAACTGCTATATATTGCCAGTGGAAAAGTATTTATTACTATAGTTCAAGGACCAGCTAGCTTCAAGTGTTTGAGTAACTATATAGCAGCTACTGCAGCTCTGCTGTATAGTGTACATACTTGTATACACATATGGTATACATGCACACAATTACAGCAAAATTTACTAATGTTGTCTGAATGGCAGAATGTCTTAGCAATTAAGTATCATTACCAGTTCCAAAGATGAGTGTATTTAAACCACATGTATAGTAATCTTATAATTATTCAAAAAAATCTTTAACACATGTGTGACAGACATGGTTACACAAACTTCCAAGTGTATATATATGAACTGACTTGAATACATACACGCATACAATATAGTTATAAAAGTTAGGATTCATTTGCTGGGCATATTGGTGGTTCATGATCTGTGTAGAAATTAAAAATAACCGAGTTAATAATAATTATTATTATACTAGTACGTGGGTAAGGTTACTTATATGGATTGCGCGCGCGTGTGTGTGTGTGTGTGTGTGTGTGTGTGTGTGTGTGTGTGTGTGTGTGTGTGTGTGTGTGTGTGTGTGTGTGTGTGTGTGTGTGTGTGTGTGTGTGTGTGTGTGTGCGTGTGCGTGGTAAGTATGCATACTGATGATAGGTATACCCACCAGATTGCGAACAACTAATAACTAGATATATCCTCCCTGTTAGAAGAATGTTACATCGGATGATGTTATTACTAAAATCACTCTCATGTACTAGTTGACTAGGATTAACATGGATTTCCACAGTATAGATACCATCTGGTACACCAGTGATGTCTATCCATTGACAGTCCAAGTGCCGAGCATACAGATCACCACAATTTCTAGAGATTCCTTGAATGCCAGATCCACAGCGACGTTGAGCAAAGCCACCAATTTCACACAGACTATCTTCAAGGCAGAAACTGGCTTTGTGACCTTCTGCTACCTTCGTACCATTAATGGACAACAAGTTATATGTAACAAACACCTCAAATGAATGATAATGATTGTGACAAGCATGAAAGATCCATTCAGAAGGATTAAGAAATGGGGAAAACTCTCTCAAACCATAGTTCATTGTAAGTGAATCAAATCGTAACAGAGTTCTCACAGCACTATCTGGGAGACCTTCAGCATCACTAGCAAGGCAGTTCTCCTCCTGTGCACACTTCAGGTAAAACATTGGTATCACGTCAGTATACGGATAAGACTTCAGTGACCTCTCCAATCGTGAAAGAGAAGGGACAAGATCTGGTAACCCTATAGTGTTGATTGCAACAACAGGAATCACACAATGGAATATTATACATCACTATTAATGCTGCAGTATAAAAAATGTGAGTCAGTAGCAAGGGTGTAATGCTGCCCTATAATCTAATGTATGAAGATGAAATCACTTGAGACTACTACAAGTATGTATTTGATATGGTACTGCTCAAAATGAAGCTAGCTATTATGCTCTGTAACTATTTTTTGTTGCATGCAAAGCATTGACCATTCATAATAGCCAAAACTATAATCAATATTGCAAACATGTTTTTATTGATATGTAAAGTAAAACTTCTCTACAATGGACACTTTGAGACCCAAAAATTTGGCACATCAAATTTACCAACCTTGATGCATATCTTTAAACTACTGATTAGTAATTTGGTCAACAATGCACAACAACATTGCATAATAGATGGAGAAAATTTGTATGTTACGTTGAAACAAAGTTATGGCCTTTCAAGTAGATGCATGTAGAATACAAATCCAGTGAAGTACAGAAGTTTTCCTCTTTCAGAGTTAAAAATGTACAGTCAGACTTGTTGGTAATGAAATGTTTGTCCTTATTAGCGTAAGCGACCTGTTATTGACCGGTATGTACTATTGACCAAACGGTTTATGTAAAAATATTGAATTCTTCTGTAAACTCATACTTGTTTATGGTCTATTGTAATAGTTTCTGTCCTCTTTTACAGGTTTTTAACCATCAGAGAAGGGTTAAACATTATATTTGGTCATGTGCTTTCTGTTGCAAGTTTGTGTTATAACACAAAGGTTAGTCTCACTTTTTCAGTGAAGAACGGTGAAGAAGAAGGTGACAAATCACCCAAAAAGGCCAGGACAACAATACACCAGTGCTGTAGACAATGGAAACAAGTTTTGTAGATCCTTACAACTGAGATGACACCTGGAACTCACCTGACTGAGAAGCTGGACCCATTGCTAGATGATTCTCTGAATGCACTTGTGTTTACCTTTATAATGGACTTGCAAAGGCAGCCAGGTTATTCTGTTTATCCTCAAGAGGGTTATAAGTAAAGACCATATAATGTGGAACGTTTTCGTTCATTCTATGTGGACAAATTCACTGTTACTTTGTGATTTATTGTACAATCATGTTTATAAGTATGACTTATACGCACATAGAATTCGACTGGAAATTTGTCTGATAGTGAGTTAGTGTGTGCATTATTGTATCATGTCACTTACAACTGGATAGAGTTTTGGCACACAAGTCAACTAAGGTAGTGGTTGATAATTGGTCTACGGGATTTATATGCCTGGCCAATAGAAAGTATTGATGGTCAATAATAGGTTACTGACATGTACTCAGTTTAACTCACACTGCTTACAAACAAACACTACCACATAAACGGATATCGGGGATGGAAAAGTAGAAGGATAGACCAGTCTGATGGTAAAAACAGGGAGCCGCTGAGCATTTCCAATCGTAAGTTATAAGCCAGTATACCAAACTTGGTTGATAATAAGTTGCTTATGCTATGTACAGTGTTTTATCTATTGTATTAGGGAATTTGTTAAGAGAAGTTGCACGGCTGCAAATCATATTGTAAAAACCTGATAAAAGGTTATCAATCCTGGTAATTAATTAACTACCAACGTTAAACACATGCAAATACAAAAACACACATACGCATTACACACACCTCCATCACACTCAATAGCCAGATCATCAGTGCGGCAGGTTGATACAGGGTACACTGCCATACGACACTCATTAATTGTTAGCTCAGATCCTGTACATATAAATTTACCACTGTAGCGCTGACCTACATCAAAGAACCAAATAACAACTGTTTCTACTATGCAGGACTTATGAGTAGCACATATGGGCTTCTGTTAACACTAACCTTTGTAAGTTCTAAGTGGGCTTGACCGATAAGATAGAAAGAACTTTGGGTCTGGGCTAGCACAACGGCACACCACCTTTGCCATCTCAACATCAACATTGTCAAAACACAAGAGACCATAACCACCAAGTGCGCTACCAGCATTGACTTCAACATAGGTATTTCTACGGGCTGGATTTAAAGGATCTGGTGAGTCAATCAGCCGTACCTGTACCATAACATACAATAACACAATATACACATAGTAAGAACAAAGTACGTAACATTTATTTTTGTGAGAAGACATTCTTTCACCACTGTGATTTTATCAGTACTAAATTTCACACATTACAGTTCTGTAGATTTAGTGGTCATGTTTTGCAGCCTGGCAGTCCAATCTGCACACAATAGGAAAATAACTACCCTGCTTTAGGAAAAGACAAGCTTTAATTCCCAAGACATTACTGTACCAGTTGACTCAAATCATTAATTTTTTCTAACATGACACAGCAATTCTCTGGACATTACCATGGTTCTACATAGTGTGGCTCAGGAACACTAAATATCTACATTTTAAGGCCTCCCAAAGGACATCAAATGTTGCAAAATCTTAACATTCCACAAATACTTTAACTTTCTTGAGACATAGCTTTATGGTAATTTATTTTCTTAGTTGAACACTATAATCTCAACATTACTATAATATCCTACTTTTAGTGACATTTAATTGATAATAAAAATGTTTGCAAACTGATATTAATACTGCAGCTAATAGATATCAAACAAGACTCATCCAACATCAACACAGTAAAAACAACACAGTATAGCCTGAGGGATGAAACTTTCATGAAACTGTGTAAACTACGATTTTAACATTTTTTATTCATGAAAGTTTAGAAAACATTCCATAAAGGTAATAGCTATACATATGTAACTTCAAACATTTCACGAGTATTATTTTCGCAAAGCTATTATTACTCACGAAAATTTCATACCTCAAATTTTTTTGGCTATACACAACTTCTAAAAGTGTAAAAGGAGCATACTAATATATTGTGACTGTTCAGTTAGAGTATTTCACCAAATTCAACTCAATTATTCAACTCAATTATTACACTAACCAGTTCCTTCTCATGATCATCATTACAGGTACAGTTACTAGGTACTCTACACTTCACTCCTACATCACCATCATGTCTATCACACTGAGATGCTTTACCCCATTCATGGTGGTCACACTCATGGAGCCATTGCTCATCCCCGTTACACTTCACGTGGCTTAACCAAACCTCTCCAATACCACGACCAAAGTTGCTTCTTACTACGTAAGATTCAGCAGTTCCATAGCCAAGTGATCGGCACAATACACTCGCACTCTTCAGACTGAACCCAATATCACAAACAGTGCCCCATTTATTTTCATGCAACACTTCTACTCTTCCCATCCATGGTACTGGTCCACCTCTGAGACGATATCTTTGCTACAGTGATAAGAATCATAAAAGTTAAAATATGCATATCTTACAGTACCCACGCAGAAAAAGATTACTCAAGATTTGTGATTTCACAAAATCAGTATATAAACTAAAAAGCCATATCAATGCAAACACTGGTACTCATTGCAATTGCTGGACTATACTGTATAGCAGAATAATGTGGTGGAGGAAAGTGGCAAATGAGCAGTGTAAAATCTGCACGTTTGAATAAATTATCATAACAAATCTTTCCTTATCAAAATCCTATTGCAACGAGTTTCCTCATGCCAAACTTTCCTGCAGTAATTGTGGTATTTAGACTTTGAAATGAACTTAAGGAAGGTATTGAAGGAATTTAGCTGTACAGACACACATGTAGTCTCAATGGGACAAAAAATTGTGTTGAATTAGTGAGAACGTTGAATTCTCTTGGTAGCATTGTATATGTAGCAAAAATCTTTTTGGCACACAAAACAATGTCAGAACATAGACAGTTACAGAGGTGCCAGATTAGAAAAGTTCTGTAACACTGCCTTGCAATGTTAGAACTATCACACATAGTACCGAACTTCATAAAAATGAGCTAAGACATGCAAGACCTTCACTGTGACAAATGATAGCTATAGCTTACCTGTGAAGGATCCTCAGGACATTTACCACCACAAGTTGGGCTAGGTACAAATCCACACCTCACAGTAGCTACATTACAACTGGGATTATCAAATGGACCCCATGATTCATGATAACAAGATTTTAATTCATTTTCTGTTCCCTGACAATCCAGATTCTTCATGGTGACTTGATGATCACAACGATCACATACAGATTCATTGACTGATAGATTCCCAAAACCTTGTGGATATCCTAACTGGCCACACACCACATCAGTAGCAGCAGGGCTCCAATTATCAGCTGAGATCCGCAACCACTCTCCATTGTAGTAAACTTCAACGATCCCTTCAACTTCAACTGATGGAGTACATTCATCTGCATCAGGAGCACACCTTTTGGGAGCATTGTTGCAGGTTTGATTACATGGACAAGCCAGTCTTAGTGGTAGTGATTGTATTGGAGGAGGTGTGGGTCTGAAACACTCCACACCTGCATCTTCCCTGTGCTTGCAATTATGATCACCTAGCTTATTCATTCTGCAGTCGAAGATGCTGTCCTCGTCGCCTGTACAACCAAGCTGATCAATCCAAATTTGGCCAATTCCTCGGCCATAGTATGCCTGAGAGCGTGCTATCAACGCACTAGGGTAGCCTAACATCTTGCAAATCACTACAGCGTCCACAAAGCTGAAGCTATCGTCACACACTGTACCCCATTCGCCTCTAACGAACACCTCCACCCTTCCTTGGTTTTCGGTAGCGCCATTCACCAGACGGATAAGTTTTTCTTGACCATTAGCGAAATGTACAGCTAACAATAGCAGCAGAGTTGCTAACATCGTCATGATCGCGTTGTTAGCTATCGGTATCGCGCCGGCTTTGACTAGTGACTAACTAATCTTCTCTGCGCAATAAATAGCTATGCGAGACTTCCACTGACGTCAATATACCAGCTCAGCACACACTAGCATTGGTTAACTCGCATTAACCACTATTCTACACAACAACAAAAGGCTTCATAGCTTTTGTGCTCGTGCCCACGTGCGCGTAATTTCAAAAGGCGGGAAAACCTATGGAGGTGTTATTCGAAAAAGAGCTCCCCTTGATATTCAGAGTTGGGGAAAGAGAAGACAGGTACATGAGTTACGCATTGTTATTCTAGCAATAAAGTGACATTATTTTCTCAGTCACGTTAGAGTAAGGTTGAGTATCACGTTAAATACACCGCCCACTCCAGTGACGAAAAAGGTTGGAAAGATTTATAACGTGATAATGTATTTAAATGTGAAACTAGGAATTAGTCGTGCGAGTGACAGATGAAAATGACCCGTTTTTCGTCTACTCTCTTGGCATTGGAGATGATGATTTTCAAGGGTCAGTTTATATGGCGATGTTTTAATTGTTTACAAGTTTTGTGCTTAGATTAAAGAGCCAGCAAGGACTGTTAGTTGACTTCGCTGCATTTCCACAGAAATTTATAGACTTATTGGAGTTGTGTTTAGCTGAGAGTGGAAAGGACAGACCAAAGTACATAACAAACATGTCAATGTACACTTCAAAGTATCTGTGCATTGTTTTTACAGATTTCTTCTATACCTGGTGACCAGTACAAGTGACAGAAATCATGCCTTGTTGAATATCATCGAGGCTAATGCCTTCAAACATTTAACACACTTATCACTTAAACTACTACAGCCAAACGACACAGCTCTAAAGAAATATTTGGGAGAATGCCTAATTCAAATGAAGGTACGATGGTAATAGTTACACACAGTTCATATTGTGGTTGTGGTAGGAGATTAACAGTGCTCTTGAGGCACAGTTGGCTACTGTAAAAGCAGATTTATCCATGCAGCTGAAGAAAGCACAAATAGTAAGATGATATATGCTAACTGTTAATGACAAATGCAGCACTTCATAAATACCCCAATGGTATCTACGTTGAGTTGAGCCCTCAAAACAATAAC
Organism: Dysidea avara; assembly: GCF_963678975.1. Classification (NCBI taxonomy): domain Eukaryota; kingdom Metazoa; phylum Porifera; class Demospongiae; order Dictyoceratida; family Dysideidae; genus Dysidea; species Dysidea avara. Next base: position 1,871,354 of record NC_089276.1, on the reverse strand, counting down.
TCATGAATGGAATTACACAAGTCCTGCTTGACTTGTTAAAAAACCATTGTATTCTAATGCCTGACACTTTATCACCGATCAAAGTTTCACCATACATTTCCTATATGGGGTGGCCTAAAATGTGCTGTTTGTCATGATTCTTTCTTGAACTTGTAATGGAGCTGATGTCTGTTCTTGACACCTTAACTGTCATACTACTGATCATTTAATTGGCTGAATCCCTACTTTCTTTGTTTGCTGTTTTCTCAACTCAGCTCAACATACACTAATATACCGACCTGGAAAATCAGGAGACTTTGGTAATCACTAGTTTTTGGTCCCAAGGTGCCCACTCTATTTTTCTATTGCATGTGTGTTGTATATTCCATTCCATATCAGAGTTTGGCTGAGCGTACAGATGAGGTAACTAGATTAAAGACAGAATGGTCGTCACATTCAGCAACAATGTCTAACCAGCACATGCAGGAACTGTCAAGTGAACGGGACAAAAATACCAAGGTGAATAATCATTTGTGTAGTACACCATAATTATTTCATTGACTTTTCATTGAGAGTATCAATTGAATAGTAGAGATTGACTTGCTAGTTAGTTTTCTTTACAACGTGCAACCATACTGTTGTCAATGAACCAAGTGGCTTATATCATGGTTTATGTAGTACTTATTATGTGATTTTACCCAGTGACCAAAATGTATTGTAGTGTGAGATAAGGACAGCTTGTGTGTACTGTGTTAGACTATACATGGGAAGTTCCACAGATATGTTATGACAATGTGTATACACATATTAACTATTGTGTTGTGGAACACACAATGCATGTTATGCCCATTCAACTGTGCTGGTGTTTGAATGATGTAATGATTTATTTGTAAACAGTTATATCCTTCTAGACTTGTTGAAATTTACGTGTTAATTTTGAATTATTTTTTTTTAGTGGAGCATGTGAATTATTGGCAATGTTCTGTAGAAAGTTGCTTACAAAAAAACTGTATTGTGCTCTGTCAGGAATTAGCTCATGTCTCAAACTAAAGGCATTTTTTGGTCTTTGAAAATTAGTGACATAGGTGGAATAGTCCTCCTCTACACACTACACTGCACACACGACACACACAGGTAGCATAGTTCACTTGAAAGTTTCCTTAATAACAATTTTAAACCAACTCCTTAGCAACAAGTATAGATTAACATTTCAGTGTAGCTATGCACCCTCAGACAAATTGCAAAGACCCATTAAACCAATGTCTCATCAAGTATCCCTAAGTTCCCTGTGTAAATCAGATGCAGGCTAGTCTTAATCATAGAACACCACTTGACAATGCAGCAAATCACCTGGTTTGTCACTAGACAGTGTTGTGCACTACCTGTGGACCCACCTGGGTACGAGACAGACATAATACTAAACATGATGTAGGCTTATGTGGTACCACAAGTTACCAAATATGTAACCACTAACCATTAGAAATATCGTTTGGTTATCTGAAAACATCACAATTATGTTGTAGACTGTTGTGGGTATGTGTCAAATGACCCCCTGACATGATGGATAGCTATAGCGCGCGCGTGTGTGTGTGTTACATACAGTTGGCTAACAGTTATGTTAGTTAGCATTTGATGTTAATCTGACTGTGATCTGTATATTATCAGGAGTCCCATGATGGGTTCCTAGTATTACTGGTCAAGGCCATTTTAATATCTGTACGTGTAAGATGTTCCTTTAACTACTGTCTGTTGAGAGATATCCCAGTCCCCACACCAGTAGTGTATGTGTGCTATGTTCTTCCTGAGGGTCAATACAAACAATAGTCGCTGCCGTGTTTATGCGTGTCATTTCTTCTCACCTGTATTGTTGTAGACACAATGTGAACTGAGACAAAAGTGTGAAGAAGAGAAACGTGAAATGACCCAGGCACACACTCAACTGGTAAGTGTGCTAGTACAATGGAACCTTGGACACTGTAGGAATAATTTTTATTAGCCCATTTTTGCTCCAATAAAGAAAGTGCTTCCTTACTATCTTCACATATAATGTATATGGATTTTCAATACCTTTTTTCCTTGTTACAAGTTATAATTCTTTTGTGTCCTAAATTGGGAGCAAGAGAGGTTTTCAATGTAAGGGTTATGTACTATTGTTCTGTTAATGTTGTAGGTTAGACAACTTGAGAATAAGGTGTCTGAACTTGAGTTAGCTAACAAGGTATGTGTACAGTGTGTGTGTGTGGTTGACATCAATGACTTGCATCTCACCAGCCAGAATTACTTAAGCTTATTGGCAGTTTTTAACTGGTGAGGCTATTTAGGACAAAGCAATGCTCAAAATGCTAGTCTAGTCATCCATAATTCATTTCCATGATATGTGGTTGACCAAAATTTGTTTTATCAAACGATTTCACTGTACATTTGAAATTATTAACATCTTACTAAGTTAACTCTACATTCAAAACCAATAGCCATTACTAGCACCATACAGCAAGCTGCAAAGGTGGTTCATTGTTGTATAACATAGCAATTTTATGAGGTGTTAATGTTGTGAATTTTACTTTGTTCTTTGTGTAACATTAACCATTGCAAGAAAATTGGGTGTTGCTATATTCATGTTTAGTGATCACTGTCACATATACTATTCACTAATGTTTTTAATATTACCCACGTGCTCTAATATGATGTAGTGTTCTATAATATCCTCTTGTAGAACAGTGCTAAAACATTTTAATGTGTAGGAATTGACTGAGAACAAGTACAAATCTGAGGCTCTGATCCATGAGTTGACCAGCAAGCTGAGGGCTATTGAAGAGGTGAGGTGGATGAGTTTGTTGCATGCACATTGTATTTTGAGGGAATAAACCCTTGAGTTTTATAGCTTTTTTTGAGATGAATAAGGCTATGTTACTAAATATGATGTGTGTAGTCATGTTGCCAGCCAGTACTTGCCAACTATTGAATAGAATTCTTCATTTTTTTTGTTTGTTGGCAATTTAGTACGTGCATACGTATGTGCAACCAGGTACATGTAAAATAATTTCTGTTAATATGAAGAGTACCCTGAATGGATTTGCTACATTTGAAGGAACCACTGCTATCTTAACCTTATCACATGACCCCATATATCATTTGATACACAATCACATACCTTAGTCTTTATTCGAGCCCTTGAGTACAAAGTTATGGCTGTTTCTATAAAGTGGTATGATGTATATTTATGTTGCATTGTGTTATAAGAGACTTTTCTGACCATTGATCTTGGCACTGTTGCCATTGTACAATGTTACATCACCTATGTGCAGGGATTTTTTTAGAAAATAAATTCAGGGGGGGTAATCCGAGTTTTTCAGAAATTGAGGGGGGGGGGGGGGGGGGGGGGGGGGGCAGAACTTAAATTAGGCTAAATCACCTGTTTACTCAGGCTGGTTGAGGCAGAGTTCAGGGGGGGGCAAATGCCCCCTTTGCCCACCCCTATAAAAATCCCTGTATGTGGTTTAGCTTCAAGGGCTTGAGCACTACAGAAGGAGAGATGGAAGCATTTTGTAACACTTGAGTGACACTTCCATTTCAAATTTGTCCACCCAAAATTAATTATTTAGTTGGCCCTGAAATTAGTCGGAATAGATATACCATAGATAATAGACACCCCATACTGGATTGGAAACTTCTAAGCGCCACCTAATCTATCCGCGTTTTGCGCCCCTATACTGTACACAGTACCGGGAGTATATTTTATAAGAACATGTTTTGCTTACTGGTGAGTAGTAAACCTACCCCTATGGAATATAAGATTTGGCCTATTCATAGTGGGTGTACTGATGTGTATTAGCTAGAAGTTTGACAAGCGCGAAAGGTTGATACTTGACTAAACTGGAGCGAATATACCATGAAACACATACCAGTACATGTAGCATTAGTTAGTAATAAGCATCAGCCTTAAACTAGACTTGTTCACCCTGCCATTTTCACAAACATGTTCAAATACTTTTTATACGGAAAGCACCTATACCAGTAGTAGGCCAATCGCCACCCAAGAAACTATCTACTAAAATTACTAGTTAAAACAACCGAGCTGTATCCAGACAGTAAAACAGAATCTTCAAATGAAAAAGAGTGTTTGAAAACTTCAGGCGCAAAACGCGGGTAGAACCGTAGTTTTGTATGGGCACTATACGTGTGCTTCCAATCCAGGTAGGGGTGTCTATTATCTATGGATATGCCAATGACTCACTGAGTACTCATCAATAGGAATGTGGTCACCACAAGTCAGAACTACAGCAGATCAGGAGGGTCAATGCCTCACTTGACTCACAATCTCACGAGAGTGATAAATCCATCAGTCAACTCAAGACCACTGTGTCTATACTGGAACAAGAGATCAAAGACAAAGAACAGGTGTGAACTTATGGTGTCATATTGAGTAATCATGGTTGTGCTTTGTGATACACTGTACCCGTGCATGCAAATGATAGATATGATGGCTAGCGGTTGGACTTGGACTGATTTCAGTATAATTATATCCCATTTTAGTACTGACAGCACTAACATAGCTATGACTGGCAACATTATTTCCTCCCACTATTACTAGGTGATAACTAACCCACTACATACATACATACATGACAACTTAATTATCACCCAGCATGTCTCTTTGATCACCTCACATATGTTAAGTATGCATTAATACTAGTTCACATAATTGTATATGTGTTGCTTTTGCTAATCCAGTTAAAGTTGCAATGTTTCAACGTCAGTGACATTAGATGGGTGTCACTGCACAAATATGTATGACAGTTTAGCACCTGTACTTTATTTACAAATAAATCAGTCTAAGGTCGTAAAAAATAATGTAACAATCAGCATTACCACATGCAGCAATAATCTCTCAACTTTGATTTATTTTGATACAGTGTTTTATGAAACATGCTATTCAGCTATATGTATAATAAATGTTGAGATATCCTGTGGTGCTGCTATAAGATTTATTCTGGTTGTCTTGTTTATCACATATCACACACTCGGCCACACACACTCACATATCGCACACTCGGCCACACATGCACACACTGAACACTTCAAAGCATTCCTTACTAGTAGGATGTGTTCTAGTGTACATTCTTGTGGCTGTGATCAAATTAGTTCATAGACCAGTTGTCATGTTTTGTTTACCCTGTGGCTATTAATAGGTGATCTCCAGGACAACAGAGTTGCTAAATTCAGCCAATCAAAATAAGGTGGGTAATAAAACAAAGTCAATACTTGTGAGGTGCTAATTGGTGTTAATAGGTGACAGAGTTCACCAGTCTTTGTTCTGTATAGATGTCATGTAACTACACATTCAGTTGTAAGATATTGAGGGTCAAAATGTGAAATGTCTAATTCATACAAGAGAATTTGACAAGCCTTCTGTTGCCCTAAAGCATTCTATATGAGTGCTAATTACTGGTTAAAAATTTGTCGTGGTTCTCTTTTAGTTGGTATTGAGTCCTATTGACTGTTCTTCATAATTTGAGATGTTGCAGAATTTTATCTACGTAGTTGCTTCTAATTTGTGACAGTGCTGTCTCTGCATAATTATAGCATCACTCAAAAAACCATGTTTTAGTTGCTCTCCTTGGTATCGTGTGTTATGTCCTTGCCTTGTTACACCTTAATCTGTCGATAATTATAACAACCCTTGTACTTAGAAATAAAATATTATATATTGTTTTCCCATCTAGGTAGCACCTAGGGTTCACATTGTTAAATAATTAATCTGCAAGCCTGCCTGTGTTATTTAATTTCGACATGTAAAGCAGTTACAATTAAATAGTTACCATTAAATATTATCACAACACTGTACAATGGCGTGTGAGGGGCGAGGTGTGTGTTGTAACACAAGTAATTGTTATGACTTGTTGTACAGCAACAGCAAGAGAGTTTATTGCAGCAGAAAAACAAACAGGTGTCCGTACTGGATGCTACTGTCAAGTCTGCCTCAAAAGAAGTCAAGAAGGTATGAGCATTGTAGTTTATTCCATGCCTACTATACAATAAAACAGTGTCACTTATAAATACTGTGAATTCACATGAACAACTTTTCATGAATTGTACGATTTTGAGCACTTTAGTGAGCATTTACTGCTATGGGGAACATAGTGACTCTGAAATGTTCATATTTCACTTTTGTTTTTCACACATAGAAAAACTGTGAAGGTTGACTGTTTTCTTTTATTGTTTTTCTTTTTAAAAAATTCTTAATACACTATGAGCAATCATTGTTGGTCCCACGTTGTCGGCTACCCTATTAGTACCAGGACAAGTGTCTGGTTTATCATTCCATAGTGTTAACTAACACATTCTATGCAGGACAGACCAGGCCATTGTGTGTAGTGATATTACTAATAATGTACTTGTATAGACTAATGGTGTTGGCCATGTATCCATTATTATAATGAATGTGTTTGTTGGCTGAAAGTTACCTGGGAACTGTATGTGAAATTTCTGTGGTACATACAACTGTCTGTTGCTTACGAAAAGTTTTACATTTTTCAGACATCGTTTTTAATGGTCCATTGCTATAGAAACAAAATTGGTTTTTGTAACAAGATGGTCTGACCTACTTGACATGGTCATTATAATATTATTAGTGAGGTAGCTTATTTCTTTATTGACTTGAAATCAGATCTTTAAATGCAATGCTTAACTTCTGCTCAGCTATGGAGACTTAGAATATAGGTATATATCGTATAGAAAAGAAACACAGACTTTCATAAAAATTCTTTGGATGTCAACTGTAATCCACAGTATATTGTTTCAGCTACTAACACTCAATATAACAACTTGAAAAGGCCCCTCACAACATTTTCTTGCTAACATGTTAAAATGATCATGGATTTTTAGTATTCAAGTGTTCTCTCTCTAATGTGTTAACAGTCAGGTACTCATGAGTACTAGTTATTTATAGTCATATCTTATGACATCTGTGATGTATATATACATGTACCATCTATATTATGAGTAACCCATAAATGTTACCAATAATCAGCACACTTGTCCGTGGTCTCATTTGTACACATTTAGACTCCTGTAATCAGGACACCTTGATAATCAGGACACTTGTCCATGCTCCCATTTGTATTAGTGTACACACATTTAGACCCCTGAAATCAGGACACCTCACTTAAAAAGGATGCTTCAGCATTATTCCAAGGTGTCTAACATAAAATGAATACAATACACTACGCATATGACAAATACGTGTTGGGAAAGTGACCTGAGAGAGTGTGCTCACAGCTAGTTAAAAAATTTTTAGAAATATTTGGTTTTAAAAACTGAAAAATTAATTGCTTTAGTTATATAATCTAGTTGGTAGTAAAGCTATTTTAAACATTACCTTTTATGGGCCAGCATATTTGAACAATGTTACTAATGCATATGAATATGACCACTATCCTGCCATTGTAGACACTGTTTGTGTAGGATAGGACAACTATTTGTTTGTGGTGTTTGCTCTAAGCCTATTTCTCACAGTGTTACCATCTGTGTTTGGTTTGGTAGGGTAATGAGATTATCCAAAAACTGCAAGCAGAACTGAGATCACTAAAAGGAAAGGTATGTGTATTTGTGGCACATGTATGCACACACACACACACACACACACACACACACATACACACACACACACACACACACACACACACACACACACACACACACACACACACACACACACACACACTACAAAATATAACCGATGTTCATTTACACAGATGAAGTTAAAGAATATGGTCACTACAGAACAAGAGAAGTTAATAACACAAAAGGTAACACAACTCATATGATAATCATCCACTCCACCTCCCTAATAGGATTCTTGTCTAGAGAAGCAGAATCAAGAGCTACAGCAATTACAGTCAACGCTAACTGATAAGGAACGAGAGGTGAGTGTGTGGTATACTGTCTGACTGGCTGCCACCATGTGATATTACCATAAATGTTTACTCAGTATAAAATATGCTACCTTCCACTTAAATGCCATTACAATAACACTTCAACCCTTACAGTATCCCTTAACCCAACCACTAACATTTCATGATCATCTACCCAGTACTGAAGACATAGCTGCCCACCAGTGCAGGCTACTGTAATTAAATTTCAACTGGTACTCTCAAGTTGCTGACTCATGGTTAGGCTACATGTGAGCTGGAGGGGCATATATCAGTGGCAATTTATATCCATTTTGGACCCAATCCAAAACTGAGGGAAAAGCCTCTAAGGTAGCTGACTAGTATCCCAAACATCTACCCTGGACATCCATAACCTGCCCACCCAGTATTGGGGTGGTGCTTTGCTCAACTTCCCACAGCCTATATGATAAGCCTTCTGAATAAGATTCACCCTCAAACTTCAGTCCCCCAGACTCACTGGCTTGTTCCACAGCCATAACCTCAAGTACCTGTGAACTCATGCCCTGGGGCTGGTCAACAGTTAATCTTGCCATGCCAGACACATCACTCATACTAACATTATTACTACCATACTGTGCACAGGATATGTCTTGGTCATATTGAAACAGTTACTCTGCAAGTGGCCCCACCCAGCACACCTGAAGCATGGTCCAATCAGGCATCCCTGTGGCATCCAACTGGTGGCTGATTGACTGGACCAGTCGGGTGGGGAGCTTGCAGGCGGAGGATTTCCCACACCGTGTCCGGTAGTTATGGGTGGGGTATAGCCCATCTGTTGCAGTGACTGGGGAATCTGCTGGGCCTTGCCCCTTCCCTTCCAGGTAGGGTTAGCTGGTCTGTGGCATTTTTCAGTTTCCTCTCAGCGTCCTCTCCGCCTTTATTAGCCGTTTTCTTGTCTTCGCTATCACTAGCTAGGTTGTTGCTCTCATAGGCCTCTACCACCACCCAGCCAAACTCAGAGTGGTCTGCAATCTTTATCAGCTTCTGTCTATTAGTGATGTCTCTCATACCTGCTTGCAGCTCCTCCTGGAGTGTATCATTTGTTTTGGCAGTGGTTTCGTAGATTCGGTCAAGGCATGGGCAAAATGATCGTCAACATCGCTGTTGAATCAGAATTGGGCTTGGTGGTCCTTCTTCCTGAAGATGACTCCACGATCGCTTTTTAATTTTTTGACAACTATCTGTGCTACATCATCCCTGAGATGACATCTTGATGGAGCTAATCAATCTTGTGCTGCAAATTAGCCCGTGATTGGCTGAGCTCGGTTAGCAGGTCATCAACTTGTTTCGCTGTAGTGGGAGCGTCAGGCTCAGTAGACATCTCACAGAGAGAAATGATACACAGAACAAAGCAATGTACAGTAGTAACAATACTCAGCTAGATTGAATTATTAAATTACTAACTACCTATATATACGCTAGCTCATGTGCTCTCATTATATACTGTACCTGTATCCAGCACTTCTTGATTATGTATGCAGCTCTAAAACATGTTGATCACAAATGAAAGGGAAAATAGCTGGAAAGTTGCCGATAGTGAATGCACAGTTCATTTTGATGCTAATGTTTTACTATATTAACTATTCAGTATATTCATTATCTGCTATCACAGCTTTGACTTTCAGGCCTCAAATATAGTGTTGTGGCTTTCTTAACAGCTCGGTATGACAGGTATAGTTCAGAGCCCTTAGCTCCTGCAATAAATAATGAACTCTGAAGCCCGTAAACAAATAATGTTGGGTTTGATTTACACTAGCACATGCACATCTAGACCTTCAGTGACACCTCACTAGTAATGAGTATAAAGGGTTACACCATCCCTTACTTTTTTTTAGGTGAAGAAGCTAACAGAGACAGTGGATGTTACTAAACAGAAACTGGAGGAGTGTAGAGAAGTACTGAAAACCAACGAGAATGGTGTGTGTGTGTGTGTGTGTGTGCTATTAGAATGTTTTGTTTGTGTGTGTGTGCTCAACCTTTAAACATGGCACAGTCCTTACCACAGTGCTGGTATGCAACGCAGTTTTTCCATTGTTGCCTGAGGCTTTGTGTGTGTGTCTGTCTGTGCATGCTTGAGTGTGTATTGCACATTGTACATGAGCTGGTATATATGGTACATGTAGCTAGATTATTATTCCTTGTACCATACAGTGATCAACTGGTTGAATAAAGAACTTAATGAACATCGGCTACAGCAGCCACTGATCAGTTCTAGTAATCAGTTTCTGATCAATAGACCACCAACAATGACCACTGCTAACTCATATAAGGTAATAGTGGTAGTGTAGTGTCATGATGATATCATGATGTATAGCCACAGTTTACTAGTACTCCTGATGGGCCAGTACCTCGTCAACCACTTCACTCAATGACAACATTACCTCAGAACTCACAAGTGAGTAAAAAGTTGTTTGTGCGTGCGTGTGTGTGTGTGTTTGGGACGAAAAAAGGCTTTTGTAAATTCATTTACAAACTTATAGAAATATGAAATCCTACTAATTTTCTCACTATCAACATCTTTAGCATTGCTTAGGAGTTCTACAATTGTCAATGATCGTACAATGCCAAAGTTTTTATTGGTACTGAAGGACACTATTCTCTGTTAGAGGCAAATTTGTATTGATATTAAATTGCAGTGTTAATATTAGTCTTGTTTTCTCATCAGGTAATGTTTAAACGTACTGGATTGGTGGGAGGGGCTGTGCCTACTCCATCCCCATTGGCTGTATCAGCGGCACAGTATATCAAAACATCCAATAGCAGCACAGCACAACTAACCACACCCACATTTGGTAAGCTATATATGTACATTTTAATAACTGATCACAAAAAGCAAGCACCATACACTGTGTAGTGGTAGTTATAACACTTTTTGTGTTTACTGTCATTATATGTGACACATGGCTACAAACCATGGGACAAAGTTTACACCAAATGAGCAAAGTATTCTAAAATTTAGCAACCATCATAATTTAACTGACTGTTCAATTTAAAAGTTTTTGAGTATAGGTGTATGTTCTATTAGAGTATTTAAACACAACCCATCTGTGTAATGTGCCTCAATTATCCAAGTTTCATTAAACACAAACGCCACTATAATGGCTCTAACAACATACATGCATTCAAAGTCATATATCTCATAAAGGGATTATCCTATGAGTAAACGGTTTGTACCGTGTTACTCTGTGGTTAATGGCCATTTTCTTAAACTTTATCTAAATATCTTAACGTGATCAAGTGTGATATAAGGCAAATCTGCTTTGGAAAGAATTTTTACTGTTTCTAAGACGATAGTTACGATGATACTACCTGTCAAAATGAATAGAAGAAATAAGGAAGGGTTAGTAAAAGTTATTATGATATTGTAGATCTGTTCATTGTGAGTAGTTTAGTGCTAACCACAGAGGAATAGGTGGTCCATACACAGATTAACAGGAGCCCAAGTGTTGTATATCAAAATGCATATTTTATGTGAATAAGTTTTGCTTTAAGAACCAAAGCCACTATAGTGGCGTTTGGAGCCAAAGGGTTAAAATTGTCACTTGTCTGTAAAACTGTGTTGTATACCTACATATATTGTGAGTACATATAATATTGGGGACCTACCTCCAGATCTGCCTACCCCATAGTATGTAATAGTTATACCATGGCTGCGAGGGATTTTGCTGATATATACACCCAAAGCCCGAGGGCTGCGGGTGTATATGTCAGCAAAATCCCAAGCAGCCATGGTACAAGTGATATATATATCACTTGGGGCGTACTCACCTAATAGGTGAAAGAACTAATGAGAACTCATCCCATTTGTTTTATACAGTAGCATCTGAAGATCGATTGTGGTTTTAATAGCGTGGGCTAATAGCCATCAAAACGTTGTCCATACGTTAAAACGTCATTAATACGTTACTATGCTTCAACACGCAATGTTAGAAAACTTGCGATTGTGGGATGGAGTTTATATTGTTATCATTTTTGTACTAAGTTAAGCCAACTAACTTCGCTATTGGGACAGTAAGTAAGTTATTATATTAAGTTAAGTACTTAGAACTGTAAGTTACTAACCTATTTCAACGTAGCAGTAGTAGCTTTGCTGTTCCATGGTCTGTTCAAAGGCTGATACGTGGTGGGTAGAAATACGCATCCACAATCGCCCAAACAATTCTTTTGTGCCTTCATTATCCTTTAGTAACAACCAACTACTCTATCTTAGCCTATGTACTAAGCTTAGCAACCTCTACAAAACCGAGTCCCACAATACAAAGCTCTATGTCACTCAATATAACGAGTCAAAGCGCATCGATTCTTTGAACTGGCTGGGTATCAAAGTCATTGGCAAACTGCTTTCCCATGATATTGCCCAGGAAATATGCGAGTTAAACACCGAGCGGCGCCTTTATGTACTAGTAAAGTACCATAGTAAGTATATACAACAGTGTGGCTGAGAGCCTAATATAGCTGAGTGCTTGAGACCACACCATCGTGATATATTTTTGTAGTATACGAGATGCTTTAACTCTAAAGTTGTAATCAAGGAAAAGTCAATTGTGACCTGATGCCACAGTACAGTGTTCTTGTGTACTTAGTACATTTACCTATTGTATTTACATTACTGTTTGTTTTCACTTGTAGCTCCACCCACCTCCACAAAGCTGAGCAGTGACAAGGAGAACAAGCCACGTCCACCTTTACTGGACCCCAAATACCTCACTGCAGATGTACCCATCAAATCACAGCAGTGGCAAGGAAGTGTGACCCCTAACATCACAACCACACTCAAATACTCTCCAGTAACATTGTCTGGGGGTGTGACTAAAGGAGGGGCTCCCCCTAAATTAATGTCAGCATATTTCCCCAATAGCACACAATAATACTAATTACAAAATAAAAAGATTTTTATTTTAATGTGAGTAAAGTGTACATAAAGTTCACTGCACCAATAATATTTGGTTTTCATATAATACATGTATATAAAAATAATTTGTTCACTATGTGGATACAATTATTTTCTATATTGTTGTAGTCCAGTAGTTTCAATAATTCCTTCTCCATCATAATCAGTGAAATTATCATATCGTAGCATCTACAAGACAAGCGCAAGCAATTGTGGTTAAGTAAAAATGTTTTATACCGAATTGTATGACTTCTCTATTACAGTTTGGTGACCACTCAGGAAATGAAGCTAACAATGTTCAGAGGTTTATTTTGTGTGTCCAATGAAAATTAGGTTGTTGTGGAATACTCTTCTTGTACTGGCTAAGCTCTTACAGAACATACACTTGTAAATTGACTACTGTACACAACAATTTTGACGTAAGAAAAATTTGACGAATTCAGACTTCAGCAGATTTGACGAATAAAATGTTGACGAAAATCAAGAAATTGTAGGCAAAACTTGTACTTTTAAGGACGCTTATAAACATTTGATGAATTATCCCAATTCGTCAAAATTTCCTTGTGTACGGTACTCCACTATAGGTTTGAATCAATCATGCTTCTGAACAATGCTCCAATAGTAAACCTAGACTGATGTTGGGATAAATACTTGTGTAGCAATGCTTCATCTGTAGACAATATTCTTGTTATGATGCTTGGATACTTGATCCTGTTAGTATTCACATTTTCTGATACCATAATTTGCTCCTCTTCATGGTAAAATAAGATCTGAATGAAACAATTTTTTACACAATTAAAGAAGTTTTTGAGTATGCAGTGCATCTTGGTTTCTTGTAACTGTAAAACATGAGGTAAGGTGTTTGCCATAGTAACCTACTGTTCTAAATAGTGCACTGCCTCATATACTGTATTAATTATTGTTTACCTAATTACCCATTATGAGAACATGCCATTACTACATCAAAGTATATGAGATTAATAGCTAATCAAAAATGATGTCAAAATACATTGAAACCTATGGAAAACAGGCTTTTGCAGTTGACTTTAAATATCCCAGTAAAACTGGCACGAGAACTCGGTGCTAATGTAATTGAGATATCCTGGAGCCACCCTAGGTGGTAGATATCCGAATACTTTAAAATACCTGAGCTAAAGTGATGGCTAGTGTGTAGAAATACATCTACAAAGGGAAAGAAGGCTGACCTTGGTGAGGTAATAGCTATAAAGTATAGTACAACTCAAGCTTAATTTGGTACTCATCAATGTTGACTATTGATGAGTATAATTATGCATTGTGCCCAATATCAATATACAATCTGCACTTAATAGCCCCCTTATACATTAATGGCCATCCATTTTCAGAGTTACAGCCCTACATACAAAGTAGCAACAACAGAAAAATAGATTTGAGGTGCTAATTACATGTAAAACAGTTGCAACTTACAAACGCATTGACATTCAAAGGAAAAATTTGTGAAGAAAAATCAATCACTTCAACATGACATAAACAAATGCTCAAAACATGTGTATCCTTGGGTCTACTGCAACGAAACAAAACTCGTCTTGAGTAGGTGAATAAGATGATATCCAGGTTTATATTGTTAGTCCCTTCCTTCACTAAGAAAGAAGCATTCAAAAAATTTACAGAATTTTTAATACACAAATATTTTACCCTTTTTATTCCACGCTTTATATTGAGAATTTAGGCTTGCGTGATTGTGTCTGGTTTTCTCAGATCCAGTCACCAATAATAATATATGTATATACAAAACTGTAAGTCTGTTCCTTCAAAGTAGAGAATGGAGCTTTATAAGTATATCTCAATTTGTTATGTTAGTCCTTAGAAATGGCTGGGTTTCCAACTATCTGTAACAGTCCGTGACACAGTATATTTGTGACCATGGTTAAATGCTGGAAACTATTCTGGACAAGAGAGCTTATACTAACCCAGTCTCCATTGTAAATGACTTGTGCTGCTGTTGTCGAACTGTCAACAGAAGGTGTGTTGTCTGCATCAGGGTCTTTACCAGCAGGTGATGAGAAGTCAATAAAATAAATTAGCCAGATATTTGTATCACTGTGGACACAAAGTTGGATATATATATCCAGACAGGTCAATGTACCTTAAGAGCAATTTGCATCCCAAAAATGAAGAAAGATATTGTATGTATATAAAGTAGTAATGAAATTAGATCACAAAGGTATGACATTAATGGTGCAAGCTATGGTTGTAAAAGCCCTAAAGCAAGTTGTAAGCACGTTGTTGCTTTGTGTTATGCTCTTGTGGAGTTTCCAAAATGCCTTACAAACTGCAGCAGCTTAGCACACATCTAAACCAAGAAAGGTTGCACAGATCCCAGCGACCAGAAAGAAAACCAAGTGTCAAACCAACAAAAAAAGAACCAAGTGTCAGGAACCAGACTATGATCCTTGGCCACTATCTGTCAAGGTAAACAATTAGTTACTCCTGGAAGACCTAAGAGTCTCACTGTTGCAGTCAAGTCACAACCATACATTTTCACAACTACTCATTGCTCCAGTAAGTGTTGCTATGCATGATCACACATATACTCTGGCCTATTCTACTAGTGCTTCAGCAGCACTTCCAGAAGAGAGCAGCAAAATTATATACATATATACACAAATTTCACAACAGATATTCCACAAGCATTGTTATCTGCTAAATCTATTAAGAGTTTTCAGAAAAAGCTTTGAATGACAACCTTCAAATTCCGTACCACCTGTGTTATCTGAAATAAAAATTGCGTCAACTCATCATATTTCAGAGGAGGAAAGGATATGATGGATGTGCAGAACATAATTATTATGATTGATTCCTCCTGTATTCTCAAGAAGTGATCTTAATGTTGATGCAGAGGAAAATATTGAACAGAGCACTAGAGGCCAAGCACAGTTACAAACTATGGCACATACTGTAGAATCGGGTTGTTAAGTGCATGTGTCTACTAAGTGCATATTATTTGTTAAGCACATACACTTTTCTTGTTATTAACCATAGTTGACAAGCGCACATGGTCAAATGCAAGGCTCAAGATGCGACAAAGCTACACACGGGAAGAAATGCTGGAATACTGGAAAATGAATGTCTCCTCAAGCGCTTACGTCTCCCTTGAGGTCTCCCTTCGCTGTGTATACAGCAAATCAGCCATCTGGATAGTGATAATCTTGTTCATTTTGAAGGATTTCACCCAGAAATAGAGTCAAATATCCTTACACACTGGTGTGGTGACCACAAACTATTAACTCCTCTACAACGTAGCAACACATCATAATTATTTATTAGGCATATGCACCTAATAGATAGTATGATTTTTTACAAAAGTTTTCTCCAAATATTATAAGCGCTTGTGCTTAACAATCAGATTTTATGGTAGTGAGAACGAGAAGAATCACTGCTTCATTGTGTGGGAGGATTCTTTGTCAAAATGAGATGACTTTGGCTTTGTTAAAGCTGTCTTGTATCCATGTCCCTTCGAACATCCTCCTATTACCATCCAGTGGGGCAAAGACAACAAGCATATAAGGCTAGCCAGAAATATGCTAAAAGTCATGGGGAAAAGGAACTGGTCATTAGAAATTGTGGCTTTATTATCCATTTATCCTGTTATGGGGTGGCTAGGGACTTCACCCGATGCATGCGTGACAGATCCTTATTCTGATATTCCAGAAGACAAAGCAGCAAAAAAAGATCAAACACCTATCAAGGCTTGCAAAGATCCCAGTTTTCACTGTTACTATCACAATGGTGGCTTTCACCTAAAGAGGAATCATCAGTACTACCATCAGGTGCAGCTCCAATTATTTGTTGGAATAGAGAAGCACAATTGGTGTGATTTTGTTGTGTATATTACAAAAGGAATTGCAGTTGAAAGAATTTGGTTGGATCCTGAGTGGTGTAAATGTAGCATAACTGAACTTGACAGCTTTTATGAAGCATACATGTTACCTGAAATACTGTCACCATTGTACAAACCATCAAACATGTTGTAAATGTGGAACACTAATATTATGTAAAAACACAACATATCATTATTTGAAGTATTATGTAAGAAAGTTTGAAGGAACAGTTACTATTTTACTCAGGTCTAATATGTCCGTCATTACAGAGTTTTGTCCCTTGACAAAAGGGGTCTGTTTGATATTAGGAGATACCATACATGCACCATATAGTTATGTACATAAAGGTGGTAAAAAGTTGCACATTACTGCACATACGAAACATGTTTCCTTTCATACATCACTTAAAGATGACGGTAGAGTTCTGTCAAATATATGATAATTCTTTATTCTTTCCATGGCACGTTCATTGTGAATTCTTAAGGAGGCTATGCGGTGAGTTTCAACTAACTCTTCTGCTTCTTACCCTTCAAAAGTCCTCAGCATGTATAAATTAAATCTCAATTGGGCCACAATGGTATTTCTCTGAACCTCAGATACATAAAACAAATCCAAGTATGGAAGATTCACAGAAATTAAAATGTTGGAACGATCTGTCAGATCTTTTTCAAATAGTCCCAGCCTCAGCCACACTAATACCAGAAAGAAGTGAAACTAGAAAGACTTCAACTTTGTCCATGGCCAAAATCCTTGTCCTTGCTTTCCCAATACATCAGATCATCAACTCCAGGTCCCTAATAATCGTAACAATCCATCAGACTTTCATAACTACGAAAACCTGTGAAAAATGAGATACCTTTAGCAGCTGTGTTTTCTACACAAAACTTTGAACCAGCTATATCTCCTTCGAGTTTTTCTACAGCATTGTTCAATGCTTCAATAACCTCACGGGAACCATCATCACGTGATTTCCTTCAAAATTTCTGGACTTTGGTACTCATCAACATCACTAGTATCACTAGTTTACTACAGGATTTTAGGTGGTTTTCTAGGAATTGCAAGCTTTTGGTAGATAAGTTTAAGGTTGGGTACTCATCTCGACAGAGTTTTCCTTTTGCTACTAAAACAAAATGGTTGCTACAAGGTTTAGTGCTCTCAGTAAGTAGTTAGTTTGGCCGATCATGTGAACCCATATTCTTAATAATTTCTTGTTTGTTAATGGAATATGAAAGTTCCGTTTCTCTGTTGATCTATTAGAACAGCCTGGAACAGCACAACTATGAACCATCCGCTGCAGCACAAGAAACACTCTCTCAAAGACGAGCTCGAAGAACCAAACCTTCTAAATGATGTACTGCCCCCTGTGCTGTATTCTAATTACTCGTCATGGAAATGTTCCATTAGTGATATGAATCATTTGTGTGCAAGTTGTCTTGAGTCAAAAGTAGTAAAAGAAGAACTCCTTTGTAAGGTAGGCACTTTGTGGTAAAGTTTTAAATGTGTAGCCATTAGAAAACACTATATTGCTTGTTCTGTTAGTTACTGTTCTAGCCTTTACCTTCCTGGCTTGCTAGATCATGCACATAAATGATGTCGTGTGAGCAATTATTTTACTGCTGCATAGTTTTGTAATGCTTCATGGTATAAACAGACTGTTTGAAAGAGCAGTCTTCAATAAAGCCAAATATACTAGTACCATGCATAGAAAGAGAAGCTAATAACACATTAGCCATTGGAAAACGTGGTTTCACGGTAAAAAGAGGTACTTCACAGAAATGCAGCAATACACTTAATTGTATACTTTGGTTGCTTATTGAGAATGGACTTAAGTATTAAACTGCGTGGCCACTGCCAAAAGTAAACACCCATACTTGTTCAACTACTCTAATAGAACAGTCACTTCAGTGTGCAGATAATTGAAATTAGCTTAACAGTGGTACACATACTGGGCTAGACACCAGTGTAATAAAGTAATATCTCATGTTTGCATTCCCAGATTTATACTGGTGTTGTAAGGCAATATAATACTTGACCCTTGATGGTATATAAAAAATAGAAAATGATTTGACACTGTTCAGATTTCAATAATATATAAGTGTATGTACTATTAAAGTAGTTGACTGATGATCTAAATGAATGGGCTTAAATTATGTATTTGAATATTTTTGCTGTTGTTTGAACATGTTAGTTTCATTTTCTGGTACCCTTAATCACTTACAGAGGACCAGTAACTATACACCAGCCTGTAACACACTCACCTGGTATTCCCCATAATCCTCTTCATCATCATCTATGTCACCGACGTCTTCTATTATGGTACGGGATCCTGGTCCAAATCCATATGGTAGGAATTTGTTAGCCTACAATGAACAACAATGATTGCAGTGATAAATTAAACAAAGCTAGAAGTTATCACAATATCTTAATAATAGTGCAACGTGTGTTATGTAAATGTTGTATTTATCATTTGTTTTGAATGATTATTTATAAAATACAAAGATGCTGCATTCAAGTAATGTGGATCTATTTTTAGGTGGCAGACAACAGCCAGCATCATACCATGAAAATATTTTGTTCAATGTGCCACTGAATAATAATGTCTAGCTCCTTCTTTTATAATCTTTGTAGGTGTTTCTGAATGAAAAAGCCCTAGTGTGGTTTCCTCTCAGTTAAGTTAACAGCCCATGTAGCTAAACAAACTACCATAATTCGCATTTTTGTTGTTGTTGCAAAATAAGTTTTGTAAGCATATGAAAAAATTTTTGTGCGACATTTTTTTTTTTGCAAAAGATTGAGATACTCTAATAGAGCAGTCATTCACATAAATCATACAAAAATAGTGACCCAGTCTGTGAAAAGGGGTCTTGTAGCCTTTTCAATTGCATGTACTTGGCAACTTGTAACTTGACTTGTGAATGTGGTATCACCCTGCAATTTGGTTCCCTTATACCCCTAACATATCACTATGGCTTGATGTAATATAAAAGTGATAGGTTGAAAACATGAGGAATTATGATTAGTCAAACTTGACAATTTGGAAAGGTTATAAGACCCCTTTTCGCAGACTAGGTCAAATTTAATATTTTTACCTGAAAATTTAAACTTTTTTGTACAAAAAATGGAGTAAATAACAACAACTCTTTCATGTTTCTATTCTGCTTGTTGCTATAGGTATTGACAGTAATTCTGTACTACAGCTCATTATGAAAGTGAAAAATTAACACAGTAAATTAGGGAGGTTTTAACAGGATAGCCAGAGCTACAGGCTGTATAATAGCAATAAACAATTAGCATACTCTTGCTAGCAATTTCTCTTGCTTCTTTTTGACATCTGTAATGTCTTCGTTGTTCTCTTCTTGAAATTTCTGTAGTAGTGGTGGTAGCTGTTGTACAGTGTATTGCCTGTCAATTGGGCCATGTTGCAGTTTTATCACATAACATGGTAGAACTTGGGCAGCATTGAAGAACACCAGTTCATTACCACATGGTGAAGTGAAGGTGAAGTAGCGAGAGTCTGGTTCTGTAGTTAATAGAACAGCAGGATACAGCATAGTTGTAGTTCTAGTACTAACTTTTGTAATTGTCTCCTCTAAACACAAATCCCATCACACAAGCACACACAATCAACTGGCCATTATCAGAATAACTACACAAGTACACAGACACATAAAGTTACTGGCTACTATCCGAGTGTACTACTCACTGTAGACTAAAATCAGCATTAGGTGATAGGTAGATGCCCACTCCATAACGTGACCCATGTTCCACTTCAACTCCTTTTTCCCCGGGGACTATCAAGCCTTTTTGTACTAAGAGAACAAATAAACAGAATTGTACTAGACATACCTGTACACAGAGCCTCATTCCAAATGACATCATACATATTTTATAGTTGTGAGGACTGTAATATTTTGGGTACTGTTTCTATGGTGATAAAAATTCAATGAATCATTTAGTGACCAATAGATATGACCATTACTACAGCAGAAAACAATATTATTTCTATATGACTTGGAAAATCAGTTGAAACCAAAAGCAGTATTAGAAACAACCTTATGTTAGCTTTAGGTTTCTTCCTGGATTGTAGGGTTGGTCAAATTTTTGTTAAGTATCTTTAGAACTCACACTCAGAAATGTTAGAGTCCCCAAATAGAACCCATCATTTGTAGGAGTGATGTCATTTGGAATAAGGTTTATACAGACACAATTTTCTGCAACACAGTGCACACACACTCACACACACACACACACACACACACACACACACACACACACACACACACACACACACACACACACACACACACACACACACACACACACACACACACACACACACACACACACACACACACACACACTCACACACACACCAATGGATGGTAGTGCTGACATTCTAGTTCCATGAAATGCAATTTGAGCCTCCAGACTATACTGTTGTGGGTGGCTACGTTTCTTCTTCCACAGTGCTTGTGATATAGCATGCATGGTGCCTTTGAAACGATGGGCAAGATCTTGACGCATAATGTTCTCA
This sequence comes from Dysidea avara, assembly GCF_963678975.1. Taxonomy (NCBI): domain Eukaryota; kingdom Metazoa; phylum Porifera; class Demospongiae; order Dictyoceratida; family Dysideidae; genus Dysidea; species Dysidea avara. The sequence goes on along the minus strand of NC_089276.1, from coordinate 1,850,138 downwards.
ATCTAAATGCCATATGGAACCACACAACACTGTCATCATATGCTATGTGTATAATTATTGTTATACAAGTGTTAATAATACATCAAACACTGTTACAAGTTTTGCTAAACAGTAACAAAACATTGTTAGCTTCTTATATTACAGGGATATACCCAGAAGGGCTTGTCCAAAAGTTTCAGGAAACTCGTTTAGATTTCATGCACTACTTGGAACATTGAAAATGTGAGACTTCGGGTTTTCAAAATCATTCATGGAACAGAACACATTATAAACCTTTACCTAAAGTAAACAATGGTTTTTCATATCATAGCAACATCAATTCTAATTCAGAAAAAAAAAAGCAGTGAAGAAATATTAGCTGCTACTCTCATAGAACAGTCACTTAGACATTTCACTGCTAGTGTAGTAGTTGAAATACCATAAATGGGGAAAGTTTTGCTGCGCAAAAGTCTCGCAGTTAAGGCGTAATTACCAAGCAGTAAAACTTTCGAGACATAACTTAAAAATAACATCATACAGTGTAGTAAAATTATTTAAATTTAGTCAGGAAACTTTCGCGGTTTGCTTTGAAATCGCAAATTTTAGGACTGCTAAATAATAAAAGTACAGAAGCCATATTCTGTTACTAGTAACAAGAAAATGAAATAATAACATTACCTAATGCATGGCCATAGGCTAGCGTTGTGCTATGTAAGCTACATAACAATACAGCTGAGCTAAAGGTGAAGAAAGCAGTCCAGGTGGAAGTATAAGGGAGAGTTTTACTGTACCTGGTAAAACAAAAAGTAACTTGATGTAACATTTTTCATTTGGAGTAATATGCACTGCAGAGGTAAAAGGTAATGCGTAAGTAGCTTTCCCAACATTATGTGTTGATCAAATATGATAATAACCCGAGTGGTAAATGTGTGTTCTAACTATTCATAACACACAGAATGTATACCATAATACTCCCAACACTTAGCCAAATGATATTCATATGAAATGAATCATGGTATTCACTAATTATACTGGGAAGGTGAAAGGAGTTCACAATTCAAATGACATCCATATGAAATTCATATAGTATCCATAGTGTATGTATATCATCCCATACATACAATAAGGACTCACACTGATGAGACATTTGGCTCAATTTCACTACTGGGGAGTTCACTGGATGACAACTAAGTTGCCTATATATGACAGTGGAAAGAAAATGGTGTTTAGGTATGCTAAGAGAATAGGCTGCATAGGTAAGATAGATGACATGTTAGTACATTAGTTAGCTATGCAATCCAGACTAGATGGTTGAAGTCACCTTACAATACTTGAACTGGAGTTGTTCTTGCACTGTAACGTACTGCAATCGGGTTGTATGGATAAGACATTGAATTTTTTTTTGAGAATTTCTGCTATTGAAGTGCTGGGAAATGTTTACAAAACTTTAAAACATCTATTGTTTTTAAATATTTTCTTTACAAAATATATTTTCACCATGCAGTGAGCATAGCAAAAAATTATTTCTTTTTTATTTTATAGGTAAATTAAACTAGCGAGGTCATACAATATAAATGACAAATTTGTAAAGAGGTTTACTGTACTAACATGTTTACTGTTTAAATACCTTTTTAAGATTGACCACAACAACTTTGAGACAACAAACGTAGAGCATAAGGGGAAAAAATTGAATACAGCAGATCCCAACATAACGCTTCCACACCTTCTAGTCCAGGTACTAAGCTACTATTGTCAGCAACCTCCCTCTTTTGTTTTTTAGCATAGAATAGTGAACTTATGGTAAAGAAAAAATCGTAGAACCCAAACTCTAATACTAATTGAGTTTTGTTAATAATATTTAAATTTACTGTCTGTATTTTGGTGAGTTCAAGGCAAGCTAGGGTTGGCCCACATTTGGCAAGACAAGTGCTTTGTGCTGTACATCCCTAGCTCACTTTGAACTCACCAAAAATTTACCTTCATGCAACTAGTGTGCTTGTACTTGAGTTATTAGCTTGTGGTTTCTCTTATTGACACCCTCTATATATATTCATGGGATGATTTTATTTAATTTATTTATTTTTATTAATATTTTTATCAACATAGCTATATTATGTGCTTTAAGTTGTGCGATCAGAAGTGCTATAGATGCAATTAAATGTTTGAATTCAAAAGCCAAAATTTAGCAATTGGCATGCTCCTTGTCCAACATGAGTAAATTCTGGAGAGCAAGTATCACTAGGCTTACTTGTTAACCAGATCTGTCTCACTATTCCAAATGTATCTACTCTCAAACTTTATCTTAATTTCTAGAAGTCATCACTGCAGTTGGAATGAAAAATTAACACTTGGGGATCTGTGTTTGCATGTGTAGAGTGTGTGTTGTGTGTGTGTGTAGTGTGTGGTATAGGGGTGAACTGAATAGCGGATCAGCTATAATTTTGGCCACCAATATGAAACTTTTACCATATTGAAGGTACCAGAACTGATATTGCTACCTATAAACAGAAGCAATAAGTTGTTAATAATGTATTTTTTATGTGTGGCATGTATTTTGCCAGCGGTATCTTGTTCACTGTACACTGTGCTGTTCCAAGCCTTTAAAATACGAAGCAATCTGTAAGTCTTCGTGGGAGCATGATGTTTGTGACATGGTATCAATCTTTGGTCTATTGCTGCATAGCTCAGCAGCAAGATCAAGATACTCTAATAAAGCAGTCACAACCACACGTGTATATCATCACTGCTCAAATCCCTACTTCATTCTTAAATTAACAATTAAATTTAATTGCACTAGTAGAACATGTGATGTGGCATTATGTTTTATAGTAAGATGATGCAGCAATTGTTGATACAATACTTTACGTGGTAATTGGTGTCTGTCAACATCTTTTGTGCGTATCTACCAACTGTTTCGTCACTACCTACAGTACGTAATGGTTAGCTTGATCTTGATACAAGACCATGGTGACAGTTGGATCTTGATACAGTTGTCAAGAGACCATGGTACAGTCTGTAGTAAGATATTATTGGTTCACACCACACTGATGTAACCTGTCAAAGTGTTATTCCAAGACAAGCTCTGTATAACGGAAGTTCTACATAAATACATTAGATCATCGTAAATATGATTTCTTGGAATTATGTTGCTACATGCTGCGGCAACACAAAGATATTCACACTCATTGAATAATGAAAAGACGTGACATAACAGTTCGGAAACCTTCAACATCTGTTACATCAAAGCAATTATGACATTAACCATTTCCATGTTTGGTGCATTGCTTCAACCACTCTACGTTACTACAGAACACTGAAACATCTCATATGTACATACCAATGTGAATCACACTGGCTGTCAGAGACAGTAAAATGTGTAGGTTGTATGTAGTAACATCATATCCCATGGTTAACAAGAATGCAAGCCAGTACAGTAGACAGTGTGCACCAATGCATTTACTAAATGACTTTCTATACTGAATAGTAAATCATCTGATACTCTTACTGAGTACACTCAATCATTGTGAGATAAAAGGAGAGGCAGCTTGGTATTAAAGTTCACCATAGAACTATTTATAGGCAAAAAAAAGCCTTTACAGTACCAATAACAGTTATACCACCAATGCCTCCACATTCTGTGTCTTATAACAGCACACATGGAAGACAGGCAAGTACATGACAGACAAGTGTGTACCATAATGGAAATGAAATTCCTATGACAAAAATTCTCGGACATAAAAGACTCCCGTCAACTTTTCTACCAAATTTGCAATGTTTGGCTTTGTTTGTCTTCTTAATTCACCTCCCTGAAAATAACCATTTTAGTACATATTAAACTTGAAATGTGGAGAAAAGTAAGAACATAATTATTAGGGCTGGGAGATTATATCGACTGTGGGATTAATCATGATTGTCTCTGAACATCATGATGTTGTGACATTACATGAAAATGTGTATTAGTCAAATGGTAGTACATACTGTTGTGGAAGAACTCAATCTGGAAAACAAGCCTACACTTCTGAGACAGTTCATTGTGTTAATAAGTCTTAATATCACAATCGCTCAACCCTAATAATTATACCATAGTGGTTTGCTTCACGAATAGTCACCAATTTTCACCATCCCAATTTTTGGAGGGAGAAAATTTAATCAAAGGCAAAATTCCTTTGATGTAATAGATGTTTAAAGGTTTCCAAAATGCTATGTCACGTCCTTTCATTATTTAATGGGTGTGAAAACTTTGTGTTACCACCTAACTCCAATGCACATGTCCTTTCTAACTACCTATATCTCTGTTTTACAATATAATCAATAAACACCAGTCTTTATCACTACAGGAACCACCTGACTAAGAACTTCATAACTACACTATGAAACTCTAGCCATTTATGTGGAGAAGTGTAATTTACATCTTAAGCCAAGTGACTTACAATGATCATACAAAAGACTTGATGAAAGGAACAATCATTTTCAACATGTACAACTCATACAGATCATAATGACCACACAATAACAATCCATTAGTTCACTTTGATGATGATAATGTACTTATCATAAATGTAGTTGTCAGGGAAACTAAAATTCACTTAGCATAAAGTCATTAAACATGATTCTTATGAGGTAATTATCAGGTGGGGTAGAGAACATGATGTCATAAAGCATATGTTTATGCGTAATGTAATTGAATTCCACTGATGATTATATGATGAAAAACTAACTACTTGCATCATTGCAGACGACAAAGTTGATTGCATTTACTACTAATGACTAAGAATACAGCGAACAATAACACAGGTACCTGAAAATAAGATCAGAATTTATTCTCAATAACGCTCTATTGCAAAGTTCATCATAAAATCGCTGGAGCTCAATGAATCTCAACACATGAAACAATTTCTACACTAGTGAATTACTATTTCTGACAATAAAAAATTAATCCAGTGCTAAACTTCACGGTTTACTAGAACTAGACCCTATGCTAAAAATGTACAGTATACACACGTCACCCAATTATTGTGACGTCTTGTCTACCTCCTCTGGGCAATTATACCTGGCTAGTTTAGACAGGTAGCCTCATTAAATCATCTTACAATAATACATATGTCATTTATAGCTCTTTTCAACAAGTCTCAGATGGAGTTAATGAAATGTGATGGCTTAGACTAATTCCCATATATTGCAAATATCTCAAGGTGGAAAAGTTTCGTGGATATGGTAAGCTAAATAATTCACCAGAAATTTTTCGCAGTTTTTAGTTTATCTGATTTTAGAATCCACAATATTCATAGTAAACGTTTTGCAGTTTGCTGATATCTGCAAAATCCATAAAACTTTTCCACCACAAACCATTACAATATATGGTATAACAGTACAACAGCAGTTGTGTAATATCACTTATTACCACTAATGTATAACCAGTACTAGGACAACAGACCAAGGGAGTCATAGTGTAACAGAATAAAATAAAATAAAAGTGGCGCTATAATGAGCTATATAGCACAGTCAGTTAGGATTTGTGTTGAAGTGTAATTTTATCTAGACCATAAAGTCCTAGTGATATATTACTATGACTTGAGGAATGGAACAATGGCTGTCATCACATATAGCTCTTATAGATCACAACGATCACTTCTTGATGGAGCCCTACCATCAAAATCATCATTAGCATGGCCAGACCTTTCCATATACTCGAAGTGGTTACCTAATACTATCAAGGTCTTTATCATACTGTAACCACCTAACTAAACGTGCGCGGTGGAGAAGTGTAATTGTATCTTATGCCATAAAGAAACCAAGTGACTTACAATGACTTGATGATCAAATATAAATTTTCTGACTTGATGAAAGGAAAAATCATTTTCAACATGTACAACTCTTACAGATCATAATGACTACTGAATAATAACAATCCATTAGTTCACTTTGATGATGATAATGTACTTATCATAAATGTAATCAATTGGTTGCTAGGGTAACTAGTATAAAGTCACAACCATATCAAACATGCAATTATATCTGTGGTCATAAAGCATCAAAGCTTTTAGACTAAGATATTGTTTATTGTTTCCTCAGAAGATTAAAGGAAGGCCAATTGCAAACGATGCTTACTATTGACATTTATGTTACATACATCACCTGGTACCATTAAGTCCTGTTTTCTTTTTAATTGCATTCCACAAAATAATACTAGTTAGGTCACTTGTACACAACTGGGTTGGCTGGTTTAGACAGGTAATCTCATTAAAGTATCTTACAATCTTACATGTGTCACTTGTAGGTCTGGGGGGATCTTTTTCAACAAGTCTCGGACAGAGCCAATGAAATGTGACGGCTTATACACCATGTCATCAGAGTAGAAACGGCTGCCATCTTCATCTGATTCAGTATCCTTGTCTACCACTTTATCCTCCTACAAGGACGAGCACCAAATAAATGTTTCACTTTGTAATTACCCAGTTAGATACTGGAGGTGTGTATGAAGGAGCATCAAATAATGTTGTAAAACAGTATCCAATATTTTTGTACATATACTCAAAGTAATATACTGTAGAACAACTTCAGGGGTCTGTATATATATATACCGTATATAAAGAACCTTGTGTGGGAGGATCAAAGCAAAAAAAAACTGTTTTATAATAGCCATACAGAACGCAACAGTAACAGCCTGCTTTGAGTGAACAATCACCCATTCTGGCCAGTACAACCAATCAACTATGCCTAATATCCCTTGCTGTGCTGGCTGACCAGTCAACCCAACCATTAAGAGTAGAAACACTGGATTTAGTTTATAGTATATTTGAAGTTTACTGCTGCTGACCACAGGCAACCATCATCAAAATCTTTAAGTATGTTTTTTGGAACATAATTTATGACTGATAAACCAATGCATACCACATCAATAGTGCTGGCCAGCTATTATAAATTAAGCAACCTAACACACTACTAGACTACATATCAATTACTGGAAAGTGATGAAGCCAATCAGCTTTGTTTCCAGCCCTGTTTCTTCACCCATTTTACAAATGGAGAAAAGTACGAGAAGCACCTCTGCGATCAATCCAATTACTATGGAACTTGCAAACTAATAACGATCAATTACTGAGAACTGAAGTCAGCAGCCATTTCACTTCATTATCAGGTATGTTCTCCCATTATTACAAAGAACAATATGAGAAGCACCGCTGAAGCCATGAAGTGTTACTGCAAATTAACACCTATACGTGGTAGTGGAGAGAGAAATGGGACACAAAAGAGGGCAAAGGTATTACCACCATGATGTATGCACTGTAGTTGCTATAGTTGACAAAAAGCACATCTCGAGTTGAAGCAACATTAAACAGTGAAGAAATCAAGCCCGTAGCGTTTCCCCTAGTTGAGTTATGCTTGGCTGGAGGCATCAGTCAGTTATCCAGGTATTAGAAAATTCAATTAATTAGAAAACTTTGCAGAAACTTGTTAGGAGGCTTTGGGATCATTCTGCAGGCATTTTGGGCTTTGATTATAGCTAAGCAACAGTGCCAAGCTGTCATGAAGGAAAAATAAGGAAGGTTTAGGATGATATTTTTGGCTAGAAAAGCTCAAACCTTCATGATCCCTAATATACAGTACTATCATAAATACCCATTAACACCAATAACTCTATTGCTAACACAAACACACACACACACTACCTATGGTTGGTAAGACAAGAACAGACCTACACAGATGTAGTACCAATAACATCTTTACATCACAATTAATAACAGAACAATAATGTAAGCCTGTCAATGAACAACAAGTATGCACCACATTAACTTCAAAAAATAACAAGAACATTGAACAGCTTGTGATGTTGTGTCAATGTGTGAAGAAGAAGATTACGCAAGTATGCTGGATTATTTCTTAATGCCCAAAAGATGTGTATTAGACAGCTCTCCTTTAATACAGATCATGTCCTTTGCATAACAATCAACCGGTGTGTGTTTGTTGGAATACAAAACAAAAACAAATAAAAAATCCAAGGATAAACAAACTGAATTGTGGGACATTTCAAGTATTATTATCTTTGCAAGCTAATGACACAAGCAACACTATTGACCTCACTTCTATAGCAGTTGGTTGCAGTCTCTGTTTGAGCAGCTCTTGTTCTTGTTCCTGTTTCTGTCTCTTCTCCAACAGTTCAGCAACAAAGTCTCGAGCAGCTGACACCAATGCAAATACCACTCCCTTTCCGAGGCCATTTGTAGCCTCCATCATTAGTAGATCATATAGTTGGTCAGCATCACGATAAGATAGTGATTGTGATTGGTTAGTTTCAATTTCAAACACTGGAGGAATGCATGGATAGTTGGGAGGTAGGCTACATGGAAGACAGACAGTGGCTCTACTAATAATATCATCTTTATTCAACCCTTATTTGTTGCTCAAATAACTAGAGCTACAGCTGAAAAGTTCCTATACGTAAGCTTGCCCAGCAAAGTTGTGCACATATATTTTAAAATATAAGCCTTAGGTACAAGCATAAGCACTCTTGTACAGTTTACAACTGGAAAAAATCAATTTAGCCTTCTATATTATAATCTGTCATGGCTGTATATGTATTCTAGTATATAGTCAAGGCTCTGGAGTTTATGGATCTTGTTTTGTCTATCACTATAACTCCAAGAGCATTCACTAGATTAGGTTGAAACTTCACCAGCCCATTGGATTATTTCTCTAGACAACAAAGAACCCATAAAAGAAGTTTGAGAAAAATGCACACCAGTTGGTTTATACTCAGCGGGTTACACTTTTTAAGGACTATGAATAAGACAAATGTGATTCAACAAAATACATGTAAAAATATTATATAGGTATTTGGAACAATACATTCAGTAAACATTAGTACTAACCACATACTGTACGGCTTGATAAATAAACAGTATCTGTAAAGTCTGCACTTAAAGCTACATATTCAATATGACACTAAAGAGAACTTTATTTGTAATAGCAACTGATATTTCAAAACACTGCCATATACTAGTAAGTTGTCATCCAGGGCTAGGCCAGTACCACATATCTATGGCACTTATAGTCTAAACTGGCCACAGTGGTATACAAAACACTTCCAGGTCTATTACAAGTACAACCCTAACTTCATTGTATGTACCTCATGCATCATTATGATATTGTTCCACTGTTGTTGGCAACAAATTGGTATGTGTTTAGATGTCAATGATAACAACATTCTTTATCACTACTTCAATTTGTTCTGCATATTTGCCATAAAACACACACACATAAAATATTGTATAATAATAAAATACTCCATAGTGTGGGTGAAAAGATGACTTACATCTTGAGTGTGTGCGTGTGTGTGTGTGTGTGTGTGTGTGTGTGTGTGTGTGTGTGTGTGTGTGTGTGTGTGTGTGTGTGTGTGTGTGTGTGTGTGTGTGTGTGTGTGTGTGTGTGTGTGTGTGCGTCTAGAATGTGGTAGTATAATAACAGGCCACCCAAAAGTGGGTTCAACCCGGCTTGAATAACCCACAGTTTCTGTTCAAAAGCAATCATCACATGATGGCATTCATTGAATGATAATTGTCTTCTAAGCACTTTATGTATTCACCAAAAACCGCAACTTGCTTTTGAAGCCATAAACTGAGTTCAACCCAACTTGTAGGGTTCAACCCACTGGATAAGGTGATCAAATGAACGTTAACCGGGTTGAATGTGCTGGTTTAAAGTGACCATATGAAAAGGGTGTACGTATGTGTACTATACACACAGATCGATGCCCTACAAATCTCCAGTGTGAGGTCAATTGGAGGATGTGCATTCAAAAAAGTGCTACCGTATAGCTGGTAATTTTCGAAAGGGTTTTATTTTCGAATATTTTGAAAAGGCCTTTCTCTTCGAAAATAAATTCCCACGTCTGGTTGTTCTTTGAAAATAAATTCCCACAAGCGAAAGCAGCGATCCAACTTTTGGTGATTCGCTTGTGTATTCCTCGAGTTATAGCTCAGTATTACTGATGATAATGGGCAAACTGTATCATTACTGTCCCGATAACCAGAAAACAGGTGATCGAGAATGGGAATTGATGCAATCTGCTCTAGAATCAGTATGGTAGATAGCAAGTTACCATCGAGCCAGTGAATTTACTCCACTCGAGACTCCCTCAGTCTTCTCTCCAGTGCACAGGGATAGGGACTATTCTATCAGTAAGTCAGATTTTGGCAAACATTCACGCATCTTCATATTTCGTGCCCGAATTTCCATTTATTTGAAATCCATCCAGACTTCAAAATTAAAATCCTTCATAATTCAGATTTTGCTTCTTGTGCAAAATTTTCTGTTTCGAAAATAACCAGCTATATGGTATTCATAATACATTCATGGTTGCTTCTAATATTTTCCAGTACCCTTCCATGTAGTACTGAATGGTTTTGATATATTATAATATTGTCAACTTGATATTGCGATATGGCTAAATTATTGGCATGCCTTAATTTGATGCTAGATCTACACACTAAAATTACCCAATATAATCATCTTCAATAATGGCAAACTTGTGTTGAGAGCCGATTGCAACATATTAACAACAGTCCACATCCACTTATACGTATGTACCCTTTTTCACACAGATGTGTTATTAAAAAGGCATCTTTAGAATCCACGGTGTTAAAAATTGGACAGTCAAAATCAGATACCATGGTTTGACTAAAATACTGTCATATTACTCAGCACTACTTCCACACTTTTAGTTTGATCTTCTAATAAGCATGCACAAAGCTTCTGTATTGTTATTTTTCCAGTATGGAATTTACTTAGTTGTATCTGTCCAAATACAATATTAAGACCTTGTCTGTATGTATGTGTATACATGCTCAGGTATAGTTGCTAAATTTGTATAGCTCAACCATCACAACAGCAATTTATTTTGATAAACACAAGCATGGGATTATAATTTCATACCAAAACCAGATATTGATAGCATCAGCATCTTTGATATCACCACTCTGGGAGCTGATGTGGATCAGGAAACAACTGCAAGACTCGTTGAGTGACTGAAACTCCTCCCCAAATATGGCGGCAAGTGCTTCCGTTTCTTCCTTTTGCAGAAGTTGACATTCAAAGGGAGACAACAAGATGTCTGCAGTTGGAGTTTGGCTGACACGCTATAATCAAGAAGAAAATAATTGTATTATGGCCCACAAAATATGCATCATGTTCAGTAGGCCTAAGGCCTTTCACACAGACAAGAATAACAGCAGAAATTAGTTAGTTCTGATCACTATTAACAGATCAGCACAATCACTGAATTTTACAGTTCGTTACAGCTGAAAGAGAACATCGCGAGGTCAAAGTTTTGCCCGACATATCCCCATGTGGGAAAAAGAGGGGCATTACGAGGAGGGATTAGATTAAAAGTTATGCCCCAGGTGTGGGGGGTTAGCAACGCATTGTAACAAAGGATCAAGTGATACTCAAATGGAGAAAGGAAGGAATTGACCTGCAATATTGCCCCAGGACAGGGTAATTATATTTAGAGTTGGATCAAATTTCCCCTCCTTGCCCATGGGAGTGGGTGGGACAAAACTTTGATAGGTGTATTAAACCGTAATTATTGTACCGCATAACCGGCATTAATGACACGGATAGAAACGAGATATAATTATTCTAATAAAAATTATTCTAATAACGCAGTCATCAATGGCATCGCGTTGTTGGCGAATACCTCGGGATCCAGGAGCCTGCGAAACTCGCTGCCCAGTGCTGTCAACTCGGATACTATTTCTTTAGCGTCTGCCACCGCAGCATCAGGAAGTTCAGCACGGTCGTCCTCCGGTTCCTTGGAAGAATCTGGTACTGGAAAACCTTCCGCCATTGTAGGTGTAGTTCTGACTTTCACTACTTCGATGAGTACCAACCATCCATTAAAATATCAATATCTTGCACTACAGGTAGAAAATTATAATTAACGCGCAGGGGCGCTAATTATACATAATTTATTCTAGTAAGCGCCTTTGTGGTTATGTGCTTCCGCTACTATATATAAGGTTATAGCGGAACAGATTATTATAGGTGAAACAAACTATAAAACTTGGCTGACCATGAATATTACTTCCTGCCTAGTGGAATGTGTGAGTTGTAGATTTGGGGAATGCCCAAATGCTTAAACAGAAGAGCTGGGCTGGCACAAGTAATTGGTGTCAATTATTGTGTGTTTGTTTATGACTCATTTGTCACCACTACCTGAGGTAGTGAAATACATGAATCAGGATGTGGTAATTCCTTGTAAGCGCAGTGTAATTCCAAATGGTCACCTCAAAACGTTTTCTTCTTTTCAACCGCTATTCCACTTAGTAAGCAGGATTATACCACATTATTGATGTCATAATGACTCATCATTGCCTCATGATTTGCTTTGAAACAAACACATCTCACACTAGGTACATTCACTTTGACTCCAAATAAGGCAAGTCGCAAACCTAAGTAAGCATAATACTGTGAGATACCAATGTGGGTTTATACATCTGTACTCGTGTTAACATGCTACAGTTGTTCAGGATACCATTAGGCGGGTGGATACAGTTACTTATTACACCATTGGTAATTGAGCTTATCAGCATTGTGTACATTCTTGTCAATTATCAGTAGCAACTTTTACAAAATGTAAACTGAGCTATAATGATATATGCAAACAATGAAGGTCAGGTCACTTCAATCTCAACCTTCAGTCCTCTAATGTGTACAATGTGATCATCAGAAAAATTCCTATAAGGTTAGAAAATTTTACACCAACATCAGATGAGGTCTGACTACATATTGCTATTAAGAATATTTCAAAGAAGTGATTACTTTTTCCATGAAAACAGCTTCAATGTGACAATCTGATATAATACAATATATGGATAAGGTCATCAAAATACAGTATACCAATAGTGTTAGATCAAAGAAATGCTTTCGGCAATAACAGTAAGCTGTTTAGAATTCATAACTTTAATGTGGTATCCTGGCTGCATTACCGTCACCACCACTAACAAACGTCAAAACTGTTAAAAGATTACGTACCTTACTTCATCCCCACAACGGTATTATTCATGGTTTCCTGCTGGTATATAAGCTGCAACTTTCAGGCTGCAGTTCAGTCAAGAATTGAGAGATCTAGCTACTATAATAGAAGTTTGAGCTGCAGAAAGGATGCATTTTAAGATTTGTATCATTGTTGCCTTTCTTGCAACAATGACAGCTGCTACATCTTCAGAAGATTCACCAAACAATCAGCAGTTTGCAGCTCTACCTGATCCTGACACTACTATACAGCCAGCCAACATCACTGAAGATGACACAACTGAAAGTTCTGGTGATACTGACTCACTCAACTGCACCTGTAATGACATCACCTGTAGTAATTGTGGCTTGGTACACAATCACACCAACCTCCTCCATGATGTTACAACTATTCAGTTCTATGAGCAAGTGGAGTCTGGTGGTGAGGAGGGAAAGATGTATTTAGAAGTCCATTTCTGTCAACTGATAGGTATAAGGATGGTAATTTCCAATATTGATGTAAGTGATCAATAGTTAGATAGTGTCAGTAATTACTTGTATGTGTTGTTGTGTAGTTGAAGTACTCCAGTGTACTCTGCAGAATTGTTGCAATAACAGAGCTCAATAGCAAGATAGCAGTACTTAAGAATGATGTGGCTTGTTGGCAGTACACAGTACTGAATGCATACTACTATGAGCTTCAACGACAATATCAATATGATCATCATGCAGTACCAAGAGCACAACTCAACTCCATATTTGCTCATCTTAAAGCATCAACTAAGGCCCTTCAACGAATTAAGGTAATAATATGACACACATGCACTTTTATAGTTTAACTGTTGTACTTAGGCAACCAGTTAAACATATTGTCAGGAAACTACTTTTTTTATTTTGCTTAAAATGGGCAGAACAAAACATATGTTAGTCTAAGTTGTGCTATGGATGGAGTTTATTGTGGCTTATTAGTTAATGTAAAATAAGAACTGTAGTTAATAGGAAGTTTACAGTGCTTTGTTTATGGAATTTGAAGAGAGCAATAGCATTGACTTGTTGATAATATCATTTACTGCAATTGAGTGATATAGCTACACTGCTATATAAAATTGTATGCAACTATAGTTGTATGGCTTTTCAAAATTTTCTACAGCTCGGATTGGGGACACTCTGTCCAGTGTACCAGCGAAGTGACTACCTTAAGGTCTATGCTAGTCTTTTCGTCATGCATGGTGACGATGTTATTGAGTGTATACTGAGGTCACTAGTGTTTGATATACACTCACTTACAAGGGGAGTGGCATATCTGGAACGTCAGCTGGATCCTACCTTGAGTGGGTTCATGTGTGGTAATCTGTAACTGCAAAGAAGAAGACAGTATCACTTGACCACATGCACAATAGCACTTTATTAATAAACTTTCTATATACACAGATATGCATGTAGGAGTGACGAGTTTTGTAGCTGTGATTTATGATATATATAAATATGGATCTTTGTTACACATCAATGAACTAAAATTTTATCATAATGGTGTTTATTATAACAAACTAGCAATGATATGGGGCACTAGTGATTGGAGGATAATACTGATAATATTATAGCTAATGTGACAACAGTTAATTAGCTATAAACTTTATATCAACTCAGATTATCAACATACATTTATCACAGCCAGCTTTAGATGGCTGCAAGCTGGATATAGACAGTAGAACGATTATTTACACTTGTGTGGCTGTCACTTCAGTAATAACTGCTAATCAACATAAGTAATTATTATTATTATTACTCATTTGTACAATAATTAAAACAGGAAATGTGTGACAATGCCCAATGACTACCATAAAGTGTTAATTATAGTTTCACATAGTTGAATTTATGAATTTAAGTGCAATGGCTACCAATTGCTACTCTAGTCTATATACCAATTCAGTTGTTGCTACTCTAGTCTACCTTCCCTCGGAGCATGTTGAAAATTGGTAGGAGTTAAATTTTACTACTGATTAGCTACTTTACAGTGATCATGGATGGCCCAAATTTCATTGCACTTGCATTGGAATTATTTGAAACACGTCTAAGGTCTAGACTGATGTGACCTTTTAATGTGATCAACTCATATATATTTATAGTTCCACAATCTGTGTGTGTGTGTGTGTGTGTGTGTGAACATTAACCTAAAAACAATAATAAGCTCACAAAAGGAAGTTGTTACAATAACAATAGTATTCGTTATACTGCATGGCAAGATGTATTCCTCAGTCTAAATACTGCTGCACTCACAGTCGCGAAGTTACAAGTTTTTTTGTAATGCCATATATGCATGTAAACTGAAATATGACAGCCAAAAATTGACTATGTATTTGTAACTGTTTGTTATAATTTGTACCCAGGTACATTAATTTTGCTGCTTACTTGGAACAGTTAAGCCATCAATGGCCAATATTGATCTGCGGAATTCCACTCCACTACACTACACGTTATATACATGTATATACAGTCTGGCAGTCATAGATTGGCACAAAGCCAAAGATTTTCCAAGAATAGCTAATTACAACAGTTCACTGTGATGAGATTCTAGGTAAGTCTATTTGGACCAGGTAATTAACATCTAATTCCTATTCCAAGAACAGTTCAGTAGCTCAAACTAATAAGAATTCCATAAAACTCATTAAGATGTAAACTCTTTTTGAAACAACTGGCAAATAGTGTAGTTTCGGCAAATAGTAGTTGTTCCTTGTAGTTCAATTATGAGGCTAAGTTATAATGCTGTGACATTGACATTGTAAAGTAATACAATTACATCATAAGTGTTTTTCAAATGTCAACCTGCTAGTTGCAAGGCCTGATTAGTGACAGTTGACCACTGCTGATTTTCTTCGAACTTGGCTCCCTTATCTCCATCATACTCCGATGTATACTCAGATGCACAATATGAGTCCAGAGGAGGTTGGTCACATGTCGTCAAATATCAAAGGAAAGTTCAACCCTGATACCTCAGTATCGATATAAAGTATTCCAATAGCACTAAAACAGAGGAAATTACGTACAATATCACAAAACACACTGCCTATTTGGACCCATTCATGCACCATCCTCAATGTGGTACAATTGAGCTGTACAATGTTAGAATGAGCATTTCGGATGTCCAAATTCCAAACTCAAGAAAGATCTATTTGTAGCACATATATTTATTAATCATGGTTACTCCTTTTTGCATTGATGGTTGACTCAAAAAGTTTTCTTCACACAGACAGTAAGAGACAGAGCAAAACACACAGCAGAATTATTATTCAGTCTTGATATTGCAACAATGCCCATGCCTCTTTAATAGCTATAGCTAGTGACGTACTTCAACTTTTAGGCTGTAGTTCAGTAAAGAAGAGAGATGTCTAGATACTACAGTAGAGATTTAGGGTGCAACCAAAAGGATGTATCTTAAGATTCTCATCGTCATTGTCTTTCTTGTAACATTGATAGCCACTGCAGCAAGTTGCAGAAGCTCTACCTGATCCTGACACTACCATACGACACAGCTGAAAGTTCTGGTGACAATGATTCACTCAACTGTACCTGTAATGACATCACCTGCAGTAATTGTGGCTCAGTACACAATCACACCAACCTCCTCCATGATGTTACAACTATCCAGTTCTATGAGCAAGTTGAGTCTGGTGGTGAGGAGGGAAAGATGTATCTAGAAGTCCATTTCTGTCAACTGATAGGTATAAGGATGGTAATTTCCAATATTGATCGATAGTTAATAGTATTAGCAGAGGAAAGTGCTTTTAATTTTTACATGGCTTACAATGGATATACTGTAACATGCTTATGCGTCTGCCATACTATGGGGTTGGTTTATTGTGGCAGGAATTTCAAAGTTGAGGAAATGCTGTATAAATACAGAAGTGTAGTAAGCAGGAAGTGCAGAGTACAGTGCTTTAGTTTAGACAAGGAAGTGAACAATAATAGTATTGTCTAGTAAAAATAAAACTAATCATCACTCACTAGTTGATAAGTGGAACGGCTGCACTGCTAATGAATATAATGATGTTCTATGGTATCCATTGTGTTAGCAGTCTCATTGACTAAGTACTGAGAAGGTGAAATTAGTTCACAGGATGAGACTACATTATCAACCTATAACAGTGGATGGAAAATGTGGTGTCATGTATGAGAATAAACAACATCAACAAATAGATACTCACTAAACCTAAACAGACTAACTATCATGTCTATCCCACTCTTGCATTTTCTTGTTAGCTATGTGTATTCTTTAGAACAGTAATCAATACAATTCTAATGATGATGTAAATGAGCTTACGGTACATACAGTCTGATATGTAAGATGACATACCAAGTTTTATTAACATATTGCAATAGCTTTGAGTAAATACGATGGTGAAAATATTCCTTTCTCTGAAATTTTATTTCAGTGCTATTACAGTGCTTCCAAGAAACTTAAATAGTACAAAGTTTAAAAATCTACTGCTAACGAATTACTCTATTTTTTCTTTTTAGTAAATTTATTTTTTACACTGGCATTCTTCACCAAAATATTTTCTTCAGAGAATGCTAAAATTGTAGTCACATTATACAGGAATTTATTCATTATTAGGTCAATTAATCAGTGATGTCATAAAATAAACTAACAAAATAAATATTATATAGTACAGTGTAACTTAAGATGTTGTGTTGAAGTTCTTAGACCAGTGCTTACAATGACCAGCTGCAGATGTTTGTGACTTGAGGATGGAACAATTAATGACCATCAACACAGGATTGATCATGATTTGATTTGATTAGATTTTTTATTTACAGGATAGTTGGAAAAGGCAGACATGATCAGATGTGGACATGAATTCAGACACAGACATTTTCAAAATACAAAATGTCTGTGTCTGAGTCCATCTCCACATCCAACCATGTCTACCTTTTCCAACTACCCGTCAACACATATATACAACTCTTACAGATCATTAATGTTATCACAATAACAGTCCATTAGTACACTTTGATGATAGTTTTCAATATGCATAGTTAGAATGGGACAATTATGTTGCTGGGTTAATTAATGCACTTAAAGTTTTGTGAGGTATTTACTCTGCACCATAAAGGACACTGTATAGTGCATCAAAGCAGTTTGTAGACAAAACTATTCCATCCTCAGAAGATTAAAGGAAATTAGCTGCAGCAGCCACTAATAATGGGTACCTACAAATGACAACAATTAACTACAGTACCTACTCAGCACTTTAGTCACATGTCACCTAGCTAGTCCATAGTTTCAAGTAATAGGAGACACAGACATGGAGATTTTACATTTACATAGCAGTTAATTTTCATAACTATAATGTTGTTCTGCAGTACAGCAGCAGTCTTTGTTTCCAAATCCAGATGTCTTCACATAGCACTTATCCGTTTACAAGCACATGTGTGGAAACCATCTAATGTAGAGTTATATAATCGTAGAGATTCAGCTCGTGCTCTCTAGCTTAGTCTTGCAGGCCAGATCCAAGAACTCACAGTTTTCAGTATAAGGTGCAGGTGATTATGAGGTTCTGGCTTGTGAGACTAAGTTGGGGCATGTCAGCTAAATCTCTATGACTGTATTAGATTTCTAGAGCATGTGTACAACAGTATATGGTCTATAGTACCCTGTAGCATATACTAGCCTATCCTCAGCAATGAGCTTAAGTAGCAGTTATAGCATGACCATTGCACGAGGGATTAGCCTGATATACCACACTACCCCATAGTCTCTACCTACACATTCACATGTTACATACCATAAGTCCTGTACTGTTTTACTTGCTTCTTCTTTGTACACAAATGACATATTTGGCATTTTCAAGTTAGCTGGTTTAGACAAGTGACCTCATTAAAGCATCTTACAATCTTACACGTAGCTCTGGGGATCTTATTCAACAAGTTTCAGACAGAGCCAATAGAATGCGATAGCTCATACACCATGTCATCAGAGTAGCCATAATCGTCTGATTCAGTGTCTTCTTGTCTACCACTTTAATCATCTTTCTCCTGCAAGGACATGTACACATAACGTTTGTCCTACTATTTTACCATTAGATACTGGGGGTGTAGGTGGAAAGCAGAGCTCAGTGAAGTTAATTATTATTAACACTTTACAGTGACCAGCACTTGAAGGTCTGACAGCAACATGAGCTGCAGCCTTAGGATTACCAAACCTAATTTCAAGGACTTAGACTTAATGACTTGACTTTAATAGTAGGGTTAATTCTCTAAATAGTGTTGTAATACTAATTTTCTGTGAAGTGCGGCCAATATAAGCATCCATTTTGAATGGGTATAGATCATTCTATTAGTGTAGAGTAAAGACATGATGAAGATGACTTAGGCTATGATTTCTACTGCTTGTATACACAGCATGGTAGTAAGAGCAAAGCAGGTGACTACATTGGGTAGAAAATTATACATATTTTGGGAGTTTATAGGTTTAATTACAGAGTGGTCTAATTACAGTAAGTTTCTGTTAATGACTCTATGTACTAACAAGTTATCACTAATGCTTTTCCATAAAGTAATAATTAATACCAATTAACAGCAATAACACTTTTGGTATACACCAACACACACACACACACACACACACACACTATTATAGCTACCTAAGACAAAAGCAGGCCTACACAGGTGTAGTACCAATAGCATCATTACATCACAATGGATAAAAGAACAATAATGCAAGCCTGTCAATGAACAACAACTCTGTGTGTGTGTGTGTGTGTTTAGTATTTTTACTGAGCTGATATTGCATCAATTACGTGTAGCTTAACTAAAACTTTGATTCAATATCTATTTAGATTTTTAGGCATATTTCCGAGACAATTTCCTGCTTTCAGAGATAGTAATTTGCTTGCTTTAGTAGTGTTCCAAAATCAATAACAGCACTGAAGGTGTCACATCAGCCTTAGAACATGTATCAGACAAACTATCACTCCCATATCACTGCACTACACTGGCCACATCTGACCTACTTGTGAACATGGCAAGATTCATGAACTCCAGAGCCTCAAGTATTAGATTGTATAACTATATACTGTGTAGATCTACACAGCAAAAATAGTGTTCCAATACTACCTACCGTTTTTATTCAGTATTGGAACAACTATTTTAAAAAACTCCCTATAACAAGACAAAATGAACCTCAAATCTATAAATGACTCTAATTTTATTCACTATTGGGGGATGTGGTCTATTTTTGTTTGAGCCAAGGTAGAATTTTTGGACTATTGGTTCCAACACCTAAACATAGACGGAATAAATACAGTCAGTATTTGTGTATGAATTATGCTGTGATATGACCATGAGATATTTATGAATACCAATTCTATTAGTCCAATAGTAAACTGTGTGGGTTAGTATATAAGCTTACATTAATATGAATTTGTGGGCTAAACTTAGCTGTAGCTCTCGTTATCTTAATGTGGAATAAAGGTTGAATATAAAGATGAGGTTCATTGAGTTTTAGTTGTGCATGCATTCCTCCTGTGTTTGAAACTAACCAATCACAATCACTATTATCGAGACGCTGACCAGGTATATGATCTACTAGTGATGGAGGCTACAAATGGTCTTGGAAAGGGAGTGGTGTTTGTATTGTTGTCAGCTACTTGAGATCTTTGGCTGAACTATTGGAGAAGAGGTAGAAACAGGAACAAGAACAACAGAAACTGCAACCAACCACTGTAAAAGTGAGGCAAATATTTGAATTTGTAATTTACTGTGTGCTTATAAGGCTTGATAGCTAGTTCACACCTGAGTATCTTTGTGTTTTATTTTACTTTAAATATCTAGCAGAGTTTGTTTTCTTTTCTTTTTGATTTATGATAGCGTCAATACAGACACGCACCAATTGTTATAATGGCATCACAAATCTTTAATGTGTTTTAAGTTAATGTGGTGTAACTTGATAAATAAACATTATCAGTGGAGTTAAAGCAAGATCACACTATAGAATTTCATGGCTTTTAATCACAAAAACTGCTCGCTACACTAACACCCAAGAACTGATCATGACACTTCATAACACTATTCCAACCTTTTGGATTTATTTAGAAGTTCTTTGGTGTCATCACTGATATAAGGGAATTAATCTACTCCATTAGACATCGGGCTGAGAGGTGTTGAAGGGGGATGGTCTGCTATTCTGAAACTGTTGCAGAGACACCTTTGTGTTTAATTATGCTCTGTAGATGTTAACATAAAACTTTATTATATGAACTACTCTCCATACATCCAGAGTGATTTAGCACATGCAACTATAGCCAATCCACTATTATAACATAAAAGCTATAATGTATTTAACAGTGATGTGTTTTGATGTCAATGATAGCTAACAGTCTCTTCAATTTTATGTACATTTGCCATAAACACACAAAAATATTGCAGAGTAATAAAATATAATACGGAGAGGATGCAAAAATGATCTTGTGCATAGCACATGTTGTAGATTATACGCCTCAGTAATTCTTAGTTCGATTTCTTTGAGAGAGGATGTACTTATGCTTTTCATATTAAATTTACAGTTGCTACTATACTTTATTTATTTAGACATGTCCTTCCATACTTCAAACAATTTACAATATAATTTTACATTAATTTAGCATGCACAACGCTTTTTGCTCCAAAGGTTTACAAGTTGAAAACATCAGCATATGTATATGCGTGTTTGGTGTAAATATTTAGTGTGTACGTGAATATGCAAGCCAAGGAAGAGCTTTGCCTACATCTAGTGCAAGCAGCAAAGTGATTGTGATGAATTCAGTGTATAATGTCTTACCAAATTGATGACATCAACATATCACTACTCTGGGAACTGATGTGAAATAGGAAACAACTACATGACTCATTGAGTGACTGAACTTCTTCCCCAAATATGACAGCAACTGCTTCCGTCTCTTCCTTCTGTAGGAGCTGACATTCAAATGGAGTTCTGGAATTGGAGTTTGGCTGACTTGCTGTAATCAAGCAGAAAACAACTGAGCATTAAAATATATCACACATAAGTGACTAACTTGTTATGTATTTAAATGCTAGCTGGTCATTGCAGAGGAATATGCAAAAGCTTTAAAAAAGAAAAAAAAAAGAAACAAGGCTACCCCACTAGCTACCAAAACCTTTTTTTGCACATCTAAATGTAGAAAATGTATTCTAACCCTGACATAAGAGACCCAGTGAAAAAAAGCTGAATCGACCCTAATTATCCCTAACTGACTATTCAGAGGTTTGATCGTTAAGCATAACAGTGTCTTTCACTGTCTGTAAGTTTATAGTGCCAAGACGATTAAATTGGCCTCAAACCATAAACATTCCTTCATAAAACAGTGTACTGACTGGCAAAATAAATTTCAGTCCAGTAGCCAGGAACTGGCTAAATATTTTTAAAATGTAGGCCTTTCACAGTACTACTATTACTGTATAATTATACTGTCATTATAATTGTTTTGCAGTGCAATAAATTATAGAATCAAAAGAATAGCTGCAACTCTACACTGGAAGCTAGTTCTAATTTTTATTTTATTAGCCATAATTATAAATGTCAGCTCAGTATTCTAATTATGATGTAATAGTTGTAATTATTGGGTTAAGTGATTTGCTTGATATATACGCACAAGCATGAAGTCCACAGGCCCTGAATGCATGTGTGTATATATATATTAGGTAAATCACATGTTACAAAAATTATACTTCAGTGACTCACCTGCAAGTGTGGAAAACTGCAGGCATGCTTTGAAAGTGCAAAATTGAATTCATTAACCATTTGAGTTTGCACTACATAACTGACATTAATGACATGGACAGAAACAAGGTATACTCTAGTAACGCAATCATCAATGTGATGAATACCTCAGGATCCAGAAAGCCTGCAAAACTCACCTCCTAGTGCTGTCTACTGCTTGCAACTGCAGATCCACCTCTAGTTCCTTGGAAGAATCAACCACTGGAAAACCTTCTGCCATTGTAGGCGTAGCTTTGACTTTCACTACTTCAATTAGTGTCAACCATCCATCAAGATAAGATATTGACATTATACTAAAGGTGTAAAAAGGTTATAATTAATTTGCATATGGTGCTAACCATATGCAACAAGTGCCTTTGTGGTTATACTTTGTGATCAGAGTGATATCAGCATACTTAAAACACAATGATGCCTAAAAAGCCACATTGGATTTTATGGCTTTGCAGTATACACCACCAGTGTAATTTTAAACTGTTAGCTATATATTGATAGATAGATAAATAAATAGCAAGGAATAAATTGTAGCTAACTATGTGTAATTTTTCTCATGTACCTGTATATGTACCAGCAGTATACTGACTGCTCAGTGTCAATAAATAAATAAAATTAACAGCTAGCTATGTGTGCTCCACTGGTGGACTATATCATAAACAGCAACCAGATGGAGTAAGCTGCAGCTGCTTTTTACTTGATTTGAAGCTGTAGGTTAGCTATACTTAGCAGATATTGAAATTCTAATGCTACACAAATTTTTAATTGCTCATTAATTTTACTGTATACAACTGGAACAGAGACAGCTTATGTGAAATAAAATCAAAGCAAAGCAAACTATACACTTAGCACAAGGCCTGACCATAACCTGCCCAGCGGAATGTGTAGGTCGCAGGTTTGGGGAATGCCTAAATGGTTAAACAAAGGAGCTGGGCTGGCACAAGTAATTGGTGTCAATTATTGTGTGTATGTTTATGACTATCATTTATCACCACAAACTGAGGTAGTGAAATATCTCTAACACAAAACCAGGATGCAGTAATTTCTTTAACTATGTTAGAGTAAATAATTACTGTAGTTGTACTACAATGGTCACTTCA
The DNA here is from genome assembly GCF_963678975.1 of Dysidea avara. Lineage (NCBI taxonomy): Eukaryota > Metazoa > Porifera > Demospongiae > Dictyoceratida > Dysideidae > Dysidea > Dysidea avara. The sequence goes on along the minus strand of NC_089276.1, from coordinate 1,826,282 downwards.
AAAGGTTTTCATCCTTTTGAACTAAATGTTTGTTGATGCCGGATTTTATAGCAAAACTACACTTTACATTACTGATGTCATAACAATCTCATATCATCATATCAAATGCAGATATATCCATGTAAGATAACTTGTAAAACGCAGGAACAGTAATACATTGTGATATATAATAGCAATGCCAACTTCTCAGCAATACTGTTGCGTTAACATGCTACAGTAGCTCAGGGTATCATTAGGTGGGTGGATGCAGTTATAATTAACTTAATTTACACCATTGGTAATTGAGCTTAGTATTCTATATTATATTTATGCTGGGAAAACTATCAAGAAATGTTTTAAGTATTCAGTCCGTTGTAGCTCGCCAATGGTTGAAGCTATGTGTACTAAATTTTCACATATTCCTTACCTTCCAGATCGTCCACTGTACAAATAGCCAACAACTAAGTTTCCCACCATTTTAGATACTTTAAAACTCAATGTTAGCTGTATTAGGCGAGCTCCAAAGGGAGTGGGTGGTGGGGGCCAGAGGAAGGCAAGAGGCTGTTTTAATATTTTTAAGAGGAATGAACTAGGCCAAGTTATGGGCCATTCAGGTGCTAGAATAATAGCACATTTACAGCACAGGTCTTTATTCAACACCGTGTAGCTGTACAGCCACATACAGTCACTCCCAGGCTGGACAGAGCTCCATTAGGGCCCCAGACCACTTGTATGGATTGCCACTGTGCTTGGGGAAAAGCAGCCAGCAAAAGCAGACCACTCAAGTCTTGATTGTCATGTAGCTTTGTGTTCTTAGTGAAAAATCAAGTCATGGGCTGGGCAATAAGACCAGTTTTCCCAGACTCATTCACATATATATTCACATTTTCTATACCTCTCGTGGACATCACCGCAATGCAAGACAACCGTTTTCCTCTTACAACTAACCTGTAGCTGTCAGGTGTCATTCCGTGTGAATGATAGCCAAACTTTCATCTTTCATTACGAATGTCAGAACCAGTTTCATCATCCATACTATCATGTCAGCAAACAAGTATCCCAATTCTGCTATAAATTCAGCTCTTTGTACATCACTTCTTCATAGAATGACCTGTTGATGTTGTTTTCTTGAGTATTCAAAGCTTTTGATCATTCGGAAAATAGTACTAACATTTGCCCATGCATGTTCCAGTGTTTAAATAGCTCGCTCTGCAGTTGACTTAGACATACATCTGGTTTAGCCATCAAGATGTCTACAATGGCAAACTTTTTGGTTCTGTCTAGAAGTGGCACTATTGTGGGGTACTAGTGCAGCATCTCCACCCTCCTTGTAGCAATCAAGCACTCCATAAACGGTTGAAGGATGAATATTGCAGCTCAGCTATTTCTTCACAGCCAAGCTCCTTGTATATAATAATGTAACCAAATTACTTACCACCTTAAATATTGGACAATGCTAGGGGCAAAATTATGGCATATATTATTATTAATGCTTTACAGCACAAGTGCTGAACATAATGGCAAATATCGACAGCAAAGTGAACACTCACTTCTGTTGGCAATGCTCCCCCATGATCAGATGTTTTTTTAAAACTAGCAGCTGCTTCGGCATATTACACTGGCATAACAGATTTCGTCGCTCTCATTTGCTCACGTGATCTCTAAAGTATCGGAGATTCAAGTTTGCATTTTGTTCGTAGTCTCGTATCAAGTAACTTATGGACTATGTAGCTACTAATGCAGACTCTAAGCTACCTCAGGTTTTTCTGTTCATCTAGTGTATCGCCAAGGGATAGCCGATTCATGAAGCCGGCCGGATGCCAAAGGACTGTGACTTCGCCGGTGAGTACGTTCTGCACTCTTATAGCTACTATAGTGTTTTAAAGTACTGGAAATGTTTGTATATATTGAATGATATCATTACGTGTAAACCTCTGATCAGCGGTGAGCTACCAGTGCCTCCTAGAAACGAGATGATCATGACGTCAATAGCGTCTGACGTCATGTCCACAATTGACCAAATATATCCCTGATTAAACCATGTCCTGTCCTCCCTAATAGTGACCACTATCTCAGAGCTAGTGAACTTTCAGCCCAATAAATGGGTCCTGCAAGACCTGGAATAGACTTCTAGCAGGATTTCACCCTGGCCAACTCACATTTCTCCTACGAGCTGCCTCCAACACTCTACCCATTGCTGTCAACCTTCAGACATGATGTGGTTAACAGTACTTAACACAATGTGATGCAAAATGCTCATTATGTGATTTCACCCAGCTTACAGCAGCTTATGTCTTGAATGTGTTGCCCTGTCTCAGTAGCACTGCACTTATCGTCATAATCAGGTGTTCCCTATTCTAGTACCTACTATGCTCATTAAGGTTGTCCATTTGTTCATGTGTTGAAGTTAACATCTCCAGTTATCATGAGACCATTAAAATTTCAGTACTTGGCCAGCCTCCATTGGGAATTTTCTAAATTTTCTAACTCTACCATAGCTATCTCTAAGTCATCCATTAGAAAATGTTTAGATGATGCTGACTACCAAAGTATCCTAGCCTCCAAGAGGATATTTTTGGCTAGGAATTGTAAAGAGTGGCTGGATCTGATCAATACAATTTTATGTAATTGTCTACTGTAACTTTTTAAAATATCTACATGCCCATGTAGATTCTTCCTTAGAACTGTCAGTACCTGTGGTCACATGTGACTGTGAACACCCCCATAACTTCCAGATCCTTGCATCTACTGCAAAGATTTTCGAGCTCCTCTTGAATAGGTAAATAAGATGATATCCAGGGTTTTGATGTTAGGCCCTTTCTTCACTAAGAACAAAGCATTCAAAAATTTACAGAATTTTTTTAATAATATGCAAGTATTTCACTGATTGTATTCAATGCATACCGTAAATTTAGGCTTGCATGATTGTGTCGGATTTTTGCAGATCTGGTCACATATTATTATTTCACTATAAGGCCGGACTATACGCATGCTACACTTTTGATTGATAACAGGTAACATTCATGATCAGCTGTATGAGCTTTATGGAGAAGGAAACACTCAAACCAAGATGCAGATAGCCGGGGAGAACATTTCTCTAGCCATAATATGATGTGCTTAATTTTACATAGAGTTATTCGATTTGGTGTTAATATACTTGGGTTGGGGTGTATACAGTAGTAGGGATGCCACGACATAGAAATTTTTATGTCACATGTTATAGAAGTTTATGTCACAACATGTCATATGCCACAACATAAGCAATTCTTAAAGTTTCACAACTGAAGCTGTTACTTATGAAACTGTATAAGTATTTTGATTCAAACATGCAAAAATATCGATTTAAACATCAGCAATATCATAACAAACAACCAACATTGCTCATACTTATTTGTCAATTTTCTCATATTTATTGCATCAAATTTGATCAAAATGAATGGAAAAGTGTGCATTATTAGGAAATATTTATGTCACGACATAAAAAGTCTATGTCATATCATATAGCTTTGTCACAACATATCATATGTCACGACTATCGTGGTATCCCTATACAGTAGTGCCATGTAGTGTTGATTTTTTTAAAGATGTTACTATAGTAACTCAAACAGTAGGGATATAACATTTCTTATTGTTTTACTGTGATTTAATATTGTGCACTACTCCAGCTTGTTTCAGTACTTTTTATAGATGTGCTAGGTCCCTACTCTAGTTGAAAATTCCAAATTTTTCTGTGTACTTGTTAGTGATGCTCTCATACCTCCTCCTGGAGTGTATCAATTGTTTTGGTGGTGGTTTTGTAGATTCGATCAAGACACAGGCAAAATAATCCTCAACATCACTGTTGAATCAGAATTGGGCTTCATGGCCGTTCTTCCTGAAGATGGCTCCACAATCGCTTTTAATTTTTTGACAACCATCTGTGCTATATCATCCTACCCTGAGACGACATCCTGATTGATCTTGTGCTGCAAATCGGCCCGTGATTGGCTGAGCTCGGTTAGCAGGTCATCAACTTGTTTCACTGTAGTGGGAGCGTCAGGCTCAGTAGACATCTCACAGAGAGAAGTGATACACAGAACAAAGCAATGTACAGTAACACAATACTCAGCTAGATTGAATTATTAAATTACCAACTACCAGTATATACACTAGCTCATGTGCTCTCATTGTATACTGTACCTGTATCCAGCATTTCTTGATTATGTATGCAGCTCTAAAACATGTTGATCACCTAAAACATGTTGATCACAAATGAAAGGGAAAATAGTTTACTAAGTAGAAAGTTGCCAATAGTGAACACACAGTTCATTTTGATGCCAATGTTTTACTATATTAACTATTCAGTATATTCATTATCACAGCTTTGACTTTCAGGCCTCAAATATAGTGTTGTGACTTTCTTAACACCTCGGTATGACAGGTATATTACAGAGCCCGTAGCTCCTGCAATAACTAATGAACTATGTAGCTGGTCAACAAATAATGCTGGTTTGATTTACGCTAACACATGTGCATCTAGACCTTCAGTGACACCTCACTAGTAACAAGCATAAAGGGTTACACCATCCCTTACTTTTTTTTAGGTGAAGAAGCTAACAGAGACAGTGGATGTTACTAAACAGAAACTAGAGGAGTGTAGAGAAGCACTGAAAACCAACGAGAATGGTTTGTGTGTACTATTAGAGTGTTTTGTTTGTGTGTGCAACCTGTAAACATGGCACAGTCCTTACCACAGTGCTGGCATGCAACGCAGTTTTTCCACAGTTGCCAGAGGCTTTGTGTGTGTGTCTGTCTGTGCATGCTTGAGTGTGTATTGCACATTATACATGAGCTGGTATATATGGTACATGTAGCTAGATTATTATTCCTTGTACCATACAGTGATCAACTGGTTGAATAAAGAACTTAATGAACATTGACTACAGCAGCCACTGATCAGTTCTAGTAATCAGTTTCTGATCAATAGACCACCAACAATGACCACTGCTAACTCATATAAGGTAATAGTGATAGTACAGTGTCATGATGTTATTCTGATGTGTAGCCAGTTTACTAGTACTCCTGATGGGCCAATACAGTCAAAACGCAAGTGGTAAAAATATGCTTTATTACGCGTATTTAGTTGCAGCGCAACCTTTGCCCGCGAGAAGACAAGCGCTACTAACAGTAAAGCACCGCCTTACATTAAGCACCAATTACTTCCTGTAATAGATTTTACTATGGCTTTCCAATTGCCACAACACAAAAACACGTCATCTGGCTTTCCCACCGTAACCAGATCCGGCAGCTGCAACGTGGTAGCAACGGGCTACAAGCGTCTGAACAGACTCGGTAAGAAATTGCAATGCGGTTTTAATTTGTAGTACAAATTTGTTTCATACTGTTAAATGTTTGACAGTCAGCTGAATAGTGTAGACAAATAAATAGGTACAATAATGGCGTAGTAAAAAATTGTGCACTCTGGCTGTAATTCACACATGCTGTCATGTTAATAATACAGTATTATTTAACACATTTCAATGAACAATATAAATTTAGTTGACTCCCTGTGTCAGGATATGGCTACTACTGAATCAGCTGGAAGCAGAAATCTGTGCTGCGTCCTATGTGGGAACAAAGACAATCAAATGACTAGTTACACCAATTGGGGAACTGCAGAAAGACAGTTTTTAAGTAAGCACCTTAGTGAATCTCCACCTGAAGAAAGTAATATTTGTAAAAAGCATTTTATAGAGGCAAAACGATACCACAATAACACTCAATATATACCAAAATGGAAAAACATTGACACCACACTAACAGCACCAACATCTCCAAATTTTTGCATAAATCCTGAGTGTACCAATAGATTCAGCGACAAGCTTATCAAACCAGCCTTTGCTAGTATTGCTGATATGAAAAGACAGCTTGGGGCACAGGCATCTACAAACACGCCATTTCTTCTGTGCCCAACCTGTTACACCAAACTGTACCGTCTCTGTACTCCTGCACAAAACTGCTCCTCTTGTGGAGCCATGCCAAAACCTGGTACTAAATTCTGCCGTCATAGTCCCAATTCCTTACTTGTATCAAAGTACATTAAGGATTCCACAGGAACTGACATAGACATAAGACCAGAAGATGGGATATGCACTTCTTGTTATAACTCACACTGTACCATCATCAAGTCTATAAAATGTGAACAAATTGGGTCAGATGAAATGCTGGCAAGATCTATTGAAGAATGGGAAGATACTAAGACAGCTCACAACACTGATAGACTAACCAGTGCTTTATTAACATCAGTACTATTTGTTGCCAAGAATTTACTTCCACACAAGGCTGTTTTGCTTCCTTGGGTATGTACTGTTTTTCTTCAATCCTATGGCACTTCGCACAGTGGAGACATCAACTTAGCAGAAGTTGTACTAGAGGTGGGAGACGGTAGTGTTCATTTTTCATCACGTTGGCTGTTGCACCAACTTATCATTTACCTAGACGTGTACATGATGCATAAGTGTATGCATATGAAATTTGGTACCATTTTGTATCGTAAAGGTGCAGATATATTAGCCACCTTGTCTTGGGCACTTAGCAATTCACAGCTAGCAAATAGTTGTTGGATCGAACCTGAAATCAAACAGAAACACTCTGATGCAGATAACACACTCAAAGAAGCAAGCCATATAGTTAACAATTTAATTCATGATGAAATTAAAAGGATGTCTCAAGCACAAAAATCATTTGATTTTACTTCACTAAACATCAATGAGCAGTTAGACAACATAAGTCCACTACTGTTTGAGTTTTTAACTTCCATAACCAACTCTGCCAGAGAAAGAGAAATCACCGATAGTAATGAACACATTAAGAAAATTCGTCTGTTTTTTTATTTTAAGCCAGTTAATGTTCTGTACAAATCCTAAGAAGCCAACACCCTTCCATGACCTTATTGCTGACATTACGCAAGTTTGTGGAGGGTCACGCCGGTTAATAAGGATACTTAATAGGTTGGGTTGTTCAAGTTCTACAGATACCCATGATAGGTTTGTTACTGAGCATGCAATGGCTAGACGTCAAGCTAAAGTCTGGGATGAATTACCTAGCAATGTTTCTACTATTGCCTCAGTTGACAACTTTGACATGTTGCAGAGTTATTCTGCAGTGTATTGTGGTGATCAACATCGAAGTTATCACAGCACTACTGTGCAGTTGGTACAGCCTCACCCTAGCCATTTTGTGGTTTGCTCCAACCCTTCTTACTTGACACCGTACACCATCACAGAACTACCGCAATCACAGCTACCAGACAGTGTCCGTCAACAACTGCCAGCCACCACCGTCCATGTAACACCACCATCCACAGTCCATCAATCATTGTCCGCTGTCCATCAATCATTGTCTGCTGTCTGTCAACTATCTACTTCATCTCAATATTTTCATCAACAACAGGTCTCACCTGATGGCTTGCCAAACAAACTATGTGAAGTTGGGCCAAAGCGTCAAAGAACTGTGACAGTCAACAAGTTGAAATCAAGTGCAGACAACAGTACTACAGTGCAAAATTTACACACACGCACTCTGTCAATAACACTTACTTTAAATGAATTCCTTCAAAGTGCAAACCAGATTTCTGAAAGAAATACACTGTACAATAACTTGTTTTCTTACATTCTTCAAAAGTTCACTCTACATCAACAATCAGGCTTGTGTCCAACAAACACCACACTTTCTGAGTTTCGATCATTCCTGCATGAAAACAATAAGCAAGGTTTGCAAGAACCATCGACAGTATACTACATGGAACTAATAAATGAATATCCAGACTGTGCTGAAACTATGTTGCTAGTAGCAGAAGATTTACTGGCCAAATTTGGCAATGTCCAACAGGGATGGGTGATCTTAGTAGGTGATGGTAAATCTTACAGACATCTGATGGCCATTAAAAAACAATACAGTTCAGCACTAACAAAGCTACTACTTTTCCCAGGCGACTGGCATATACTCAAAAACTTTCAACCCATTTTGATGAAAATTTATTTTGCAGCTGGCTTACGGGAAATAGCAAAAAACTCTGGCTACAACGGTAGCACACTGAAGTCAATAGAGCAATGCTCCAATTTCAAACGTACTCACAATTTTTTGCTGCAAGTGTGGGAGGCCATGTTCAGGCAGATGCTAGACACTTACTTAGCTAGTAAAGCCAACAGTATCACAACAGATGCCAACTGCATACTTCAGTTGAGTATAGAGACAAAGAAATCACCATTTCACACTATCAATAGGATTCGTGAGCTAGTGGAAGACACCCACACTGATGAAGGTTTTAAGAATTTCACAGACCAAATGAGTAAGGTTGACAAAACTTGGAAGCTCTGGAATCAATTTGTTTTTAGGGACTTTTTAAGCTATTATGGTCTCTATTTATCAGTTAGATGCAGCAACTGGGAGCTACGCATAGCAAGCTTGAAGCAGATGGTCCCTGTATTCACAGCATTTGATAGAGAGTATTATGCGAGAATCATCCCTGACCACCTAGCTCAGGTTCTACAGTACCCACCAGAAGTTTTACATTGTTTCAAGAAAGGAGCATTTACAGTGAACTTAACAGGACACCCAACAAGAGCAGTTGCTCTTGACGAAGCACACGAAATGTGTATTAATAAAGATTCAAAAATGGCTGTGGTCCGCTCCACCAAACCGTATCTTCAGAAAACTAGCTTGTTTTTCAATTATCGCATCAAATGTTATAAAAACATTATAAATCAACTTTTCCCATACTTGGACAAGCAAACTGAAACATCTGTCCTTCTTGATAGTTCCCCCCAGGCTAACAGATTTGAAGACAACATAAAACGTATGTGTGAACTAATAGTTACCAACAAACTATTTCATGATGACAAAAGCAACTGTAGGGGGTTGATGAATGTATTTACAGGCCAAATAGCAACACAAGAGCAAACCTGTGACATGCTAACTTTTTACCAGACCGGGGAACAGGCATTTTTGAACTATGTAAAATATCATATTTTACAGTGCCCCAGTGCTCAGAAAGCTCCTTTGAGGCAACACAAACTAATTACAATGACAACTAAAGCCATGCGAAAAACCAGATGCACACCTAAGGAGATGGAAACCAAGCAAGTCAATAAGTGTTTGCGACGTCACATTGCATGGCTCAGCAGCAACAGACAGCTACAGAGTATTCAGGAAGAGCAGTACTCTGAATTACCTCGTGCACTGTCAGATGAAGCTGGACACCCACACCGAGGAAACAAGAGTACATGGACTGACAAGCTACTGAATCGTTATCAGATGGCAGACCCCCCTGTGTTTTTGTCGTGCTTACCTTCAACACCTTCTGTTGTTATCATTGATGCCATGTTTATGTTAAACACCAAACCGCTACACCAAACTAAGTCTTTTACAGAATACACTCAATTTCTATTTAACCAATTTGTTTTGAAGCACTTTAAGGCAGGCACACTGGAGGTACACCTAGTTTTTGATAAGCCAGCCAAACAACTTTTTAATCCTAAACAACCAGAACATATGAAGCGTTACTCTACTAGCAACAGTGAACATCAACACAGTTCAATAAGCCCACATGCTAATGTACCTACCAAATGGCAAGAGCACCTTCAGTGTCAACAGTGTAAAAGATTTATTGTTGAAGCTATTGGACTCAGTGTGCTGCAGAATGGACGCTTTCTTTTGATGGGCCAACAAAAGCTGATTTTAGCTGGGTGTTTTTCAGGTTCTGGTGAGAATATTGCTTGGCTGTTGCAACCTAGTGAATTATTTGCAGAGCAGCTGGAAAAGTATTATTCGACAGCTGGAGAAGCTGACAGCAGAATGTGGAGACATGCAACACAGTCTCAGGCTGACAACATTCTTATCTATTCACCAGACACTGATGTGTACAACATAGGGCTAAGCTACATCAATCAACAAACCACTACCTCCTACACAGTGCAACTCAACACACCATCTTCAAGTGAACATAAATACATCAATCTCAACAACTTGAGAGCAGCACTGCTCAAAGACCCAGATCTGAGTAATCTTCCACAAGATGGGCTTTGTAAGATATTACAATCACTATTTATTTGCACTGGGTGCCAGTGGCGTAGCCAAACCCGGGCAAGCCAGGGCATTGCCCGGGCATCAGACTTCTTTGCCCCACCATCAGCTCCTAGAGTAATTATAAAGACGTGGGCTGGATAGCTCGAGATTTTGCTAAAGTTACTTAACTAGTCACTGTACAAGAATAAATATAGCACAACTTATACAACACTCACCATGCCATTTTCGCCGATGGTTTCCTTCTTTTTGGCTAAACAGAGATGGGGTTATCCAAGGGATTTTCCCTACGAGTAACTTGATTGTGCACAAATAGAGGAGGCAATAAATAGAAGCAAGATCACGTGATTACAAAAAACCGTGCAGCATTGTGGCAAGGAGTGAAGGACAAAGAATTGGTTTCACTATAGTGGGCTGGATGGTTTACATTTGGATTAAGTGATCACGGTAGCTATTGGTGTGGTCAAAACTCGGGAGGCAAAGCGGTCTAGAGGTATTTGTGAAATTAGCACTACAACGACGTGCTGCTCGTTGGGTCAAGTCAGACTACCGATATAACAGTAGTGTTACATCTATGTTAGCAGATCTACAATGGCCATCACTTCAACACCGACGATATGCGACTAGATTAAAAGTCTTCTACAACATTGTTTACTCCTCATCAGTCTTAACAGTCCCAAATTATTTCACTAACACCACATATCCCACCCGCCACCACCACCCCTTCCATTTTGAGATTCTGTTTGCTAGAACAGATCATTATAAATTCAGCTATTACCCCAAATCTATCCGCGATTGGAACAATTTACCAACTGACACAATAGAATCCCAATCTCTACAAGTATTTTTAGATAAATTATAACTGACTCTTATCTATGTGATTTGTAATGTTTTTCCTTACCTGAACATATCAGTTTGTAACTGTTTTCAGTAATCATAATCATAAAGCACCCATCTATCCGTGTGGATACTGCTCAGCTCAAACGGTATGGAGTACTTGTTCAGTCAGCAATTCTTTTCTTTTTGTTTTCACTTTTCTAGGCTAACAACTGTAGTGGCAGAGCATAGTCATCACGTGATAGAGCTCCTCGTGCTTTAATTCAAGAATCTTTGTGGTCTGGTATTAAGACACGTGTAGCTAAATGTATGTAATATGTTAGAAGGCCAATAGCTAGCTAGGTGTTCGCTTCTATTAGGTTGATATTAGTCATCTTGCATACAGTAGTGTAGGATGATACATAATGCATTTTAAAAATGTTATATTGATGTCCATATGAAGATGGGCATGTGTACGTGTGTTGCATGGGAAATGGCTTGCCCACCCATTGCCCAGGCATGGCGAAAAGTCTGGCTACGCCACTGCTGGGTGCGATTATGTTCTTATTTCAAGTCCATTGGCAAAGCAAAAGTTTTAAACAATTTCTTTCAACATGCATCATTTATAGCTGGATCTAATATGCCAGGGAGTCTACAGAACACTTCACAAAGTAACAAAGAAATCGGTTTTTTATCTTTCATACGGCTTGTGGGGACATTTTATTTCAAAAAGCACTTGAATGCTTTTGTGGCACTGAAGGGACACAAAACCCCAACACATTTGTACAATTCACTAGAGGCTTCATTACAACCAAGAGAAAAACATGAGAAGTGGTTGCAGAACATTAGAGAGTTAAGTAGTGACCGTATACTAAATGAAGAAGACAGGGTACCAACCTTTTCATCTCTCTGGCGCCATTGGCAGAGATCCTGCTGGATAAGTCAGCTGTGACAGCAATCTTGTCAACATGACATCTTTATGGCTTTGCCATCACCAGAGAGCAGTGGCTGGCTATTACAGAACAACAGTACTTACACTATCGACTGGGAGGCACATGAAGTTCAACAGAGAATAAAACGTAATATTGATTTTTTAACTAAAGGATGCAGCTGTAAAAAGGGCTGCAAAACACTTACTTGTGGTTGCAAGAAAAGTTAACTTGTGGGCCTGGATGTCTATGCCAGGGTTGTGTTAATGTCAATGTACAACAAATGGGACACTTACCTGAGGATGATGATGATGATGAGAACAGTAGTAGCAGCAGTAGCGATAGTGAAAATGAAACTGATGAGACTGGGAGTAGTATGTCTGAAAATGATGAGCAGCTAGAAGAAGAAATTATCACTGATGATGACTTTTATTTTAGTACCTGTGATTATGGCATTGTATGATAGTTTTATCACTCCAATAATAGTTTGCAATTGTGTGTAGTGCATCATATGGGGACCTTCTTACACACTTGACAATCAAAAACATGAAAGAATGCAGCGTAAAGCAACCAGAATGATTCCATCTATCAACCATTTATCATACTACGACAGATTAAGACATCTAAACATACCATCTTTACAACACCGTAGACGAAGGGGTGATTTGATATATTTGTACCAAATTCTCAAAGGCAGTTATGATATAGAAAATCATTTATTTATCCCATCCACTTCTACTGTAACAAGAGGTCACACAAGGAAATTATTCAAACATCACACTGATTCGTATACAAGATCTATAATTTTTATAGTAACAGAGTAATCAATGACTGGAATTCATTACCCCAATCTATTGTTGATTCTCCCTCTGTCAATTATTTTAAAACACTGCTGGACAGACACTACAGTAATTGCTTATTTGATTTTGTATAGTAATTAGAATAGCTAAGTACATAATAATTATTAATTTTGTTTATGGATGTACAGGCATAAGCCTTTATCCTTAAAATACAAATACAAATATGATAGCCAGCTACTTATACTATATCTCGTAGCAAAATATAGTACAAATTTGTTTCATACAAGTACATGTAGCCATACTGCTTACATGAGAAATACATACATACCTTTTCGCTTTTAAGAGATCAGATTTTGTGCATTCCTTGCCTTTGGTCCACAGCGAGGCGAAGTTTGGAGAGGTGAAATTCGTATAAAAGTTTGTTTGTAACATACTTCCAATTTGCTGGTTCCAACAAGACCTAACTTATACAGTCGTCTTCAACAACTATCTTTCGACAATTTTATCGGTGAAAGTGCATCTGAATCTTACAATTACAGCACTAATTTACGCTTCGACATGGAACACCAATATCGCCATTTTCTACATTACGTAATAATTGTGCTGCAACTAAATAGGCTGTCACTAAAATGCGGACTGGACTGGACCAGCGGACTGGACTGGCGACCAAGTCCACTGACCTGCGGACTGATCATCAGGATGACTTGATGGCTCAGAGGACTTCTCGGCTGGTTCACACGCCTGGCACAGCTATAGCTAGTATAGGAGTCGGCCATTCAGTCTGCCCATACTAATCGAGAGTATGCTTTAGCGAGATGCCTACACATCTATAGTCTTGTGGGCTACATGAATCAATTGCATGGCTGTCATTGTGACATGTTATTTAGGCTAGCTGAAGTCTTCAAGACCCATCGGGGAAGTAAACCATGCATAGATACTAAAGAATCCGAACTGCATGATACGATGTTGTAGCCAGCTGCAATGCTATTCACTACGCCGGTAGCTGGCTTGCTATAGCTTCAGTGGCCACCGCTTCAGTCACCTATACAACCATGCAATGGTTGTGGACTTGTGCCCAAGTGTACAGTAGCTACGTACTTCACAAGGCGGGTAGCTACTTTCAACTATGTAATAGAAAGTTTTGAAACTCTTTCTGAATGAAACCACATACATTAGAGCCTATAGCTATATGGTCCTGTAGGCTCTAATATCTATGATGGAACATGTTAGCTACGTATATGTCAGTCTTATAGCTAACTGGTTGTTTATGTGTACTTTTTGTCATATAACTATATATATACATGCAATTATTATTATTATTATTATTATTATTATTAATACTTTACAGAACTGTACAGATCAATAAACAAAATTAAACAATATTTAAGAGCTTATAACAATTAAATTACAGAACTGAAGGTCTACCAGTGTCTTGCACTGGTAGCCATAATTAATTACTTACAAATTACAATAAGCTATATAACTACAAATAATAATTACAAGGGGTAGCTATAAAGAGTACAAGTTAAAGAATAAAATAGTTTGTATAGGAGCTGGAATGTTTAAACATTTGGAACAGGGGCAACGGAAATAAAAAGTACATAGGTTATTACTGTCAAAATTGTTAACAAAATGATTCCAAAAATAATTCTTGAGTTTGAATTTGATAGTTAGGAGGGTTTGGGATAGGTCAATTAATGGTAAGCTGTTCCACAATCTGGGTATACGGTAGAAGTAGGAATTCATTACACTGTTTTTAGATGCTATCATGTGTCTAAGTTTGTAACCTGCTGATCTTGTGGGTCCAGAGATAAATTCTACAAAGTTTAATATGTTGAACTTTTCAGATGGAAATTTTTTTTATAATATAATACTGTATTTCCTTATTTGTTTAACTTGAAAAACGACAATCTTACAATGTATAAGAGAGAGTATACTATCACAAATCAAATAACATGTCATCCACTAGAGACGGGCGCAGCTACAACAGAGGAAGTTGTCAGATATGACTTCATTTACACATTCAGTGTGTTGCAAGCATTGGCATTGTGTACACTTGACCTGTAAGTGATTTACACACGTACAAATTAAAAATGTGATATTACATTTGACCTACCCAATTATCATACAAATCGGCAGACCCACACATCACACACAGGTCAGAAAGATCCACTAAAAATATATATATATTTGTGACTGGGCCTGCAAAAATAGGGCATATGGGCACATGAATTTTGCCTACGTTTTCAAACTTCCAACACTCTTCATTCCACCATTCTATGGCAATACAATTTTTATGGCAATGCAATTTTCAGCTCTTAGTAAGCATTTAATTGGCTTTATGATACAAGTTGCAGAATGAAAATATTCTGTTCCAGTACTGCAATCAGTGCACCACTAACTCACTTCTTCTCTTTGTGTCTAAAGCACGATACAAGAACACTTCCTCAGAGCAGGGTTCAGTAGATGGGTTTCTGGGGTTTCGACAGAAACCCCCTTTTAAATTTAGCTGATGTAGTGTAAGTCTAAATACATAAACATTGTTACACTGACAATTTGTAATATCAAAGAACTATAGTAGCAGGCATGCAGCTGCACTTAACTAACACCATTTATAGCTATTAAACCCTCAGCAACACTTCATTTTTCATCTCCCACTGCATTAAAAACAATCGAGATATTCTAATAGAGCAGTCAAGTAACTACTCTAATAGAGCAATCAAAGCTACAGCTTAGTCACTATTTTTGCCCTATGGTTAGCTATAGTATTTACAGTTTAAAGCATTGCCAATGCTTTAAACTGTAAATACTATAGCTAACCATAGGGCAAAAATAGTGACTAAGCTGTAGGCCGATTTCTTGTATCTAATTGCTAACTAAAAGTAGCCTAAAATCCAATCTCAGAATTTCTAAAATCTCAAAATTTTCTGGAGAAATGTCATCAGATGCTTTATTCAGCTACACCAACTTTCAGAAACCCCCTTTTAAAAATCCTAGATCCGCCACTGGGGTTTCACTGGTGGTACGGTCGATTCCACATATTTTTCATCTTTCGCTGTAAGAATGTCGTAGGCTGCTTCCCACGTTAATTCCTCTGCTTGGTTCAGTATGAACAAACACCAAAAGAGCTGTTTTGTTATGTTGTGTTTATAGGTCACCTTCTGACTACCATTTTTATGACCATTTAATTATGGAATGTGAAAAGGCACTACTATACTCGTGTCAGAAGCTCATTATCATGGGTGATCTCAACTCAGATATGTCTCAGGTTTCATCTCAGCTTACTAAATCACTATTATCATTCATGAACCAGTTTCATCTTTGTGAGTTGGTTCAATCACCAACTCGTGTTACGGCTACCACCAGCTCACAATTGGATTTAATACTAACTAACATTTCTAGTTCCTTTCAGAATACAGTTACTATACCTTGCAGTGTTAGTGATCATCATATAGTTCTTACTTACTTTTGTGCAAGGGGAATCAGTCGTTTGTCTGGCCACAAAGTTGTGTATTCGAGGAGATACAGTAAATTAGACACATCCTTACTTGAAAGAGCCTTGCTGGATGGTGTATGGACAGAGATTTTTGATCAGTATGATATGAATGTTTCTACAGAGGTTTTCACTATTATTATGAATTATTTGCTAGATACTTTGGTTCCACGGAAGAGAGTCAGAATCAAACAACCTTGTACTCCTTGGAGCAGAGATTCTGAGATTGCTGCAGCCAGGCGTCAACGAAATTGACTTCATCGTAAAGCATTAAAGTCAGGATCAGTGGAAGATTGGGCTGTCTACAAAAAAAGTCGTAATAAGGTTACTACTATGGTGCGTTTAGCTAGACAGCAGTATTTTTCTGACCTTGCTACAAATTTAACTCATAATTCTTGTAAATTTTGGAGGAGTTTCCAACATTTATCTTCCCGTCAAAAGGCACATGTCACTAACCTTGATGTTTCATGTGATACAATTAACCAACATTTTCTTACTGTTGCAGAAAAGACTGTTGCTGACCTGCCATCTTCCTCTATTTCTCCATTGTCTTATATAGATTGTGTAGATGTACCAGATTTTTCTCTATCTGAAGTTCATGTGGATGATGTTTTTCAGCACATTCAATCTTTAGATATTCATAAAGCTGTAGGGATTGATGAGATACCAACAAGGTTTGTTAAAGCTGCTCCTTATGGTATGGCTGTGATTTTAACTACACTAATTAATATGAGTATTTTGACGTGTACTTTTCCTGATTTGTGGAAAACTGCTATTGTCACTCCAGTTCAAAAATCCAAACAAAACAATTCTTTGAGTAATTTTCGGCCTATCTCCGTCTTACCTGTTGCTTCAAAGATTTTGGAGCGACTTGTTTTTGATGCAATGGTTGGTCATTTACTCAAATATGAACTTCTTTCTACAGAACAATCTGGTTTTCGTCCTGGGCATTCTACACAGGATGTTTTGTTATGTGTTACTGATTCATGGCTCAAGGCAATAGATGATGGAAAGTATGTTGGTGCAGTGTTTCTTGATTTAGCTAAAGCTTTTGACTGTGTTGACCATGAGATATTGCTTAAGAAGTTGACATGCTATGGTGTTAGGGGAGATGCTCTCAAGTGGATGCAAAGTTTTTTGTATGGCAGATTTCAGCGGGTTTCCCTGCATGGTACTTTGTCAGCTAAGGGTGAGGTTAAAGTTGGTGTGCCTCAAGGCTCTATTCTTGGCCCGTTGCTATTTTCCATTTATGTTAATGATCTTCCAACTGCCATTACTGATGTTGATGTCAATTTATATGCTGATGATACAGAGCTGCATTATTGTCATAGTGACTTCAGACAATTGGAGTGCATTCTACAGTGTGCTGTTACACAACTTTTTATATGGTTGGTTGCCAACAAGTTGAAACTGAGTGTTCCAAAGTCCTCGTCTATGCTCATTGGGACCCGACAGCGTATTTCTGGAAAAACCCTACACCTATCACTTGACAGTTTACCACTACAACAGGTTTCTACTGTGCGATATTTAGGAGTTTACATTGACCAACATTTAACTTGGCACCAACATGTGGAGTATGTTTTACGGAGGGTTCGTGGCAAATTATATTCAATTAATCGCCTTAAGCCACTCACTCCTACTGTGTTGAAATTATTATATCAGGCCCATGTTTTACCTATAATTGACTATTGTGATGTTGTATGGGTACCTACTAATGTTGGCTATTTTAAGAGACTGGAAAGACTTCATTCACAGTTTTCATCATATGACTCTGCCAGATCTTCTGCATTTAATCTTACTTTAGTTGAACGTCGCAGATTTCATATTGCCATACAAGTATACAAGATCTTAAAAAGGCTATCACCCTCCTACTTACTTTCCACCTTCAGGTCTGCTTTATCCGTCACAGGTCATGCAGGGCGCAATGTCCATCGTTTGTATATACCTGCTGTGCGATTAAACTATGGCAAATGAAGTCTATATTATCGTGGCACAACTATATGGAACAGCCTGCCTACCTCAATCACCGAGATGAACTCATTAAATAGCTTTAAGCTAGCTTATTTAAGTCATATTTGTTAATTGTGTGTATATATGTACCTATATTGTTTTTGTATGCTTGTTCAGGGCACAGCTGAAAAACAGCTTTTGCTGATGCTGTCTCCCTGTCTAAATAACATTAAAAAAAAAAAATGATAGGATGAGCTGTTAAGGACATTCTCGCCTAGCTAGCTGCAGCTGCTATCCATAGTAACGAAATTAGGTAACATGCATCGTAATTTCTCCGTGTTTCGGCCTTCCCCAACAATGTAAGGAGAAACTTCTAATTACAGGCTTCACAGGTTAGCCTGCCTAAATGTTAATTAAGAAATCGATAGCCAAGCATTAAGGCGATATATCAGTCGTGCTGTTAAATAGTCCGCAAATTAGTCACAAGCTTCTAAAATGCGGACTGGACTCCGTGGAGTGCGCTGGAGTATTGGTCCACTGGTCCAGTCCAGTCCGCAAATTAGTGACTACCACTAAATACGCCCGTTTTTTTGCCGCTTGCGTTTCGACTGAATACCTCGTCGACCACTTCACTCAATGACAACATTACCTCTGAACTCACAAGTGAGTAAAAAGTTGTTTGTGTGTGTGTGTGTGTGTTTGGGATGAAAAAAAGGTTGTAAGTTCACTTACAAACTTATAGAAATATGAAATCCTACTAATTTTCTCACTATCAACATCTTTGGCATTGCTTAGGAGTAGGGCCCCGCCGATTATGCTCATAATTTTACCTATTATGCTATGCTGCACTGCTCAAAAATTTACCTATTATGCTTAAATTTATGCTCAATACTTACCTATTATGCTCAAATTATGCCCAATTATTTATGCCTCAGTTCTCATGCTCTACTAATAATTTCCAGTTTATGGATAAATAATAAGTGGCTGAAGCATAGACTTACTTGTCAAACTGCATATTACAGAAAAGATCGATATACTCTAATAGAACAGTCAGCGATATGATTGTTCTATTAGAGTTACTGACTGTTCTATTAGAGTATATCGCTCTTTCTGTGATAGCTGCTAAGGATTCATACTATTACACAAATATTCTACCCATTATGCTAGCATTATGCTCAATGCTTTCAGGCACCTATTATTCTCCTAATTATGCCAGCATAATCGGCGGGTCCCTACTTAGGAGTTCTACAACTGTCAATGATCGTACAATGCCGAATTTTTTATTACCAAAATTTTTATTGGTACTGAAGGACACTTGTTCTCTGTTAGAGGCAAATTTGTATTGATGTAGGTCTGCAGTGGAGCCTCACAAAAAAGCACCCTTGAGTTGTGGACACCTCTTTGTATAGGAGGACATCTGTCATATCAACTGTACTAATGGTTTATAGATAAGAACACCTCTTCACTGTCTTAGAAGTATTCTTTTAACATCGGGTTAATTTACATGTAGATGTCAGGGTCTTAAATCTGAAAACTGGATTTAATCCTTTTCACGGCTGAATTTCCCAGCACACTTTACAAGGCATGCTGAATCATGCTGTATAAGTCTCACTGTACACTAAACTACTTGGTTACTATACCTCTACGTAAACGCTGTGGACTAACAATCTTGACTAGGTTGTTTTTGTGTACGTAAATAAAACCACAAAGTAATTGTTAGACAACAAAACTGCAAAATACACTAAAAGCAGCCTGGAGAAACAGAAGGCCACAAATAAACTATACAAACAAGTGTTACAGTGTATGAAACTACTTTATATTGTCTCCTTACTGAATCATCATCTTCACAGCTGGCTTCTTCAAGTTTTATCACAAATCCAGTGTCATGCATGTGTATACGCACACGATTGAATCACGCCACACGTCTGAAAAATCATCAACAGCCATTGGCTGGTTGTCTTAGCCTATCTGTAATGATGTATCATTGTTCAAAATGTAACTATCAACTCAAAAAATAAAAAATATACAAGTAAATGAAATACAGTGGAACCTCGATTATCCAAACACCGATTAACCGAATTCTTGATTATCTGAACACCAAATGGACTGCTCAATTAGGGTATTTTGTCAAAAGTGTATGCTTTATTAGAGTAGTTGAGTCACGCTCAGTATATAAATGTATGGATGTTCGATCTTACGTACTTTCGATTATCCAAACACCCTTCCCCCCCAATTAGTTTGGATAATCGAGGTTCCACTGTAGCCCTATTTTTGAGAGAACAGTTTTACTGAGTTATGTAATAAACCCGCAATAGTGCTGTACTATCCAGTTATCCCAGAAATAGGACCTCTGTGGGCGTGCCCACTTCAGGATCAGCACATCGTACTATGAAACACACAACAGAAAGTGCTAGCATGTTAGAATTACACTCAGTGCGTGTTTTGTACCGTCATGCCGGAAAAATCCAGTTACAGCCATGAAAGGGTTAATTAAATTAATTAAATATGTTTGCCTTGCACAAAGCACTGTAACTTTTGAAGTGTCTGTCCTATGGATACGCAATTTATGTCATTTTACTTGTGATGTAACAAGGATTAAGATGATATCGAAGGTGCTAAACTGTGAGGCTAAAAGTAGCCATGTAAATAACTTTCCTGTAAGGAAACACACAAACGCTTTATAAATTGATCTGTAACTCATGGTGGTTGCTCCTGTCACCTTGCAACGAATTCCATTTATTTCACAATTAATTTTCTATCAGGCCATATATGACTCACATCAGTAAACCCACAATCAAAATTAAACATGTGGCAAGAATTTTGAAACGTGGAGATGTGACTCATTGTTGTTCATTGCTTCATAACAAGAAAGCCGCTGTAGTTACAGTGTTCATTTAACCTTCTCCAAGCAGCCCATTGAATAGGATATTGATCAATGTGTACTTTAAGACTACAGGAATTAAGTTACCCACCTAAATCAGTAAAATTAATGTCGCCATACGTGGCATTATTATTAAAGTTTAGCATTAATGTTAGTCTTGTTTTCTCATCAGGTAATGTTTAAATGTACTGAATTGGTAGGAGGAGCTGTGCCTACTCCATCCCCATTGGCTGTATCAGTGGCACAGCATATCAAAACATCCAATAGCAGCACAGCACAGCTAACCACACCCACATTTGGTAAGCTACATATGCACATTTTAATGACTGACCACAAAAAGCAAGTACCATGCACTGTGTAGTGGTAGCTATAACACTTTTTGTGTTTACTGTCATTATATGTGACACATGGCTACAAACCATGGGACAAAGTTTACACCAAATGAGCAAAGTATTCTAAAATTTAGCAACCATCATAATTTAAATGACTGTTCAATTTAAAAGTTTTTGAGTATAGGTGTATGTTCTATTAGAGTATTTAAACACAACCCATCTGTGTAATGTGCCTCAATTATCCAAAAGTTTCATTAAACACAAACACCACTATAATGGCTCTATGACAACATGCATGCATTCAAAGGCATATATCTCATAAATGGATTATCCTATGAGTAAACGGTTTGTACCGTGTTACTCTGTGGTTAACAGTATAACTTTATCTGTCAAAACAAATAGAAGAAATAAGGAAGGGTTAGTAAAGGTTATTATGATATTGTAGATCTGTTCATTGAGAGTAGTTTAGTGCTAACCACAGAGGAATAGGTGGTCCATACACAGATTAACAGGAGCCCAAGTGTTGTATATCAAAAAGCATATTTTACATGAATACGTTTTACTTTAAGAACCAAAGCCACTATAGTGGCATTTGGGACCAAAGGGTTAAAATTGTCACTTGTCTGTGTAAAACTGTGTTGTATACCTACATATATTGTGAGTACATATAATATTGGGGACCTACCCCCAGATCTGCCTACCCCATAGTATGTACTAGTTAAAGTACCATAGTGAGTATATACAACAGTGTGGCTGAGAGCCTAATATAGCTGATTGAGACCACACCATCGTGATATATTTATGTAGTATACAATATGCTTTAACTCAAAAGTTGTAATCAATGACCGTGACCTGATGCCACAGTACAGTGTTCTTATGTGCTTAGTACATTTATGAAATCACCTTTTATATTTACATTATTGTTTGTTATTTTCCACCTGTAGCTCCACCCACCTCCACACAGCTGAGCAGTGACAAGAACAAGCCACGTCCACCTTTACTGGACCCCAAATACCTCACTGCAGATGTACCCATCAAATCACAACAATGGCAAGGAAGTGTGACCACAACTACACTCAATTACTCTCCAGTAACATTGTCTGGGGGTGTGAGGGCTCCCCCTAAATTACTGTTAGCATATTTCCCCAATAGCACATAATAATACCTAATTTGATAATTACAAAAATAAAAGATGTTTATTTTAATGTAAGTAAAATGTACATCAAGATACACGGTAGTGTGTCGTGCGGCCCAAGAAGCCGGCGCGCCACACCGTGTTGGAAGAAAGTAAACGCGATTTTCACACCTTTGTAGCTCCGTGATTCCTTATCCGATTGAAACTAAAGTTGCTACAGAAGTGCCGGCTAGGTAGGGGAGTCCACATTCCAAATTTGAAGAAAATCGCTCCAGCCATTTTCGAGATACCAGCGGCCAAAGTTTGGGTTTTTTCTACTTCTTTTCGCACACTTTGCAAAATCCGCCGTAAAACACGAATGCGTACTCCAATCGCGCTGAAGTTTGGCACACTTAAAGGGCTCATTAAGGCGAATCTCAGTACCAAGTTTGGTAGGAATCCGATGAACATTCACGGAGTTATTACCGATTATTTGTGGAACCTTGATATGGAACCGTCTATATCTGCTATGTTGTACAATGCCACCTCTGTCAGACAGTTTAAATCATTATTTTGTTCTTTGTAAATTTATTTTTGTTTTGTGTGCTGTACTATTTTGTGTTGTTTGATTGCATGTAATTTCACAGGGCACAGCTGAAAAACAGCCTCTTCGGCTGATGCTGTTTTCCCTGTATAAATACTACTAATAAATAAATAAATAAATAAATAAAATAAGGTCGAAGGTCTGTCACGTCCACAAGGTAAACCGCTTGAAGGAATGAGCTATGTAGATGGAGTAACTATCGTAGGAGTGTCTTTTTGTGGTTTCAAAGGAATCCAGTTAAAGGCCATCGAGATATGACACAAAACCCAACCTGTGTCACAATTACACGATCGATTTTTATGAATAAAAAAAAACTATTAGTTTTCACGCCTACAAGGCAAACCGCTTAGAGCAGTGAGCTGAAAATCGGTGTGTAGCTGGAATAATTATCATAGAAAGTCCTTGCAGTAGTACAGAAAAATCAAATTACAAAACACTGAGTTATGCTTCCAAAGCCAACTACGTGTAGCATATGCGAGATCGAGATACTCTAATAGAACAGTCACCCTAATAGAGCATTCAGCTACGTTTATAACTTACTCCGTTATAGAATTATATGACATTGCAAGTTATTCTGTAGGGAGTTCAGCTACAAACAGTTAATCTAATAGACAATTCAGCTACAAGCAAGTCACCCTGTAGAGAGTTCAGCTACAAATACGTTGCTGTAGAGATTCAGAACATTATGAGTCACACTGAAGAGAATTCAGCTATAAACAAGTCACCTTGTAGAGACAACAAGTCACTCTGTGGAGAATTCAGCTACAAACAAGTCACTGCGTGTTAAAGGTTCAGCTACAAAAAAGCTACCCAGTAGAGAGTTCATCTAGATCAGCTACAAACAAGTTACTTTATGCGATGTTCAGCTACAAGTAAGTCACTCTGTAGAGAGTTCAGCTACAAGTCACTCTGTAGTACAAACAAGTCACCGTGTAGCTGGAGAGTTCAGTAACCAATCAAAAAAACTATTCTGTAAAGAGTTCAGCTATACAAACATGTTATAACTCTATAGAGAAAGTTATAACTCTATAGAGAGATCAGCTAGTAACAATTAGTCATCCAGTAGAGAGATCAGCTACAAGACATCACCTTATTGGGAGTTTAGTTACAAAGAAACTACCATGTAGAGAGTTCAGCTGCAAACATATCACCCTGTAGAGAGTGCAGCTATGAACAGATCACCCTGTAGAGAGTTCAGCTAGAAAAAGTCATCCTGTAGAGAGATCAGCTAGAAGGATCACCTTGTAGAGAGTTCAACTACAAACAAATCACCCTGCAGATAGTTCAGCTACAAACAAGTCACCCTATAGAGAGATCAGCTAGAAGAAGAAACCATCATATAAAGAGTTCAGCTGCAAACAAATCACCCTGTAGAAAGTTCAGCTACGAACAGATCACCCTGTAGAGAGATCAGCTAGAAGAAATCACCTTGTAGAGAGTTCAGCTACAAAGAAACCACCATGTAGAGAGTTCAGCTGCAAACAAATCATATGTAGAGAGTTCAGCCAGAAACAAGTTCACCGAGATCAGCTAGAAACAAGTCACCCCGTAGAGAGAGCAGCTACAAAGAAACCATCCTGTAGAGGGTTCAATTGCAAACAGAAAACCCTATAGAGAGTTCAGCTAGAAACAAGTCACCGTGTAGAGAGATCAGCTAGAAACAAGTCATCCAGAGATCAGCTAGAAACAAGTCATCCTGTAGAGAGATCAGCTAGAAACAAGTCACCCTGTAGAGAGATCAGCTACAAAGAAAACATCCTGTAGAGAGTTCAATCGCAAACAGAAATCCCTATAGAGAGTTCAGCTAGAAACAAGTCACCATGTAGAGAGATCAGCTAGAAACAAGTCATCCAGTGATCAGCTAGAAACAAGTCACCCTGTAGAGAGATCAGCTGGAAACAAGTCACCTTGTAGAGAGATCAGCTACAAAGAAACCATCTTGTAGAGAATTCAATTACAAACAGATAACGCTATAGAGAGTTCAACTAGAAACAAGTCACCGTGCAGAGAGATCAGCTAGAAACAAGTCACCCTGTAGAGGATCAGCTACAAAGAAACCATCTTGTGGAGAATTCAATTACAAACAGATAACCCTATAGAGAGTTCAACTAGAAACAAGTCACCGTGTAGAGAGATCAGCTAGAAACAAGTCACCTTGTAGAGAGATCAGCTACAAAGAAACCATCCTGTAGAGAGTTCAGCTACAATCAAGTTACACTATAGAGAGATCAGCTAGAAACAAATCATCTTATAGAGAGTTCAGTTGCAAACAAATTACCCTGTAGAGAATTCAGCCACCCTGTAGAGAGTTCAGCTTGAACAAGTCACCTTGTAGAGAGTTCAGCTACAAAGAAATCACCATGTAGAGAGTTCAGCTGCAAACAAATCACCCTGTAGAGAGTTCAGCTAGAAACAAATCATCCTGTAGAGAATTCAGCTACAAACAAATCACCCTGAAAAGAGTTCAGCTACAAACAATGAGAGTTTCAACTACAGTTTAGTTATGTAAGAAGTCACCTTATTAACTACAGTATGTGATAATCATCATTCAATGTTAAATATACAGATATTTCATCAGACAAAAGTTATACACACAATTACTTACTTTCTTCCACAATTCCTTACAAGTTAAAAGGAAGCAGCATCAAAGCCATATGGCCAGCTTTGTGACTTGCAATACAAAAAGAAGTGATATCTAAACCAAAACAGCCAAGCTGTAAAAAAAAAGAATGCGGCCCCCAAGGTGAAAAAAGATGTGAAATCCAAGGTGGCAGCCAAGAAATGGCTGTGATGGTAGGTTAGTGGCAAAAAATTTTAATTACGACAATTCAGGTGAATTTGGTGCCAAATCCTAGTGGAGGAGGCAACACAAATTCACCTGAATTGTCGTAATTAAAATGTTTGCCATTAATAGACATGAGGCTATTATGCTCCAAATATTGAGCATTATGCTTTTGAGCAGTGCTGAAAAAATCACCTATTATGCTTTTGAGAATTGCCCATTATTCCCAAAATTATGCCACCATAATTGGTTGATAGTGCCAGTTTATTGCTGTATCACACCATTTTTATTGATGTTTAAGCTTCAAATAGTCTTGAATTCTTTAGCTGGTTGTTGTATTAGAGTATTTCATTTCAATGTGACTGCTTTATTAGAGTAAATAATATTCAGTGACTGTCCTATTAGAGTTTCTGACTGCTCTATTAGAGTATCTCGATCTTTTTAAACGGAATTGTGCAATCTGCAGATCTTCTTACTGTTAAAGCTCAAAATGCTAGCATAATTCCTGATTCCCACACGTACCTATTATGCCGGCATAATCGCCGCATCCCTAGCCATTAACCTACCATTACAGCCATTTCTTGGCCGCCACCTTGGATTTCACATCTTTTTTCACCTTGGGGGCTGCACTTTTTTTTACAGCTTGGCTGTTTTGGTTTAGATAAAGTTTTACTGCACCAATAATATCACTATATATTATTTGATTTTCATATAATACATGTATATAAAAATAATTTGTTTACTATGTCAATACAATTATTTTCTATATTGTTGTAGTCCAGTAGTTTCAATAATCCCTCCTCCATCATAATCAGTGTCATTATCATATCGTAGGAGCTACAAAACAAGCAAGCAATTGTGAAAATATTTTATATAAGAATTGTATGACTTCTCTTACAGTATTTTAAGTAAATGGTCAATATATAAATTTGGTGAGAATACTCAGGAATGAGGCTAATAATGTTCAGAGGTCTTTTTTGTGCTTCCAATGAAAATTAGGTTGTTGTGGAATACTCTTCTTGTACTGGCTAAACTCTAACAGAACTTGTAAATTGACCACTTCACAGAAATGCAGCAATACACTTAATTGTATACTTTGGCTGCTTATTGAGAATGGACTTAAGTATTAAATTGTGTGGCCACTACCAAAAGTAAACACCCATGCTTGTTCAACTACTCTAATAGAACATACACCTGTTGACAAAATACTCTAATAGAACAGTCACTTCAGTGTTCAGATAATCGACTTTATTGGAATTAGTTTAACAGTGGTGCACACACTGGGCTAGACACCAGTGTAATAATATCTCATGCTTGCATTCCCAGATTTATACTGGTGTTATAAGGCAATAAAATACTTGTAAAGACCCTCGATGGTATTAAAAAAATAGAAAATAATTTGACACTGTTCAGATTTCAATAATAGTTAAGTGTATGTTATATTAAAGTAGTTGACTGGTGCTCTAAATGAATGGGCTTAAATTACGTATCTGAAAATATTTTTGTTGTTTGAACATGTCAGTTTCATTTTCTGGTACCCTTAATCACTTACAGAGGACCAGTAACTATACACCAACTTGTAACACACTCACTTGGTATTCCCCATAATCCTCTTCATCATCATCTATGTCACCGGCGTCTTCTATTATGGTACGGGATCCTGGTCCAAATCCATATGGTAGGAATTTTTTTAGCCTACAATGAACAACAATGATTGCAGTGATAAATCAAACAAAGCTAGAAGTTAACAAAAACATCACATTATCTTAATAATAGTGTAATGTGTGTTATGTAAATGTTGTACTTATCATTTGTCTTGAAGGATTCTTTATAAAATACAAAGATGCTGCATTTAAGTCATGTGAATCTATTTTAGGTGGCAGACAACAGCCAGCATCATACCTATGAAACTATTTTGTTCAATGTGCCACTGAATAATAATGTCTAGCACCTTCTTTTAATCTTTGTAGGTGTTACTGAATGAAAAGCTCTAGCGTGGTTTCCTCTCAGTTAAGTTAACAGCCCATGTAGCTAAACAAACTACCTAATTCACTTTTTTGTAAAATAATTTTTTGTATGCAAAAATTATATGATACACAAATTCCTTTTTGCAAAAGATTGAGATACTCTAATAGAGCAGTCATTCATGTAAATCATACAAAAATATTTTTACACAAAAATTTTATCATGAAATTTTTTACACAAAAATGGAGTATATGCCAAAGACTCTTTCATGTTTCTATTCTGCTTGTTGCTATAGGTATTGATAGTAATTCTGTACTACAGCTCATTATAAAAGTTAAAAATTAACACAGTAAATTAGGGAGGTTTTAACAGGATAGCCAGAGCTACAGGCTGTATAATAGCAATAAACAATTAGCATACTCTTGCTAGCAATTTTTCTTGCTTCTTTTTGACATCTGTAATGTCTTCGTTGTTCTCTTCTTGATATTTCTGTAGTAGTGGTGGTAGCTGTTGAACAGCGTATTGCCTGTCAATTGGGCCATGTTGCAGTTTTATCACATAACATGGTAGAACTTGGGTAGCATTGAAGAACACCAGTTCATTACCACATGGTGAAGTGAAGGTGAAGTAGCCAGTGTCTGGTTCTGTAGTTAATGTGACAGTAGGATACAGCATAGTTGTAGTTCTACTACTAACTTTTGTAGTTGTCTCCTCTGAACACAAATCCCATCACATAAGCACACACAATCAACTGGCCATCATCAGAATAACTGCACAAGTATACAGACACATAAAGTTACTGGCTACTATCCGAGTGTACTACTCACTGTAAACTAAAATCAGCATTAGGTGATAGGTAGATGCCCACTCCATAACATGACCCATGTGCCACTTCATACTGATAAAACATGGTTTCAAATTAAAGGTATCGATCTAAGAAATAATACAACTTTTGTTTGAAGTGAATAGCTTGTTCCACCACAAAGTTATGATTACTTTAAGTAGTTGTAAAATTTGTTGCCCTTGGGGTATAAATTACCAATGGGCAGTAAACTTTATAGAATTTCGTGGCTAATATAAATTACCATAACTTTGTGATAAAACCACCTAATGACTTCAAATAAAAATCAAGTAGTTTCTGTCAGCAAGACCTTTAATTTGTAACCATGTTTAAACAGTGTAAAATAATGCCTCAGGGGAGGTATGTTTCGGAGCCACCACTAGCGGGTCAGAGATGATGTTCTAACAAGTGATGATGATCTCATGAGAGATGATGGTCTCTCCAGACAAGCAGAAGCGTGTGTGTATAGTGTGTGTTCCTGTGTTTACACCTTTACATACCACCTTTTCAAACATACTTTCTGTAACAACTTTAAACAGGCTGTAGGACCAAGAGTCCGACAGACCTTCAGCATTTTTGCTCTAAAGTCTTAATTTAAGAAAAAACAACATGTCTATGTTTCCTCTACCCATGTAGAACACCCTAGCTTACAGGCTTGTAGCAATAAATTATTCTATTATCCTATTCACTGCTACAGGTGTATGTACATATCAGGTACAGAGTTGGGGTAGTTACTTCAGAAAAGTAATTAGTTACTGGTTACTTTTATCCCATGTAACTTAGTTATATATACTTTTAAAAATGTAACTAGTAGTATCTACTGAGTTACTAGTTACTTTCATAAATAAATTATGCTTATTTGTTAACTTTTGTAATATGATCATTTTGCCCAGAGCAAGGGAGAAGACAACTAATTATATGCACACTTTCTGAAAATAATGATTCTGTAGCCATTTCAGCTCAGTTTCAACTGTTATGTCTGTGTACTCAAGAAGAACAGTACACAGAAAGTGTCTACTTAAAGTGGCTGTAGCACAAAAATCTCGTTGCTTTAAGCATAATTACCTATAGCTACAATGTAACTATAGTTACTATTGTAACTTAGTTACTTACTAATTACAAAGGGGTCATTCCATACCAAATCAACAAAAAAATATCCAGACCCCTTTCAATTTTCATGAAATTTGGCACAAACGTGGACCCTTTCAAGAAACTTTCTCACACAAAAATTTGGCTCATTTCATTGGTCTCCCTTTAAGTTATGACCACTCAAAGTTTCTGTTGAAAATTTTATTTTGCTTACATGTCTTCAATAAAATGGCCATAACTTTGCTTGTGATTGACATAGAAATATTTGAGTTAGATGTTTGAAATCCTTATTAAATTCTCTTTCAGGTGATATATAATGTTTTACAATTGCTCAAAGGAAAAGGTCAAACCACAAAAATGTAGCTTTTTCCTTTGATCTTAATTTTCAAAAATATATATAATTAAATTTATTTTTCGTTTACATATTGCTCTAATACCCATCATTCATCACTATGAGTTTAATAGTAGATCATGAGTTATAAGTGTTAATGTGTAGCCTTGTAATCACTGCTGTTTGTATGGTATTTTTCAGTATAATTTCCAATAACAATTGCAAGTTACCTTATTTGTTAGTATGTCACAAATCATTTTATGCATTAAAATAGTTAGGGTTTGTATTGACAAGGGCTCACTACAGTGAAACCATACTAACAGAGCCACTCTTAAAGCTAAGAAAGTTGGAGCAATAATAAGGCTGCCTAATAAAGGAATTACTGATTATGTTTTTGCTATACGTAAGTTCAGTGTCCTATAAAATAGAGGTGGCCACTATAACAAGGTGGTCTTATTATAGAGGTAGCTATATGTATAAGGGATTTACTGTACAACTAATGATATTCCAATCTATTATTTCAATCTTACCTACTGTATAATAATAATGTTCAGCCACAGATTATGATGATAGTTTCCTATCTTATATGTGTGTATAATGGATGCAAACGACACAGTTATTCATACATGTGTACATGTAAAGTGGGATCGAAATGCCATGTCTTAGTGATATCCAAAGCTTCATAATACCTAGATAGCTGCTTCATATAGTTGCATTAGAGTAGAAATATTTTAAGTTGGCCCTTATAAAAAGGTGCATGCATATGGCCTTTAAGGTAGCCGCTAAGGTATGTTACACTGTATTTTGAATCATACTTTGAAAGGGCAAGCCTACTACTGACCACTTAAAAGCCACCTTTATATGTCTGTACCTATAAATAATGCCTTTGCTAGAAAAATGTACACTTCTAAAACCACTATGTATTGTCTTACTCGTCAAAAATTTGATGGAATAGATTGGACAGTGGTCACCTGTTTAGAAAGGCCACCACTCCATAAGGGCCAATTTTAAATTGTTGCTATACACTTATGCAAATGTATTAAGCAGCTACCTGCACATTAAGGCCCAGAAATTTTGGCCCTAAGGTAACTGGCTTAAACTCCATACATCAACTGTATCATGATAAAAATAGCAATGTATAGCTCATAATTTGATTCTATAATTGAGAATCATAGAATCATAGAAATGTTCCTTAGAAATTACATTGTACAAAGGTTCACTACAGCAATTGCACACTGATGCATATCTATAGCTTTAAGTGAAATACATCAACAATTGATTAAAGAAAGGGTCAAGGCAATTAACTTCAAAGTTAAATCAGAGTGTTATAGTAAATGTTGAGACTGAAACTGGTGCATATTGCATGACAGTCTCTACAATCATTCACATGTAACTTTGACATGCAATGAAATCTGATGCATTGATATCAGTACACAATTGAAGTTTTGAAGGTACAAGTTGAAAAGACTGTTAATACTGCATCAGTCATTCATTACTACTTGTTAGAAAAGCTCTATAGTAGATTAAAATGTTGAAACATTCATGCCTGTGTTAAGCAGCTACACAACATTATGTTTTATTTGTAAATGTTTCAAATTACAGTGGAACTGGCCACCTGTAATGAAAGGCCACCTTTCTATTGTTCTAGTAAGACATTTGTACACATCAAACTATATAAATAGCCACCTGCATATTAAGGCCAAAAAAATATTGGCCTGACTGGCTTAGACAGTTTCCACTCTAGCTACATTTGTGTATCAAAATATGTACTTGCATATCAACAATCAGCATTAAATGCTAACAGTAGTAGTAGCAGTATCAGTTACTGTAGCTAGTGAAAATGTCAACAAGTTCAATATCCTACTACTATATAATAGACTTGGCGTCATAATCAGAAACAATATATACAAGCTTGATAAGGGGTAAATTACTTGAGTACATGTATTTATGTATAAGCTTTTACTGGGTTTTCTTACAAAACATAAACAAATTAACTTTACTCACATACCAACAATGTATAAAATGATTGTGACATAATATTATATAAAGTTACTTGCATTGGTATTGCATCTTTGCATACTTGAACCATACAAACGACAGTATAATTACAAGGCTACACATTAACACTTATAACTCATGATCTACTATTGGTCCCAACTTTAAACTCACAGTGATGAATGATAGGTATTAGAGCAACGTATAAACCAAACATAAATTTAATTAAAGAATAAATATTTTTGAAAATTAAGATCAAAGGAAAACGCTACATTTTTGTGGTGTGACCTTTACCTTTGAGCAATTATAAAACATTATACATCACCTGAACGAGAATTTAATAAGGATTTCAAAAATCTAAGCCAGAAGTTTCTATGTCAATTACAAACAAAGTTATGACCATTTTATTGAAGATGTGTAAGCAAAATAAAATTTTCAGCAGTAATTTTGAGTGGTCATAACTTAAAGGGAGACCAATGAAATGAGCCAAATTTTGGTGTGAGAAAGTTTCTGGGTCCATGTTTGGGTCAAATTGGTGTGAGAAAGTTTCACACCAATTTGGCATATCACCATGAAAGTTGGCATATCACCATCTCCACCAACTCTTTCATTTTGGTGTGAGAAAGTTTCTGGGTCCATGTTTGTGTCAAATTTAACAAAAATCGAAAGGGGTCCGGATTTTTTTTTGTTGATTTGGTATGGAATGACCCAAAGTAAGTAACTAGTTATATTACTAGATACTGGTTAAGTAGCTAGTTACTAGTTACCCCCAACTCTGATCAGGCAGGAAGACAGCCACATGCAGTGGAAGTTGTTAAAGAGTTGGTGGAGATGGTGATATGCCAGCATGTCAGTTTGTGTACCTCACTCAATGGGTTAAAATAACCAATCCACAACAAGTATTTCAAATTATTTAAAGATGTGTGTGTGTGTGTGTGTGTGTAGTAAGCAGTTATAGTTTTAATTATGTATGTAATATATGTATATACATATTTAGCATAATTGTGTGCTATGTGCTCCATACGTACAATGCTTCATACTTAACAATAAAGCCACTACATACAGTTACACACATTACACACTCCTTGTCTACCATATAGCAACTTACTGGGAAGACATCATCACCTGCCAATGCACTAGAGACAGTCAACCAACACTTCTTCACTCCTTCTTTTCCAGGGATTATCAACCCTTTTTGTACTAAGAGAAGAATTGTACTAGACATACCTGTACACAGAGCCTTATTCCAAATGACATCATACATATTTTATAGTTGTGAGGACTGTAATATTTTGAGTACTGTTTTCTATGGTGATAAAAATTCAATGAATCATTTAAGTGAACAATAGATATGACCATTACTACAACAGAAAACAATACTATTTCTATTTGACTTAGAAAACCAATAGAATTCACACTCAGAAATGTTAGAGTCCCCAAATAGAACCCGTCATTTGTAGGAGTGATGTCATTTGGAATAAGGTTTATACACACACAATTTTCTGCAACACAGTGCACACAACACACAGAGGCATACACACACACACACACACACACACACACACACACACACACACACACACACACACACACACACACAACACACACACACACACACACACTTCAAAAGTCTGTGTTTATCAAATAATAATATATAATAATCTGAGTGGTGGCGTGTGTGCCATTAGACCATTCATAACAGACAGAATGTATACCATAATAATGACAACACTTTGCCAATGATATTCATATGAAATGAATATCAACAGTATGATAGTTACTGTATAGTAGGGACCACAAAAGGAGTAGGCGTGGCCCACAAAACAATATCACCCAAAAAACAGCCTCAATTTCCCCTGACAACGACGAGGCAGTATTGGTTAGGTAAAACTAAGCCCAAACTAGCTTTCAGATCAACCCGAAACACTTTCAACAAGTTGCTATGGAGTTTTAAAAATAATTTATTTCACAGAATTTTCTAGTGACTGACTGACTGACTGACTGACTGCCTGATGCCTTCAGACAAGCATAACTTGATAACGGCAAAGGCTACAGGCTTGATTTTTCACTGTTCGATGTCGCTTCAGCCCGACAGGTGCCTTTTGACATACTGCAGTACATACAATGCATTCTTCATGGACTTACCAGTGTCCTCCTGTGTCCCATTCATCTTTGCTGACAGCGAAAAGTGTCGATTTGGCAATAGCACGTGATGGATTCCCTTTGTAATGGAAATCGTCCGTATTTGTCATAGTGGCTATTATGATAGCAGAGGTGCTTTTCAAACAGTTCTTGATTCGTACTGCTGTGTAACGGGTTGAAGATAGCCGACAACGAAGCGTAATGGATACTTCACTTTTCAGACGATAATTGATATAACTGGAGCGCGTGGCACCATTTCTTTCGGTATGCGTGGATTGCAAAGGTGCTTTTCGAACAGTTCTTGATTCGAAATGCTGCATAACGGATTGAACATAGCTGACAACGAAGCATAATGGATACTTCACTTTTCAGACGATAATTGGGGCATGCGGTACCATTTCAGATGCGGTATGCTTGGGTTCACCAGTCATAATAATTATTTACAAAAAAAGTTAACAAACAAGTACACAGAAAAATTTGGAATTTTCAACTAGAGTAGGGACCATAGCACATCGATAAAAAGTACTGAAACAAGTTGGAGTAGTGCACGATATTAACAATAAGAAGTGTTATATCCCTACTGTGTTTCAATACATTTTATCAATGTGCTATGGTCCCTACTCTAGTTGAAAATTCCAAATTTTTCTGTGTACTTGTAATTATTATATTTATTAAATTTAATAATCGTATGGTATCAATTGTGTAAATCATCCATACTATACAACAAGGACCCACACTGGTGAGACATGTGGCTCAATTGGGATACTGGGAAGGTAAAAGGAATTCACTGGATGACACTAAGTTATCAGCCTATGACAGAGGAAGGAAAATGATGTTTAGGTATGCTAAGTAGATAGACTGCAAAGGTAAGATAGACGTATTCAACAGACATACTATCGTGTATATTGTTATTACTTGTTAGCTATGCAATCACTAGATGGTTTAATTAAGGTCTAATGTCACCTTACAACACTTAAACTGGAGTTGCTCTTGCACTGTAACTTAGGTTGTATGGAATAAGACAGTGAATTTTGTGTAATTTCATGTGTTGTGATGTACTGTGGAAAAGTTTACAATATTTTTTTTTAAATCTACAGTTTTTAAACATTTTGTTTTAATATACTTGCCTGAAAATATTTTCTCTACAAAATATACTTTTAGCATGCAGTGAGTACAGCAGTAAAAATGATTTCTTCTATATTTTATAGGTAAATTAATTAGCGAGGTCATAAATAAAGTAACAAGTTTACTTTGTAAACAGGTTTACTTTGTAAACAGGTTTGCTTTGTAAACAGGTTTACTTTACTAATATGTTTACTTTAAACATTTTTATTTTTAAGATTGACCACACAAACTTTGAGACAACAAAATTAATGTAGAGCAAAAGGTAAAAAAATTGAATAAAGCAGATCCCAAACTGGCACCTAGTTAAGGTTCATAACTACTAAGGTATATGCTACTGTCAGCAACCTCCCTCCCTTGTTTTCTAGTGTAAATAATTTATTAAGTAGTTAAGAATAAATAACCTATGGTGAAGAAGAAACCATAGCTGAATCCAACCCTAACTCTAATGTTTTGCACAATAATGTTTCACTGTCTGTTTTTGGTAAGTTCAAGGAAAACTAGGGTTGGGTCACCTTTGGCAGGACAAGTGCTTCAGTTGTGACACCACCCACTATGTTCTCTGAGCTCAGGCAACATTACATTATTAAGTCATGGGATGATGTTAAAGTCCAAATTTTAATATTTTATCAACATAATATGCTATAAGTTGTGTGGTCAGAAGTGATATAGATAAATTAAACGTTGTGGTGTAAAGACCACGATACTGAGCCCAAATCTATTTCCAGAGAAACTATACACAGTCTGTCTGATTAAGAATCTCTTTAATCAACAGCAGTAAAAAATACAGCAGCAACAGCAAAATAACAACAGCACACCAGGAGTACAATAACACCTGCAGGCAAATGTACATGCTACTACTACTGTAACACTATCTATTTATACACAATTCTGAAGAAAGTTCTAGAACTTGCCAGATTCAACCTTTACATCTACACTTTCAATGTTGACTGTTTCACAACAATTAAGTTTATTTTTTATCTTTATTCCACGTTGTTTTTTTTTTATTTAAAAAAAACAACTGGGACTGTCCAACATGAGTAAATTCTGGAGAGCAACTATCACTAGGCTTACTTGTTAGCCAGATCTGTCTCACTATTCCAAATGTATCTACTCTCAAACTTTATCTGAATTGTTGTTTATTTTTCTAGAAGCTATTACTGCAATTGGAGTGAAAAATTAACATGGGGATCTGTGTTGTGTGTGTAGAGTGCATGTGTGTGTGTGTGTGTGTGTGTGTGTGTGTGTGTGCGTGTGTGTGTGTCTTTGTATGTATAGTATGTGTGTAGTGAAGTGACTGATTAGTGGATCAGCTAAAATACTCAGTATGAAAACACAGACGACCAGATGTATATTTAAACAAAAACCAATTTTTTTTTTCTTTTTGCCTGCCTGCCTGCCTGCCTGCCTGCCTGCCTGCCTGCCTGCCTGCCTGCCTGCCTGCCTGCCTGCCTGCCTGCCTGCCTGCCTGCCTGCCTGCCTGCCTGCCTGCCTGCCTGCCTGCCTGCCTGCCTGCCTGCCTGCCTGCCTGCCTGCCTGCCTGCCTGCCTGCCTGCCTGCCTGCCTGCCTGCCTGCCTGCCTGCCTGCCTGCCTGCCTGCCTGCCTGCCTGCCTGCCTGCCTGCCTGCCTGCCTGCCTGCCTTACCACAGTTGCAAGACTAGAGGCCAAATGAAGCAGTGCATGGCCACCATTCTACTCCACAAACAATAGACTCACAGGTGGAATATGCCTTTTCTAGTGTCTGTCTTTTGCACTTTGCCTTTCCTTTTACATTGTTGTCTTCTGCAAGGAAACCATGCCGAGGCATTATTTCCATATCAACACTTTTTTAGAGAAGCATATTTAGACACCACAAAACTATTTTAAGCACTATAAAAGGGAGTAGTTTCACTTACTTATAAAATGATCACATGCATGGGACCACACCAGTATATGTTGCCATGCTCTTAATGATCACAGCTGGACAAATATTCCCCTTAATGATCTAGCAGCAATCAGCTCCAGTTGTGCTATAGAAAACACGACATGGCATTGAACCAAATCTATTGCATACAGTAGCTTAGCAGCGAGATCAAGATACTCTAATAAAGCAGTCACAACCACACGTGTATATCATAGCTATGTTATAAAAAAAGTCAATAAACTACTGCAATTAAATATAGGGCTCCACTGATAAAAAGTAGTGAAACAAGATATATTAATGATGGTGGCTTGTAGGAAAATCCCTCTTTGAAATTGAACAGATGGTAGTAACATGCCAATGTAGGAATTTTCCCCACATAGCTATGTTCATATCTCTTGTTTCACTGCTGGAACCCTACTTCATTTTTAAATTAACAAAATATAATAGCACTAGTAGAGCATGTGATGTGACGTTATGTGATAGGATGATGTAGTAATTGTTAATATACAATACTTTATATGGTAATTGGTGTCTGTGAACATATTTTGTGCGTATCCACTAATTTTTGGTCACCACCTACAGTGCATAGTGGCTAGATCTTGCATGGTGACAATTGGATCTTGATACAGTTCTATGGTAGTAAGATACTATTGGTTCAATGATGTAACCTGTCAAAGTACTATATATTCCAAGTAAAGCTCTGTATGACGGAAGTTCTACATAAATACATTAGATCATTGTAAATTTAATTTCTTGGAATTACGTTGCTACGTGCTGTGGCAACACAAAGTTATTCACACTTATTGAATAACAAAAAGACGTGACATAACATTTCGAAAGCCTTCAACATCTGTTACATCAAAGTAGTTTTTGCTTTGATAACATTAGCCATTCCCATGTTTGGTGCATTGCTTTAACCACTCTACGTTACTACAGAACGCTGAAACATCTCGTATGTACATGCCATCGTGAAACACATAGGCTATCAGAGACAGTAAAATGTGTAGGTTGTATGTATAGTTACAACATATCCCATTGTCACCAAGAATGCTGTAGACAGTATTAAAAATCTGCAACCATGTGTACCAATGCATTTACTAAATGACTTTCTATACTGAATAGTAAATCATCTGATAACCTACTGACAGGTTAGTACACTCAATCGTTGTGAGATAAAAGGAGAGGCAACATGGTATTAA
The DNA here is from genome assembly GCF_963678975.1 of Dysidea avara. Taxonomy (NCBI): domain Eukaryota; kingdom Metazoa; phylum Porifera; class Demospongiae; order Dictyoceratida; family Dysideidae; genus Dysidea; species Dysidea avara. The sequence goes on along the minus strand of NC_089276.1, from coordinate 1,787,952 downwards.
GGTTTACCAGAGAATTATTCGATAGGTAATAAAAAAGCCTTTTAGTTACTAATAACAATTATGGCACCACGCAATGCATTTGTATTCTTTAAATATGTTTTAATCATATGGCATCAATGAAGCAAGACAGGCAAATAGATGACAGACAAGTGTGTACCATAGCAGAATCAAAATAATATAATTTCTAAGATAAAAATTCTTGGACAAGTTTTGTTCTTGTCAGCTTTTCTGCCAAATTTGAGCTGAGTAGATCCACCCATTTCTGAGATATGACGTTTGGCTTTGTTTGTCCTCTTAATTTTTTTTGTATCACTCACTGAGAATAACCATTTTAGGAAACTCCTATATACTTAAACTCAAATTTGGAGCCTTTGATAAAATATCCCCTCGAAACTTGGGATGTCGACTATTCATAAAGCGAAGTACTATACGGTATCTTATAATTATTTTCTCATTTTTCTCAGCAAAATTGTTTTGGATGTTAAAGGCTTCCGAAATGTTATGTGACATCTTTTTATTATTCAATGGGTATGAATAACTTTGTGTTGCTACCTAGCTAGCTTCAGTGCACATGTAGCTGGATATGCTGTGGTCTTAGCTGTAGCGATGTTTCAGTTAAGACAATGTAGCAGGTAGACATGTGTTCACAACTTTAATGTGGTATTCTGGCTGCATTACCAGTACCACTAACAAAATGTCAAACTGTTAAAAAGATTACCTCACTTCATCACCACAATTATTCATGGTTTCCTCAGTATATAAGCCACAACTTTCAGGCATGCAGTTCAGTTAAGAAGTGAGAGATTTAGCTAGCTACCATAACAGAAGTTTGAGCTGCAGCAAAAAGGATGCATTTTAAGATTTATATCGTCATTGTCTTTCTTGCAACATGGACAACTGTTGCATCTTCAGAAGATCCATCAAACAAACAGCAGTTTGCAGCTCTACCTGATCCTGACACTACCATACAGCCAGCCAACATCACTGAAGATGACACAGCTGAAAGTTCTGGTGATACTGATTCACTCAACTGTACCTGTAATGACATCACCTGCAGTAATTGTGGCTTGGTACACAATCACACCAACCTCCTCCATGATGTTACAACTATTCAGTTCTATGAGCAAGTGGAGTCTAGTGGTGAGGAGGGAAAGATGTATCTAGAAGTCCATTTCTGTCAACTGATAGGTATAAGGATGGTAATTTCCAATATTGATGTAAGTGATCAATAGTTAGATAGTGTCAGTAATTACTTGTACGTGTTGTTGTGTAGTTGAAGTACTCCAGTGTACTCTGCAGAATTGATACAATAACAGAGCTCAATAGCAAGATAGCAGTACTTAAGAATGATGTGGCTTGTTGGCAGTACACAGTACTGAATGCATACTACTATGAGCTTCAACGACAATATCAATATGATCATCATGCAGTACCAAGAGCACAACTCAACTCCATATTTGCTCATCTCAAAGCATCAACTAAGGCCCTTCAACGAATTAAGGTACTATCAGTTAAAGATATGACACACATGCACTTTTGTAGTATAACTGTTGTACTTAGGCAACCAGTTAAACATATTGTTGGGCAACTACTTTTTTTATTTTGCTTAAAATGGGCAGAACAAAACATACGTTTGTCTATGCTATACTGCATGTGGAGGAAGTTTATTGTGGCTTCGTTAGTTAATGAAAATGCTGTGTAATTGTAGTTAGCAGTAAGTTTATGGTGCTTTGTTTATGGAATTTGAAGTGAGCAATAGCACTGACTAGTTGATAAATATCATTTACTGAAATTGAGTGATATAGCTACACTGCTATATAAAATTGTATGCAACTATAGTTGTATGGAATTTTCTACAGCTCGGATTGGGGACACTCTGTCCAGTGTACCAGCGAAGTGACTACCTTAAGGTCTATGCTAGTCTTTTCGTCATGCATGGTGACAATGTTATTGAGTGTATACTGAGGTCACTAGTGTTTGATATACACTCACTTATGAGGGGAGTGGCATATCTGGAACGTCAGCTGGATCCTACCTTGAGTGGATTTATGTGTGGTAATCTGTAACTGAAAAAAGAAGACAGTGTCACTTGACCACATGCACAATAACACTTTATTAATAAACTTTCTATATACATAGATATGTAGGAGTGACAATTTTTGTAGCTGTGATTTATAATATATATAAATATGGATCTTTGTTACACATCAATGAATTAAAATTTTATCATAATGGTGATATATTTATTATAACAAACTAGCAATGATATGGGGTACTAGTGATTGGAGGATAATACTAATAATAATATAGCTAATGTGACAACAGTTAATTAGCTATAAACTTTATATCAACTCAGATTATCAACATACATTTATCACAGCCAGCTTTAGATGGCTGCAAGCTGGATATAGATAGTAGAGCGATTATTTACACTTGTGTGGCTGTCACTTCAGCTACTTAAGTATAATAACTGCTAATCAATGTAAAATTTGTACAATAATTAAAACAGGAAGTGTGTCACAATGCCCAATGACTACCATGAATTTTTCACATAGTTGAATTTAAGTGCAATGGCTACTCTAGCCTATACCAATTCAGTTGTTTCTACTCTAGTCTACCTTTCATGTTGTACATTGGTAGGAGTTAAATTTTACTACTAGCTACATTACCATGATCATGGATGGCCCAATTTTCATTACACTTGTATTGGAATTATTTGAAACACATCTAAGGTCTAAGTCTAGATGTGACCTTTTAATGTGATCAACTCATATATACGTACATAGTTCCACAAACTCTCTCTGTGTGAACATTAACCTAAAAACAATAATTGAGAAGGATAAGCTCAGAAAAGGAAGCTGTTAAAATAACAATAGTATTTGTTATACTGGCAGGATGTATTTCTTAGTCTACCTACTGCTTCACTCAATGTTGTGTAGTATATTTGTAATGCCATATATGCATGTAAATACATGAAATCCAGAAATTGACAATGTATTTGTAACTTTTTGTTATAAATTGCACCCAAGTACATTAATTTTGCTGGGCAGTTAGGCTATCAATGGCCTAAATTGATCTACAGACTACATGTTACATGTATACAGTCTGGCATTCATAGATTGGCACAAAGTCAAAGATTTTCCAAGAATAGCTAATTACAACAGCTCACTGTGATGAGATTCTAGGTAAGTCTATTTGGACCAGGTAATTAACATCTAATTCCTTTTCCAAGAACAGTTCAGTAGCTCAACTAATAGGAATTCTATAAAATTCATTAAGATGTAAAACTTATTAAGAAACAGCGGGCAAATAGTGTAGTTTCCGCATATAGTGTAGTTTCATTGTCGTTCCTTGTAGTTCATTTATGAGGCTGATCATGAGTTATAATGCTGTGACATTGACATTGTAAAATTATAAAACATCATAGCTAAGTGTTTTTCAAATGTCAATCTGGTCTGATTAGTGACAGTTGACCACGACTGATTTTTCTTTGAACTTGGCTACGTATACTGAGTCCAGAGGAGGTTGGTCACATGTTCATCAAACATCAAAGAAAAGTTCAACCCCGATACCTCAGTATCGATATAAAGTATTCCAATAGCACTAAAACAGAGGAAATTACATACAATATCACAAATCACACTGCCTATTTGGACCCATTCATGCACCATCCTCACTGTGGTACAATTGAGCTGTACAATGTTAGAATGAGCATTTCGGATGTTCAATTTCCGAACTCAAGAAAGATCTATTTGTAGCACATATATTTATTAATCATGGTTACTCCTTTTTGCATTGATGGTTGACTCAAAAAAGTTTTCTTCACACAGACAGTAAGAGACAGAGCAAAAAACACAGCAGAATTATTAGTCAGTCTTGATATTGCAACAATGCCCATGCCGCTTTAATAGCCGATTTGGAATTTTCAACTAGAGTAGGGACCATAGCACATCGATAAAAAGTACTGAAACAAGCTGGAGTAGTGCATGATATTAAATCACAGTAATAGAATAAGAAGTGTTATATCCCTACTGTGCATTTCCATTATGGTATCTCAGCATGCACAGTAGGGATATAACACTTCTTATTGTTTTACTGTGATTTAATATCATGCCTTGTTTCAATACTTTTTATCGATATACTATGGTCCCTACTCTAGTTGAAAATTCCAAATTTTTCTGTGTACTTGTTTGTTAACTTTTTTTTGTAAATAATCAGCTATTATGATTGGTGAACCCACGCATACCACATCTGAAATGGCACCGTGTGCCCCAATTATCGTCTGAAAAGTGAAATATCCGTTGTCAGCTTTGTTCAACTCGTTACGTAGTATTTTGAATCAAGAACTGTTCAAAAAGTGCCTCTGCAATCCATGCACACATACCAAAAGAAATGGTGCTGCGCGCCCTGGTTATATCAATTATCATCTGAAAAGTGAAGTATCCATTACACTTCATTGTTGGCTATGTTCAACTTGTTACACATGTACACCAGTACAAATCAAGAACTGTTTGAAAAGCACCTCTGCTATCAAAATAGCCACTATGACAAATACAGACAATTTCCATTACGAAGGGAAGCCATGACATTTTAAAGCTACTACCCCCTTGGTCTCCATTTTAACTCGTAAATCTTCAATTTCAGTTTTGGAAGTTCATGATGAAATGATGGCTGTTAAGCAGGATGTTCGTCAATCCAATCGTAAAGTTGTGAGGGATAAATTTTGATGATATTTATAAACAATTGACCACCTCTTTGAAGAAATGTGTAGATATAGCTTATGAAAACAGACCTCTCAACCTGGAAGCAGACCTGGTCATGAGAAAGCCAGTCACCCATATCCCATGCAGCTGTGAAGCCTACCATCTTTGTGATGGGGCTCATGCACATACATTTGTTTTAATAAAAAAATGTTTTAAAAGCACAACTAGCTAGCTTGGTGGGTGCAATACTGCTGTTTACGCCCCACTTTTCTAATTAATTGATCACGTGATAACTGCTACAAAGACATTTTGGGACTTACTGTAAATCAAGGAGATTTAGCATGCCTTAGGAAAGTTTACTGAAAATCATGAGAAATCGTGAGATCAGCAAGCAGTCATGATATGAAGGCTGAAATTGTGTGTCTCAGGACCAAATTGTGATAGTTGAGAGGTCTGTGAGAAGGGTGCCTCTTCTTGGTTTACTGCTCTCCCTATTCAAAAGCATGGTTACGCTCTACACAAGCAAGCATTTATTGATGCAATATGCTTCCGTTAAGGGTGGAGACCAGCTCATTTCCCCACCAATTGTGTTTGCGGGAAACCTTTTACTGTTAACCATGCTTTAAGTTGCTCCTTTGGTGGTTTCCCTACTATCAGACACAATGAGCTCCGTGATGTTACTGCTGACCTTCTTTCTCAAGTTTGTTGAAATGTATAGGTTGAACCACAGCTTCAACCACTCTCTGGTGAAACTTTGTCCCACTGTACTTCCAACTCTGATGATCATACCAGATTGGATATATCTGCAAGAGGTTTTTGGAATACTTCTCATGAGCAAGCTTTTGTCGATGTGGGAGTATTTAACCCCCTGGCTAAGAGCCACTTCAATCAATCTTTACCTAGCTGCTATCGTAAGAATGAGAATGAGAAGAAAAGAGCATACGATGAACGTGTCTGAAATGTCGAACATGGTACCTTCACACCACTTGTTTTTTCTGTTGCTGGTGGCATGGGGCCAATTGCCACAACATTCTATAAATGTTTAGCTCCTCTGCTGTCAGATAAGTCAAACCAGTCATACAGTCAAACAATCCGTTGGCTTTGTTGCAGTTTAAGTTTTTCACTCCTACGATCCTTAATCATGTGCTTGAGAGGTGCATGTTCTTCGTCTGGCAAACCACAGCTGGCTGCTGGTGATATTTCCCTGGCAGTTAGCAAGGCCAGGCTTTAAGTAACTGACTGACTGTATGTGTGCTTTTCATCTTTAGATTGCCATTATTGAAAAAAAAAATCACGTGCTATCGCCAAATTAACACTTTTCGCTGTCAGCAAAGATGAATGGGACACAAAGGACACAATTGGTAAGTCCATGAAGAATACATTGTACGTACTGCGGTATGCCAAAAGGCACTTGTCAGGCTGAAGCGATGTCGAACAGTGAAAAAAATCAAGCCTGTAGCCTTAGCCATTATTGAGTTATGCTTGCCTGAAGGCATCAGTCAGTTACTTAGTCAGTCAGTCACTAGAAAATTCTGTTAAATAAATTATTTTTTAAAATTCTATAGCAACTTTTTAAAAGCGTTTCGGGTCAATTTAAAAGCTTGTTTGGGCTTAGTTTTACCTAACCAATGCTGCCTCATCATTGTCAGGGGAAATTGAGGCTGTTTTTTGGGTGATATTATTTCGTGGGCCATGCCTACTCCTTTTGTGGTCCCTACTATCATACTGTATGATAGCTAGTGATGTACTTCAACTTTTAGGCTGTAGTTCAGTGATGTCTATATACTATAGTAGAGATTTAGGTTGCAACTAAAGGATGCATCTTAAGATTCACATCATCATTGTCTTTTTTGTAACATTGACAGCCATTGCAGCAAGTTGCAGCTTACAGAAGGTGTACCTGATCCTGACACTACCATACAGCCAGCCAACATCACTGAAGATGACACAGCTGAAAGTTCTGGTGATACTGACTCACTCAACTGTACCTGTAATGACATCACCTGTAGTAATTGTGGCTTGGTACATAATCACACCAACCTCCTCCATGATGTTACAACTATTCAGTTCTATGAGCAAGTGGAGTCTGGTGGTGAGGAGGGAAAGATGTATCTAGAAGTCCATTTCTGTCAACTGATAGGTATAAGGATGGTAATTTCCAATATTGATGTAAGTGATCAATAGTTAATAGTGTCAGCGGAGGCAAGTGCAGCTTACAATGGGTATATAGAACAAAACATGCTTATGCGTCTGCCATACTGTACTATGGGGTTGGTTTATTGTGGTAGGAATTTCAAAGTTGAGGAAATGCTGTATAAATACAGAACTGTAGTAAGCAGGAAGTGTACAGTGCTATTATAGTTTTGACAACGAAGTGAACAATAGTATTGTCTAGTAAAAATAGAACTAACCATCACTCACTAGTTGATAAGTGGAACAGCTGTACTGCTATATAATAATGTATATATACTCATATTTGTATGGTGTAACAAAAATGTCATTTTCCAATGCAGCTTGGATTGCCCAGTATACCAGCCAAAGAAGCATACCATAATAATCACAACACTTAACCAAATGATATTCATATTAAATGAATATAATGATGTTCTATGGTATCCATTGTGTTAGCAGTCTCATTGACTAAGTACTGAGAAGGTGAAATTAGTTCACAGGATGAGACTACATTATCAACCTATAACAGTGGATGGAAAATGTGGTTTCATGTATGAGAATAAACAACATCAACAAATAGATACTTCACTACACCTAAACAGACTAACTATTGTCTATCCTACTCTTGTCATCATGTTTTCTTGTTAGCTATGTGTATTCTTTAAAACAGTAATCACTACAATTCTAATGATGGTATAAATGAGCTTACAATACGTACAGTGTTATATGTAAGATGACATACCAAGTTTTATAAACATATTGCAATAGCTATGACAGTCATGAGTAAATACGATGGTGAAAATATTCTAACATCCTTTTTTCTGTAATTTTATTCAGTGCTATTTGCAGTGCTTCCAAGAAGTTCAAATAGTACAAAAACAAATGGTTTAAGACATCTACTGCTAACGAATTACTTTATTTTTATTTTTAGTAAATTAATTTTTTTATACTGGCATTCTTCACCAAAATATTTTCTTCAGAGAATACTAAAATTGTAGTCACATTATACAGGAATTTATTCATTATTAGGTCAATTAATCAGTGATGTCATAAAATAAACTAACAAAATAAATATTATATAGTACAGTGTAACTTAAGATGTTGTGTTGAAGTTTTTAGACCAGTGCTTACGATGACCAGCTGCAGATGTTTGTGACTTGAGGATGGAACAATTAATGACCATCAACACAGGATTGACTTGATTTGATTAGATTTTTTATTTACAGGATAGTTGGAAAAGGCAGACATGATCAGATGTGGACATGAATTCAGACACAGACATTTTCAAAATACAAAATGTCTGTGTCTGAGTCCGTCTCCACATCCAACCATGTCTACCTTTTCCAACTACCCGTCAACACATACAACTCTTACAGATCATTAATGATATCACAATAACAGTCCATTAGTACACTTTGATGATAGTTTTCAATATGCATAGTTAGAATGGGACAATTATGTTGCTGGGTTAATTAATGTACTTAAAGTTTTGTGAGGTATTTACTCTGCACCATAAAGGACACTGTATAGTGCATCAAAGCAGTTTGTAGACAAAACTATTCCATCCTCAGAAGATTAAAGGAAATTAGCTGCAGCAGCCACTAATAATGGGTACCTACAAATGACAACAATTAACTACCTACTCAGCACTTTAGTCACATGTCACCTAGCTAGTCCATAGCTTCAAGTAATAGGAGACACAGACATGGAGATTTTACATTTACATACATAGCAGTTAATTTTCATAACTATAATGTTGTTCTGCAGTACAGCAGCAGTCTTTGTTTCCAAATCCAGATGTCTTCACATAGCACTTATCCATTTACAAGCACATGTGTGGAAACCATACTCTAGAAATCTAATGCAGAGTTATATAATCATAGAGATTCAGCTAGTGCTCTCTAGCTTAGTCTTGTAGGCCAGATCCAAGAACTCACAGTTTTCAGTATAAGGTGCAGGTGATTATGAGGTTTTGGCCTGTGAGACTAAGTTGGGGCATACCAACTAAATCTCTATGACTCTGTATTAGATTTCTAGAGCATGTTTACAACAGTATATGGTCTATAGTACCCTGTAGCATACTAGCCTATCCTCCACACATGAGCCAGCTTAAGTAGCAGTTATACCATGACCACGAGGGATTATCCTGATATACCATATAGCATACCCCATAGTCTCTACCTACACACATTCACATGTTACATACCATAAGTCCTGTACTGTTTTACTTGCCTCCTCTTTGTATGCAAATGACATATTTGGCATTTTCAAGTTGGCTGGTTTAGACAAGTGACCTCATTAAAGCATCTTACAATCTTACACATAACTCTGGGGATCTTATTCAACAAGTCTCGGACACAGCCAATAGAATGCAACAGCTCATACACCATGAGAGTATCTGATTCAGTATCTTCTTGTCTATACCACTTTATCATCTTTCTCCTGCAAGGACATGTACACATAACGTTTGTCCTACTCTTTTACCATTAGATACTGGGGGTGTAGGTGGAAAGCAGAGCTGAAGTTAATAGTAGGGTTAGTTCTCTATGAGCAACAAATAGTGTTGTAATGCTAATTTCTGTGTAGTACTAGTGTGGCTAGTATAAGCATCCATTTTGAATGGGTATAGATCATTCTATTAGTGTAGAGTAAAGACATGATGAAGATGACTTAGGCTAAGATTTCTACTGCTTGTATACACAACATGGTAGTAAGAGCAAAGCAGGTGACTACATTGGGCAGGAACTATGCACATTTTGGATCTAATTACAGAGTGGTCTAATTACAGTAAGTTTCTGCTAATGACTCTCTACATACTAAGAAGTTATCACTAATGCTTTTCCATTAAGTAATACCAATTAACAGCAATAACTCTATTGCTAACACACACACACACACACACACACACACACACACACACACACACACACACACACACACACACACACACACACACACACACACACACACGCACACTGTTAAGACAAAAGCAGGCATAGTACCAATAACATCATTACATCACAATGAATAAAAGAACAATAATACAAGCCTGTTAATGAACAACAGTGTGTGTGTATGCATGTGTGTGTTTAGTATTTTTACTGAGCTGATATTACATCACTTACATGTAGTTTAACTAAAACTTTGATTTAATATCTATTTAGATTTTTAGGCATATTTCTGAGACGATTTCCCGCTTTAAGAGACGGTAATTTGCTTTAGTAGTGTTCCAAAATCAATAACAGCACTGACAGTGTCACATCAGCCTTAGAATATGCATCAGACAAACTACCACTCCCATATCACACTACTGCATCTGACCTATTATTATATACTTGTAAACATGACAAGATTCATGAACTCCAGAGCCTCAAGTATTAGTTTATATACTATATATGACCATGAGATATTTATGAAAGCCAGTTCTATTAGTCCAGTAGTAAACTGTGTGGGTTAGTATATAAGCTTACATAATATGAATTTATGGGTTAAACTTAGCTGTAGCTCTCATTATTTTAATGTGAAATAAAGGTTGAATATAAAGATGAGGTTCATTGAGTTTTAGTTGTGCATGCATTCCTCCTGTGTTTGAAACTGAAACTAACCAATCACAATCACTATACATTATCAGAACACTGACCAGCTATATGATCTACAGTTTATTTTGTTTTCTTATTGATTTGTGATAGTGTCAATACAGACACGCACCAGTTGATTGCATAATCTCCTTCATCAAGATTTTATATGGCATCACAAATCTTTAATGTGTTTTAAGTTAATGTGGCGTAACTTGATAAATAAACATTATCAGTGGAGATCAAGCAAGATCACACTTAGCAATTTAATAGAATTTCATGACTTTTAATCACAAAAACTGCTCACTACACTAACACCCAAAAACTGATCATGACACTTCATAACACTATTCCAACCTTATGGATTTATTTCAGTAGAAGTTCTATGCTGTCATCACTGATATAAGAGAATCTACTCCATTAGACATCAGTCTGAGAGGTGTTAAAGAGGGATAGTCTGCTATTCTGAAACCGTTGCAGACATCTTTGTGTTTAATTATGCTCTGTAGATGTTAACATAAAACTTTATTATATGAACTACTCTCCATACATCCAGAGTGATTTAGCACAACTATAGCCAATCCTACTATTATAACATAAAAGCTATAATGTATTTAACTGTGATATGTTTCGAAGTCAATGATAGCTAACATTCTCTTCAATTTATACATATTTGCCATAATATTGCAGAGTAATAAAATGTAATACGGAGAGGATGCAAAAATGATCTTGTGCATAGCACATGTTGCAGATTATATGCCTCAGTAAGTCTTAGTTTGATTTCTTTGAGAGAGGATGTACTTATGCTTTTCATATTAAATTTACGGTTGCTACTATACTTTATTTATTTAGACATGCCCTCCCATACTTCAAACAATTTACAACATTAATTTAGCATGCATGAAGCTTTTTGCTCTAAAGGTTTACAAGTTGGAAACATCAGCATATGTATATATGATTGTTTGGTACATGCATTTAGTGTGTACGTGAATATGAGAGTCATAGTACCTTGCAGTGTCGAGTTATGGGTATTTCAAATCTAGGTGTATTTATGCCGCAAACATTTATGAAGCTTCAGTGAGACTGGTTCTTACAAAATCATTCATAGCAAATGTTTGGCTGAACATTAGCAAACGAAACTTGGTACACTGGTAAGTCACAGTTGTCCCTCTACACTGTATTAAAATCAGCCAGATAGCTAGCTTTTTAAATTTGAAAATAAGCAGCAATATTAGAAAAAAATTGATAATATGGCAATAAATAATTACCTCCTTTGGAAAAACTAGCAGGACTTTTAAGCTGATTTTAGAATCACATGCAGCATCATTGTAGATGAAGAATTAATCACTTAAAACTTTGAGTAAATGCTGTAACTGGTTTTCAAGATAATTATGATGTTAAATATTTGAAGTGTCCAGAGTTATGAACTTAGGTGTACTCATCTTGATTAATACTGATATGCATTATACTCTACAATTGAGGTTTGCATATTAAGTTCAAATAACAATTTCAGCAAACCAGGCATGTACCTACAGCCAGCCTTCGGCCAGCTGTGGGTGCATGCCTTCCAGTAATTAAAAAGGAGGCCGGATTTGAGGAGCTCTAAAACTTCAAGAGTTGTTAGTATCCCATCTTGCATAAAAAATGCCTATACTCGGGGGATTATTATTATGCATCACCCAAAGCCTAAAACTTTTTGAAATCCACAGCCAGGACACAGCTCAGAAGATCTTGTGTGTATGTTGTCATCTTTGGAAACCTCCCAATGTCAGTAATACCAGTGCCGGTATACTATAATCTGCATAAAAGCCTAACTTATCATTCATTATTCATTCCCGTAAGTATAGCACTGATCAGACAAAAAATTATGACATAATGGCAAAACTCATGTTACAGCAAAGTGAACACTCACTTTTGTTGGAAATGCTCCCGCCATGATCATAATATGTTTTTTAAAACTAACAGCTGCTTCGGCATATTATACTGGCACAACAGATTTCGTAGTTTCTCATTTGATCACGTGATCTCTAAAGAATCGGACACCTCAAGTTTGCATTTTGTTCGTAGTCTCGTATCAAATAGTATGTAGCTACTAATACAGACTCTAAGCTACCTCAGGTTTTTCTGTTCATCTAGTGTATCCGCCAAGGGATAGCCGATTCATGAAGCCGGCCGGATGCCAAAGGACTATGACTTCGCCGGTGAGTCCGTACTGTACTGTTATAGCTACTATAGTGTTTTAATGTACTAGAAATGTTTGTATATATTGAATGATATCATTACGTGTAAACCTCTGATCAGCGGTGAGCTACCAGTGCCTCCTAGAAACGAGATGACGATGACGTCAATAGCGTCTGACGTCATGCCCACAGTTGACCAAATATATTCCCTGATTAAACCTCCCTAATAGTGACCACTATCTCAGAGCTACTGAACTTTCAGCCCAATAAATGGGTCTTGCAAGACCTGGAATTTTTTTTCCCTGGCTGGATGGACTGCCCTTGCCTACCACCCCCCAGGGTGAAATCCTGCCAGAAGTCTATTCCAGGTCTTGGCCAGGGTGGTCTGGTCTTTTCTAATTCAGTTGTCCAGCACGTGCTATCTTTGTGTCTCATTTCTCCTACGAGCTGCCTCCAATACTCTACCCATTGCTGTCAACTTTCAGATGCGGTCAATACAATGATGCCAAATGCTCATTATGTGATTTCACCCAACTTACAACAGCTTGTGTCTTGAATGTGTTGCCCTGTCTCAGCAGCACTGCACTTATCATCATGATCAGGTGTCACGTTCTCTATTCTATAGCTACTATGCTTTTCACTGATTGTCCATTTGTTCATGTGTTGGCTGACTTACATAGTCACCGGACCTGAGAAGCACCTCAAGCTATAGTACCATCCCAACTTCCATTCTGGAATTAATTAAGGCAGTGATTTTGCTTTTGCTTTCTTTCTTTAAACTACCATGTCCTTTTTACTTGTCACACAGCTTGGATTGGGGACACTCTGTCCAGTGTATCAGTGAAGTGACTACCCTGAGGTCTATGCTAGTCTTTTTGTTATGCATGGTGACAATGTTATTGAGTGTATACTGGTGTTTAATATACACTCACTTATGTGGGGAGTGGCATATCTGGAACATCAGCTGGATCCTACCTTGAGTGGGCTCATGTGTGCAAAAAACTGACTGTAGGAAGATATCACAGAATAACTATGGCCACAGTAGTTTTTTCTCTCATTTTAGCTTTAATATTATGTAGCTGCAATATATAAATTATGAACTACTAGTTTAGATGCTGCAATATTTTGTGTACACTGTCTAATAAATGCCATTACAGTTAGAATAAAATATGCAAGGTTTGTCAGTCTGCATACTTCTTGTCCTACTGCTGCTATTGTACTTAGTGTTGTGTTCAGCATAACCACATTATGATTAGTTACATCATAGTTAACATTGATTCAATTCCTTATATGTCCAATATAAAGATTACCAAGTGATGCCATATATGTGTATGAGGCCACTAGCACTAATGAAGTTAGGAGTGTATGTTTATGGTTAGCACAGAAGTTATTCATATACCATAAATGTACAATTATATGGCTGCATAGAAGAAAGCATGATATGCAATTTGGAAGCCCTTTTACTTGAGGTCCCTTTTGCCCTGGGGCCCTAGGTAGGTTGCCTACACAGCCGCTGGCCCTGAAAGAAAATATATTATATATAAAGATTAAATATCAGTCTGATCCTTGGCAACTGTCATTTGTTTATAGGGACATTTTCCCGCTATACTTGACTACAGTTTATTTGCTATATGTGCACTTTATAACCATCTGCTTATAATCAAATTTGAATCAGTTTGCCCCACGGCTGCTACACCATACACATTACAAATATTGTGTGTATATAATTATGTGCAGTTCATCTACTTTGCTGGTACACTATCATTTGGATGAACTTTCCATTAGTCTAATTGAAATTCATTATAATACAGGTTCTACAATTGCAAACAATTAGTTATATAAACTGTCATTGGCTTCATTCCCATAAGGCACCTATACTCATGTAGCATTTATTCCAGTTAGGGTGAAAGTAGTAGAAGAGGTTACATATAATTATACAAAAAGACATTGGTGTAACTGTTTGGCCTACTGAGCTTGAACAAGTTCAACAGGCAAGTTATATAAGATAGGCTGTAGCTATAATAGTATTGTGGATTGGTTAAAACAGCACATAAAAGATGGGATATTGTAGCGGTTGAAATGTTATCACAGTAACATTGCCTTGATGGAATGAAATATTGCGGAAGGTTTCTGACACATTGGCTATTGTCTTTTAATATTCAATGGGTGTGAATAACTTTGTGTTGCCACAGCACATAGCAACGTAATTCCAACAAATGATATTTACGGTGTTATAATTATCTAGAACTACAAGTATTATGACAGGTTATGCCAGTATTGTAAAACAATGGCTATAACCACTTTGTAACTCAGTTGTTTAATTTGTTACCATGGTTTCTTAACAACAGCATTCTATACATGACCTGATTTTGGAAAACCTCAGGCTGAACCTTTTGGGCACATGAACAAACCCATGCCTTACTCTAGAAGCCCTAGGAAGACACTGGAGTGATATTATTGGCTTGGAGTGGTTGGCAGTTATGCAAATGTGAAATGTGTATTTTGTGTCATTGTAGTCATCTAGAGCTTCTAGGGCTCTAATTTATTCTGGAGCTTGCCATTACAACACTTGTCCATTTTTGAATCCCAATTGTTGCCCACCCACCCTCCATCTTTTTGTGAGGGCTCGTGGTCTGGCAACACTTGTGAAAAAGCCTATTTATAATGGTAGGAAATTGTAGAGACTGCGATTTTCTGGATGTCTCAATCTTCAAGGAAATTTCACCTCAAGACAAATGTGCAGTGATTTCAAAATAGCGGGTAGGTTTTCACTTGGCAAACTCATGTGGATTATGGCTTTCATAGAATTAGAGGGAAACTTTTTGCTGTTAATTGGGTTAAGCTTCAGTTGCTATATCAAGCTTATTCAGTGTGATACTGTTTTGGTCACCATCAAACTCTGTTTGTACTCGTCGTGTAGTAACGTTTCATTCCAGGTTTTTACTTCATCATTATACCCTTCCCACATATCTCATAATTTATGATCATCTCTAACTGAAAGTCATACTTTTCATATAGCACTACAGGTTTCCAGGATAGTCAACAAGATCTCAGGTTCCTCATTATGCACTTATCACAATGTTAAGCCCCACTCCTATAATGTTGGGCTTTAGGAAGGGATTTGAAGTTGAAAATGTATCTGAGGGGTGGGGAATTTGAACAAGCGGTGAAACAAAGCTCCATGTCAAATCCCTCATGTCATAGGTGTGGGGGTGTGACCTAACAATTTATTCCCAGGTTGGAGAATTTGACTTGTACTGGGGGGGGGGGGGGGGGGGCTTAACATTGATAGGTACATTATTTATACGGCCAGCGTATCTTGGCCCCCTGACTAAACAATTTTTGAAACTAATCAGGTCACACATGAACACATACCAGTTAATGCAATCACCAGCTTATGTGTAATCACCAATACACTGTATGACCTCTAACAGCTTTATTAGTCCTTGAGAAAGTAGTAGCAGCCCCAGGAGTCTTGTGAGCTTGGGAGATAGATGGTCTCACGTGAGTCAGATCGATTGTCATTTCAGCATCATGTACAATCACCACAGCTTGCCTGTAATCACACCTTTACTAATGTGCCTAGCAGCCAGCTTTAATATCATGGTCACCTAAAGTCGCACTGCAAACGTATTGCTCTGAGGTTTGCAGTTGCTTCCACTAAGAGTGTCAACTGCATCAGCCATCGCTGGCATCAGTATGTGTGTGTTTATTTATTAGTAACTATTTGGATCCCTTTTGGGACCTTGCAAGGAGGCTACTGAAAGACTGAGGCAGGGTAGACATAAACTTGAAACTGAAGCTATTCCAAACACAGAAAAAAAATCTCAGACCTGATCATTCATGACTTCTTGCATATTATCAAAGCTGAGTTATTAGCAACCGTCCATCTAGGAATCTGCAAAGAGGCTACAGAAAACCTGAAGTCAGAAACTTGATACTAAAACTATGGCGGCTGCAGCCAGATTAGCAGAAAACATGCATGTAACTGAATAAAAGAAATTTTTATGGAATAATTTTCTAGCCAATCTTGACAATACCCCATGTAGGTTTCATTATCTGTGTCCTTGCACTTGCTGCTTCAAGACTCCTGCACCAAACAATTACACTTATAGATAAAATTACAGTACTGCAGTTTGTAATTAGCGCTCTTATTGATAAATAAAGACGTCCCTGGTAGACCCTCAGAATTGTACGTCCCCTGCAAGCACCATAAGTATAGGCTGTACCTCAGTTCTGTAAAGCTATTAAAGTTACTCACAGGCAGTGGAACAGGACGCCACTTTTATTGAACAATGCTTGTAAGAAAAGATCAATATATATTCTCTAATAGAGCAGTCAATCGCTCTAATAGAACAGGCACTTATGTTCTTTTAAAAACTGTAGCTACTTAGCAAAAACATAATAGAATTGTCTATAATATTCTCTCAAAGCTTCTAAAGTATGAAAATTTTCTTGGGGGCACCCAATGAATAGCATTCGCACCATGTAGAATGCTTCAAACTCCACTGTGTAACTTTCATTATCAAAAGTTGTCTCCTCCCCCACTCTTTGGCCTGCTCCTTCACCCCTGCATTTACTGTTCAATGAATTATTGATACCATCAATACTAATTCAACCCTAGAATTACCAGTCATTATAGACTCATTACACATCACAAGCTGACCACAATTGTACTTTAACTCACTTTTTTGTGGAAGAGATTCTGCTAGTTATGCTTGAAATTCTGTTTATATATTACTCACATTATATGAGCATTTTGTTGACATACTGTAACTTTTAAAAATATCTACATGCCCATGTAGATTCTTTCTTAGAACTGTACCCGTGGTCACATGTGACTGTGAACACGCCCATAACTTCCGGATCCTTGCGTCTACTGCAAAGATTTTCGAGCTCCTCTTGAATAGGAAAATAAGATGATACTCATGCGGACTCATTTAGTTCCACCACTTGTCCCATCAGACAGAAGCAACCTTCAGCACATCCTCCAGTATAGGCAACACCAACATTCTCACATGTTTGAGGACACAAAGAATCATACTGTTCGAATGTTTGGCCTCCAGGACATAGCAATGCTGTGTAAGTATATTGTATAATTGTAGTGCTAATTTCTATCTGAGACTAATATTAGTATGTATATATATGCAGAAATTACTACAAGCATGCTTCAGTAGGGTGCAACCAATGTACAATAGAAAAGACAATGATTTGGTGTAACTTCGAAAAACATGCACTCACAAAAATATAACAACAATGGCCTGTTTATTTTGGGGCACTTCTTTACAAACACAATAGTACATAAATGTATAACATTTTATACACTTACGGCACTCCAATAGATCTCTCCATCCTGGTACAGAAAATCCAGCACCAGTACAGCAGATGCATAAGCAGCAAAGGTATCACAGAAGCACTATTCTCTGACATCTGCTTCACAATTACACCCATCAACAACGCAACTATCAATGTATACAGCAGGACCAACTAGAGCATTGCAAGCAGTAAATACAGTGGACATCACCCCAGCACATCTTTCTCTTGCTTGTACTTGGGCTATTGCAGTACAATGTGGGTTTACATTTGGTGTATATACAGAATGGTCTTATATCATCAGTTTCCCAACTTTTGCCAAATTCATTTTCTGTAACCACTACATTACCATTCTGATCCACAAAATCATCTGCAGGATTACCATTGTAGCTCCCACACAATCCACACACTCTGTTCCTCCAAACTTTCAAGACAGTTACCTCAACATGCCATTGTCCATCCCAGTACACTCTGACACCAAGTGTGGGTAAACGTGAACATACAGAGTTCCGACTCAAAGTACCTGTACATCTCTTGTAGCATAAATTGCTCCATTACCCGTTTGTGTCTGCCAAACACCATTTATGGTTACAGTGCCCTTCCAAGTGCCACTGTCACATTATCACTGGGAACTGAAACTGTCACCAGATCAATACATGATACCATTTCATGGTTCATTTCTAGTGACCACAGAGAAGGCATCACCATCACATGGCTTAGCTAAAACATAACTACAGCCTCCTTGGAAATCATGATAGCGAAAGTCAAATGTTCTGTAATGAGGATCACTGCAGCCTACACAGGTCTCACCATCAATTGGGCAATCCAGTGTTTCACACTGAAGACTCCCACCAAGACAAGCACATCTTGTGGAACAATTTGGTTGTATTTGTTGTCCTTCTTCAACTGTTGCACCAACTGTTGCACCATTGTAAATGCACCCTAAGAAATATGACATCATAACGTTTAGGAGCCAAAAAACTGTGTAATTAAAGCAACAGCATAGTTATATAATGTCAGTGTTCATACAGGTTAAAATTTTTACTTTGGATAGGGATCATAGAAACAAAAAATGATGAAACAAGGGAGGAGATCTACACCTGTAGTGAAAATTTATAATTCTTACTTCATTCACATACAACCTGTCAATAGTATAGCCATGACTAAATTATATAGATCTCTACTCAAATGTAAAATGTTTTCTTATCCTTGTTTGTTTACTTCTTTGTAACAACATAATTTATTACTGGTGATCCATCGCATACCGCATTAAAGGAAAGAGTGGCATGTGCACCCTGACAATAAATTATTGAAACATGAAGTACGTGGCTATTTCACTTTGTTTTCAGTTAAAAAGAACAGAATGAGAAGAGAGAAAGAAAGAAAAATTGAACACTAAGGAAGACAAAGGTAAGTCCATGATATGTGCATTGTAGATGCAGCGGTTGGTGAAAATGTATGCCTCGGGCTGAAACAAGATTGAACAGTGAAGAAATCAAGCCTGTAGCATTACTCAAACCAGAATTATGCTTGGCTGGAGGCATCAGTTAGCCAACCAGGCAGTCAGTTAGTAGAAAATTTAGTTAAACACAAATTTAAAATTCCATAGAAACTTGGAGGGTTTGGGATTGCTCTAAAGACATTTAATGGGCTTGGTTATGCCTAACCAATATTCTCAATGTGGTGCCATGAAAGAAAAGTGAGCCTGTAGTGATATTTTTTACCCAAGTGTTACATGACTACTCTGAAGTATTTCAAAGTAGGGCTGAAACAACTCGACGAGTACTCATTAAGGATTTGGTACTCAGATAGTAAAATTGGTACTCGAGTACTCGTTAAGACTCACATGATGTATTTGTCATCAGGGAGTGACACAAAGAAGGCTGTAGAGTTTGATTGGCATAATTTTTTGTCAGGGACACTAACATCAGTACTTTAATACAGGTGTGTATCATTGTTGTTACTTGAAAAGCTGTAAACTGTTAAAGGTTGGTACAAAACATGTCAAAAAATGGATATGATTACATGCAACTTGTATTCGTGAGTACTCGATCGTTAACTCTAGAGAGTACTCGAATACTAAAAAACCATATTCGTTTCAGCCCTATTTCAAAGCTTTTGTTTTTGCTTTTTAGTAATAAGTATTTTATGTACCATATTTCCTCATATAAAGGCCTGGGTTTTTATTTCCTCCCCAGCATTTTTGACCCAGCCTGTAAACGAATAGGGCCTTTATTTGAGACTGGGCGTTTATTTTGGATTAGTCTGACCGATGCCTGGCATTTAATCAAATTTGGGTGGTGGTAGAACAGGATTACTGTAATGGTAAGCATAGAAAACAGCGAGGAAAGCAGTGATACAGTGTGTTGACTATATATAAACAAGCGTAAGGCAAGGCTTAAAATGATTGGAAAATAGTTGTATCATACATATCTGCATGCACGTGTACTCTCCCAGACTACTCACATGATTACTCGTAGTACCTTCATCCCTCAGAAGGCTCTACACTCAAGTACGAAGAAGCAGCAGCAACAAAGGAAACAATTGAAGCCATTGGAAGTGGACTCAAGTAATAGCCCAGGCCTCTATTTGAGACCAGGCATTTATTTTCCAAATAAGTTTATTTCCCAAAGGTGCTGGAAACAACTATATAGGATGCTAGCTAGCAGAGTTGGGGGTAACGAGTTACTTTTGTAACTAAGTTACATAACTGATTACTTTAAAAGTAACTAGTAATATAACTAGTTACTTGCTTTGTAACTAGTAACTTTTAACTAGGAGTAATTGTCTGAAAAGTAACTAAGTTACAATAGCAACTAATTACAAAAGTTATATTGTAACTATAACTAATTATGCTTTAAAAGCAAGAGCACTTCAATTTTTGTGCCATATATGCTACAGTCACATTAAGTAGACAGATTCTGTGTAATGATTCAGCTTGAGTAACAGATGTAGCAATAATTAAAACTGACCTGAAATAGCCACAGAATTGTTATTTTAAGTGCAGATATGTATTGCATCCCTTAATGATGCATATCTGAGCAAAATTCATGTTACAAAAGCTAAAAACAAGTCATAATTTATACTACGAAAGTAACTAATAACTAGAGTACTTAGTTACCTTTTGAAAAGTAACTGTAACTGTAACTAAATTACATGGTATAAAAATAACGCGTAACTAGTAATTAGTTACTTTTCTGAAGTAACTACCCCAATTCTGCTAGCTAGTTCCCAGTAACAGAGAAGTCTAGGTATATAGCCTTAGTTTTGATTGTGATAGTGTACTACCAATACCAATTGTTACTGAATATCAGCTTCGATTTGATGGAATACTAGAGAAGGTACAAGAGTATTGTATTGCAAAGTTTATTTGATTACATTTGTAATACTCTAATACACTTTTTCAAGGATTAATACACAGGATGTTCTTAGTTGATCTACAAAATTATAGATTTTAGCTACAATTTTCATTTATAAAGTAGAAATCAAGTGAGGTGAACAGCCGTGGTAGCAGTGGCTCAGTGGTTAAGGATTTAGGTGTTCAGTAAGGAGGTCCCTAGTTTGAACGCTGATAAATTTTTTGTTGTTCATACACCTTTTTACCCTGTGATGACTGTTCTATTAGAGGATCTTGCCCTGAGATTTACAGTTGTTTGGTGGCTGCCTTGTAACTCTATAGGTGTCAATGTGATTTCTTTTAAACCACAAAAGGGTCAAGCTATGATGGTTAACCTATACGCATACCAAATTTTCAGTTATTTTCATAAGTAGTTCACCCTGTAGGTGTGATAAAAGTTCGCCTTTTTTAAATGCAAATAATCATCCGTAGCTCTATGACTATTATTAGATTTGCACCAAACTTGGTACATCATTTTGCCGCAATATGTTCTTAAAATGCACCAAAGTTCAAGAAAATCAAGCTCCACAGTTGTATTTTATAATGTCTTTTTTGTATGTAAAGTGTGCAAAAAGAATAGTGTAAGCCCCCAAGTTCACTAAACAAAGAAATTAAAGGAAGACATTATATAATGTACGTACAAGTAAATTTATTTCTTCCTGTGTTTTTTTTGCCAGCACTAACTAACTTTACCAGCTATTCTGAGGCTATTTTTATTCTATTCCAGGAATCAGGAATACCTTATTGCATTCCTCTGCTATAATGCAATTTCTGGCTAAGTGTCCATTTAAACCAGGTAATTAATTATGTCTAGTGTTACATTATACACTGCTAATATTCCAAGAACAGTTAAGTAGTTAAAACTAGGAATTCTGTTTAAATCCATTTAGCTTGTTATTATCAGTAAAATAATGTGACTGGATCGATCTGCGAAAACCAGTCTTATCGCCCAAGACAGGAAGTTTGATTTTTTCACACAAACACAGAGCTTTATGAATGCACTATCAAGTTTCACTGTCACAGTCGAGCAAAGTAAAGTGGTCTGCTTTTGCTAGCTGCTTTTTTCAAGCACAGTGGCGAGCCGTACCAGTGGTTTGGGGTCTTAATGGAGCCCTGGCCAACCAGGAGATGGCTTTGTGTGGCTGTACAGCTCCGTGGTATTGGACAATGACCCGTGCTGTACATTTCCTTTCATTTTAGCCAGTTTTGAGCCCTGAATGGCCCATAACTTGGCCTAATTCATCCCAACACGTTCCTCTTCAATTTTTAAACAGCATCTTGTCTGCCTTCTGGGCCCCCCACCTCCCACTCCTTTTGGAGCTCGCCTGATACAGCCAACTTCGGTTTAAAAGCTATCTAAAATGGTGGGAAACTTAGCTGATGACTACTTCTACAGTGGATGATCTGGAGGGTAATAAATTGTTGTAAAACGTGTGAAAATTTGGTACGCGTAGCTACCACCATTGGCAAGTTACAACACTCTGAATACTTAAAACCAACATTTCTCGATACTTTTAAATGGGTGATAAGACCAGTTTTCCCAGAGACAGTCACAAATGCTCTTACATATCAGATAAAACATAATACAGTGTTTGTGGTATGTAATACAGACATAATGTTACGTAACTTTATTCAGACAAGCTACTGTAGCTATCCTTATAGAAAGATTATTTCAGGTGTATATTATACTGGTCCCCAATATGCATAACTTGAATGCATGATAAGGCAGTTAAAAATTTGAATATTATCTTTTGGACTAGCCAAATTATAGCAATGATTCAACTGAATGAATTATAATGTAAGCCAAACTTTGAGGGCTCATATTCCATGATTGTGTTACACAATTTTGCTCAAATTTGTATGTGGGGTGCTGAAGGTGAAAGGTGTTTGCAGCACAAATATGATTTCAATTTAAAAAGAAAGCACAGAGCTACGTATGTGTGAAAATCGAGTTTTGTTTCTACCTGTAAATATACTCACGGTGTGGCGCACTGGCTTTCTTGTGAAGTAAAGAGTAATATGTGATATAACATTCCTAGTACTGTGTGTTGATCAAATAATAATGTAACACTTTCACACCTCAGATCAAAGGAACCGCCCGGGCTACAACTGGACAGTGATTATATAGACGTTGAGGCCGAAATCGATTGTGGAGATCGATTAATACTCACATGATTAGGATGCACGACTTGGATTTCATCATGAAAACCACTCAGGCGGAGAGCGTTTTGTTATCCTCATCATCCTACAAGTTGAAAAATGTTAGACTAAGGTGAGAACTAGTGCTATAGCTTATTCGCCGATCGTTTCCACACATTTTCGAATACAGACATGCCCCCATCACGAAGCTACTACTCTGAACGGAATAACCACTCTACAAGCAAGCTTACCTATCTAGGCCTTTAGTGAACTCTGTAATTTTTCCATAAACAATTCAATAGCACTGATTAAAACATTAAACTCGCATAACCGAAATTCTCCATGATATCTCTAGGATACATCCGTTCACCGTAACCGAACATAACCAGAACGTACTAGTTGCTGACCCATAATCAAAAATTTTAGGCATACATATATAATACATCCAGTGGTTGTACTCATATTGGCTTGGGTGATTGATCGCCCTGTACAGGCTATCAGCCTGATAAAGTGTTACATATTAGCTGTAACACGGGCATTCGGGCTTTGCCTGATATGCATGCCCCAGAGGAGGTTGGACGCGATTTAAGCGCCCCTAAAACAAATTATGCGAAACTCGTTTTATTGAAGAGGTTTATACATCGATCTCAGTTTAATTCGGTAAAGTATCTTTGTTCTGATTATAGAATATGTAAGTGACAATTCTGGAGAAGTTCTACACACCAAACCGCAACTTATTAATTTCACCCCAATCACCAAGCACTTTTACAAAACAAAGTACATCACCTTGAAGCTTACGTGAAGCACCATCCGAATATCTAATCAACCCCAGTCAACCCCATCGTTTTTCAAATTTGTACTATGACTATTGAGGGTCACGTGAAATACCAAGGAAAAGAATGCAATTAAGGGCAATATATTTATGCGGCGTTTAGAGTGCGTCCAACCTCCTCTGTGTATGCCCTCTGCCCTTGGGCCTGCAGCCCTCGGGCATACATATCAGGCAAAGCCCTCATGCCCATGTTACAACTATTACATAATAACCAGGAGTGATGAGTATATGCCATCAGACCATTCACACAGAATGTATACCATAATAATCACAACACTTAGCCAAATGACATTCATATGAAATGAATATGTCTTTACACTGGGAAGGTGAAAGGAGTCACCGTTTAAATGATATTCATATAAAATGAATATAATATTATTTATTATATGGTATCAATTGTGTAAATAGTCCCATACATACACATACTGGTCAGACATTTGGCTCAATATATTGCTACAGGGGAGTTGACCATGAGATCATGACAACTAAGTTATCAGCCTATGATAGTGGAAGGAAAATGATGTTTAGATATGCTAAGAAGATAGACTGCATAGGTAAGATAGATGCATTCAAAAGACATGCTATCATGTCTATTGTTATTACTTGTTAGCTATGCAATCACTAGATAGTTTAAGGTGTAATGATGAACCTTTACAATATTTAAGGGAGTTGCTGTCAAGCTATAACTTATTACAATCTGGTTGTATGTTATACTCATGAATAAGACAGCGAAAATATGTTTTTTGTAGATTTCATGTACCATTGAAAAGTTCACATAGCCCAAAACCTTTTAAAAACATCTACTGTTATTTAACAGTTTGCTTTAATCATACAGTACGATAGTAATGTATAGTAGGGACCACAAAGGTTTGGGTGTGGCCCACAAAAAACATCACCCAAAAACCAGCCTCAAATTTCCCTGACGATGATGAGGCAGTATTGGTTAGGTAAAACTAAGCTCAAACAAGCCTTCAGATCGACCTGAACACTTTCAACAAGTTGCTACAGAATGTTTTAAAAATTATTAAATGGAATTTTCTACTGACTGAGTGACTGACTGAGCACAACTCAACAATGGCTAAGGCTATGGGCTTGATTTTTTTTCACTGTTCAATGTTGCTTCAGCTGAACACATGCCTTTTGGCATACTGCAGTACGTACAATGCATTCTTCATGGACTTACCTTTAAACCTTTTTAAGGTTGACAAAAACTTTTGAGACTACAAACATAGAGGAAACTGAACCGGACACTTCTAGTCAAGGTTGATAACTAGTAAGCTATCACTGTCAGCTACCTTCCTGTGTGTGTGTGTGTGTGTGTGTGTGTGTGTGTGTGTGTATGTGTGTGTGTGCGTGTGTGTGTGTGTGTGTGTGATGTAGAAGTGAATTGATTAGTGGATCAGCTAAAATACCAGCCACCAATGTGGAGTTTTTGACGGTACCAGAACCGATACTGCTACCGATAATAAAGTTTAAATAGATTGTACAATATACTGTAAGCTTAAATTGCAAAAAAAACTAGTCACCAAATTTTCATCATGATTGCAGCTCTTTTAGTCCTTATAATAAATTATTGCAACAGGTGGTGAGAAACTGACAAGCAAAGGTCCAGTAACATGCCAATGTAGGCCACATAGCTACATTGTAATGGCTACCACTATTCATATATATTATCTTGTTTCACTACCCTACTTCAATATTACATGAACAATTTTTATTTGCACTAGTAGAACATACTCCCACTCCTTGTAGTGTTCCTTATTATAGTGAGATGATGTAGTAATTGTTCGTACTATACTTTATATGGTAATTGGTGTCTGTAAACATCTTTATGCATATCTACTAATTTTTGGTTACTACCTACAGTTAGCTCTTGATACAAGACCATAGTGACAGTTAAAATTGTTAAGAGACCATGGTAACAATTATTAAGTTTCACATCACAATGATGTGACCTGTCAAAGTGATATTTTAAGACAGGCTCGGTATAACATAAATTCTAGGTAAATACATTAGATCATTATATAAATCATTACTTTGCTACGTGCTGTGCAGCAACACAAAGTTATTCACACCTATTGAATAATGAAAAGACGTGACAAAACATTTCAGAAACTTTTAACATCTGTTACATCAAAACAATTTTGCCTTTGATAACATCAGCCATTCCCACGTTTGGTACATTGCTTTAACCATTCTTCTGTACGTCACTGAAACATTTTCTGTACATACCATTGTAAAACACATTGGCTATCACAGAGACAGTAAAATGCATAGGTTTGTACATAGCAACAATATGTTCCATTACCACCAAGAATACAAACCAGTATAGTAGAGACTATAATGCAAACATGTGCACAAACACACAGCTCTGTGGTGTTGAATAAAGACCTGTGCCGTGAATTTCCTTCCATTTTAGTATTCGAGACCTGAATGGCCGTAATTTAGCTCAATTCATCCCTATGCTTTCCTCTTTCAGTTTGTTAACAACCCCCCACCCTCCTCTCCAGCCCCCACCAACCACCTCTATTAGAGCTTGCCTAATACAGTCACTTGAGTTTAAAAGGCAGAAAACTTAGCTGTTGGCTACTTGTACAGTGGATATGCTTTGGAAGGAGTGAAAATTAGCTTCAACCATTGGTGAGCTACAACATTCTAAATACTTGAAACCAGCATTTTAAAATACTTTTAAATAGGGGATAAGACTGGTTTTTCTAGAGACAGTCACATATATACTGTATAGTAGTTTGCTTCACAAATAGTCACCATCCAAATTGAGGGAAAAATTATCAAAGGCAAAATTGCTTTGATGTAACATATGTTAAAAGTTTTTGAAATGCTATGTCACGTCACTTCATTATTTCAATAACTTTGTGTTGCTAACTTCAGTGCACACATGTAGCTAGTTATGCTACGGCCTCAGTTGTGGTAAAGAAATGTGTTCCACAACTGTGTATCTTGGTCAGTGATGTTAGTGTCAAACAAATAAGGTGTCGTACATTCATGATCATTGCATGTAACCTACAGAACTTAGTATGCAAATGTGCTACATTTTTTTACCTAGAGCAGTACCATTGTATTGAATTATATGGTGCAGTAAAGGTACCTTGACACAGATAAGGTAAACAACTGTAGTACTAAAAGTTGTAAATGCCATATATATATATATATATATATATATATATGAGTCATATATTTCTTCATTTCCTTTGATATCACATCTTTCCATTTTAAAGCACCGTATATTAATTTGCTCAAGGTGGATAAGTTTCGTGGATGTTGTAAGCTAAATAATTCACCAGAAAACTTTTGCAGTTTTTCTTCCTTAAACCTGCAGCTGTTTTAAGAAATGCAAGCACGGAAAATACATTGTCCAGTAAACTGGATTCTACGCATGCATTTGTAACATTGGTATAGTATTAAACTTACTCAACGCTGCACACACTACTGTACACCAATTGTTATGTAACATTAATTGGAATACGCCATTGTAACCTTAATTAGAATCTCATCACGTGACTCTGTACATGTGCTTTCTAGCGGTTATTATTGTGAATTGTGTTTGTCGTCGTCGCTTGAGTGCACCACGCTACATTGGTGACAGGAGTGGGATTGGAAGTGTCTTCGACTGTAAACGATTACCCTGGTACCGTGGGACGGAATTTGCTGTCAATCCCGTAAACGGTACCTGCAAAGGCAAGCAATCCGACTATTGTGTATTTGTTCTTCTCCTAACTCTGTCTTAGTTTGTACCTACGTCATTGCGCGATGGCACAATTGGAGCTACCACTCCCAGAATTAGTTGCGGAAGATTTCAAACGAGGTTGGATTCGCTTCGAATTCGTCGCCACGACCAAGGAATGGGACGCAGCCAAACAACTCGCAGTAATACCAGCGCTGCTGAGGGGGAAGCTGATAGACTACTACGTGGACTTTGACGACACTATTAAGGGCGACCTGAAACTACTAAGGGCAGCACTCAAGGAGAGAGCGGGAAAAAAGGAGGATCCACTAGCTGCTTCAAGAAGCTTCAGCCAACGCAGCCAAGGGCAAGGTGAAAGGGTGTCAGATTTTGCTTCTTCTCTTAAACAGTTATTTAAGAGTGCCTTTCCTACAGAAGCTATGACTTCATCAGTGCTACTTCAGAGACTCCTAACTGGTCTGCGCCCAGAAATCAGCCGCCAGTTACTGTTGCGCAGTAAACCAACCACCTTTACTGCAGCTGTTAAGGATGCCACAGAGATTGAGTACGCCTTGGAATTTGGTGGAGAGGAAGATAGTGTTCATGCCATAAGGCCAACTCAGCCAACTCCAGAACAGTCCAATGCCACTGCATTACATCAGAAGTTGGATTCCCTCACCAAGAGGCTAGAGTCCCTGGAAGTGACGATAGGGAAATCCCAAACACCTAATAGGCCTGGTTATGGCAGGGATAGGGGGAACCGCAGAGACCGCCGCTTTGGACCATGCTACAATTGTGGGGAGGAAGGCCATTTACGCCGTAATTGTCCTTTAAACTACTATGGACCAGCCCCGAAGGTGGACGACAGCTGGTCTCGCCGCCCATAATCCACCAGCCACAACACCGAGACAACAGTGAGTCTACTTGTTCTAGTGTTAATAGCAGTGAGTATTATAGCATTAATACAATTCTAAGAATAAATGGTCTGCTAGGTCATTCACCAGTAACTATCTTATTAGATTCGGGTGCGGCGATGTCAGTGGTACGGTTGGACACTCTTCCCAGTGAGTTCCGATGTAAGATTACAGAAGCCAAATCAGCACCTGTGGGAGCAAGTGGAACCCCGTTGGATGTGGTTGGCCAGATCCAGATTCCAGTGAAGATAGGTACTTATCAGACTGAACAGGTATTCACTGTTGTAAACACTTTAACTGTTGATTGCCTACTGGGAGCTGATTACCTAGTCACACATGAAGTCATAATTGACTATAAACACAGTCATGTTGCTATCAAGGGCCATGAAATACCGTTTACCCTGACCCATGGAATAGCAAATTGTCATTCAACCTCCTATCAATATGGTGATATGTGCCGATAAGAATGTTACCATTCCAGGACGTACAGTGCAGCTAGTGGATGTTTCGTTACCCAAGGAATTGAGGGAGCAGGATGTAAACAGCATTTTGATTGAGCCCACTGATAACGCTAAGCTTCCACAACACCTAATGGCGGCCAGAGCCCTAAGTGGCAGACGTGCCCTTCTCCAGGTGATGAACAGCAGCCCAACAGCTGCCACCATCTATAAGGGGACCAAAGTAGGGATTGCTACACCGTTATCAGAATTGCTTATGGTAGATGCTATCAAACAGTCATCCATATCACAGCCCGCCCCTAATGTAGACCTCACAGAATCCATGTCCCAATTTGATCCTAATGTAGACTTTACAGACTCAGATCTTTCTACTGACCAACAGCAGGAGCTTCTTGCGCTGTTACATCAATACAGGGATTTGTTTGCTATTAAGGATCAGCCTCTAGGACACACGTCAGCGGTAAAGCATACCATCTACACAGAGGGCCCGCCCATCCGGCAACCTGTACGTCGCCAGCCATTAGTCCTACAAGATGCTACTGATGAAGAAGTACAGAAGATGCTTCAACAGGGAATTATTCACCAGAGTTTTAGCCCCTGGAGTTCACCAGTGGTCATGGTACCGAAAAAAGATGGATCCTGGCGATTCTGTGTGGACTACCGTAAGCTTAATAATGTGACCCACCACGATGCTTATCCTTTACCACGCATAGATACCACCCTTGACTCACTTGCTGGCTCGAAGTTATTCACAACTTTAGATTTGGCCTCCGGCTATTGGCAGGTAGAGGTCGACCCTAAGCACAAGGAGAAAACAGCCTTCTCCACATCAAGGGGGCATTTTGAGTTTAACGTTATGCCTTTTGGCCTGACGAATGCTCCAGCCACATTCCAACGTCTGATGGAATGTACCTTGGCTGGACTATCTGGCATGCACTGCTCAATTTACTTAAATGATATCATTGTTTATAGTGCGAATTTCGCTGATCACCTAACCCGACTATCATCTGTCTTTGATAGGCTCAGAGTTGTAGGCTTGAAGCTAAAGCCGGAGAAGTGCCATTTTGCCAAGGCACATGTCACCTACCTTGGTCATGTTATCTCAAACGAAGGGATTACACCAGACAAGGCTAAAATAGCATC